>NW_005357846.1:55961-110200 GCF_000412655.1 Myotis brandtii | reverse complement strand
ACAGGGTAGAGCCATAACCTCTCCATCGGCCCTGCCCTGAGTGTGACAGTGGCGGCACCCAACCCCCTGATCGGCCCTGCTCTGTGGGCGGTAGAGGGTGGCGCCCCAACCCCCCTCCACGGGCCTTGCTCTGTGTGTAACGGGGTAGAGCCATAACCTCCCCATTGGCCCTGCCCTGAGTGTGACAAGGTGCAGCTCCCCAACCTCCTGATCTGCCCTGCTCTGTGTGTGACAGGGGGCGGTGCCCCAACTCCCTTATCGGCCCTACACTGTGCATGACAGGGGGGAGCTCCTCAACCCCCTGATGGGCCCTGCTCTGTGTGTGACAGGGGGGAGCTCCCCAACCCCCTGATTGACCCTGCTCTGCGTGTGACAGGGTACGGAGCCCCAACCCCCCTGATGGGCCCTGCTCTGTGACAGGGGGCAGCGCCCCAACCCCCTGATCGGCCCTGCTCTGTGCGGGTGGCGCTGTGGCGCTGCAACCTCCCCATCGACCCTGCCTTGAGTGTGATAGGGGGCGGTGTCCCAACCCCCCAATTGCTGAGCGTGAAAGCAGCAACCATTACGGCAGAATGACCAGAACAACTGGTTGCTATGATGCACACTGACCACCAGGGGGCAGACACTCAAGGAAGCTACCTCCTGCACTGACCACCAGGGGGCAGACACTCAAGGAAGGAGCTACCTCCTGGTGCTCAGTGTGCTCCCACAGGGGGAGTGCCACTCGGCCAGAAGCTGGGCTCATGGCTGGCGAGTGCAGTGGCAGTGGTGGGAGCCTCTCCTGCCTCCAGGGCAGCGCTAAGGTAGCAGCAAGCTGAGCAGTAGGGAGCAGCCATCAGGTGGGCGGTAAGGACCAAGGGGTCCCAGACTGCAAGAGGGCACTGGCCAGGCTGAGGGACTCCCCCTCCAGTACATGAATTTCATGCGCCAGGCCTCTAGTATAAACATATTTAAGTCCCTCCCACCTTGAAAACAAAACAAACAAGAACCTCACCCTCTCTCAAAACTAACCTATGCTATTCCTTTTCTTCTGATTCTTAATGTCCACTTCTCCAAAGAATCTCCTTTTGCTAATTTCCAATGCTTTCTTTTTTAAGTTTTTTTTTAAGTATATTTTATTCATTTTTTTACAGAGAGGAAGGGAGAGGGATAGAGAGTTAGAAATATCGATGAGAGAAACATCGATCAGCTGCCTCCTGCACACCTCCTACTGGGGATGTGCCCACAACCAAGGTACATGCCCTTGACTGGAATCGAACCTGGGACCTTTCAGTCTGCAGGCCAAAGCTCTATCCACTGAACCAAACCGGTTAGGGCTTTTTTTAAGTTTTAATATTACCTTTTGCTCATTCATATTTGAAGGTACCCCTTTTCATAAGCCATGCTTTCCTCTGCGTCTCCATGAAGCTCTTTTGCTTTATTTTATTTCTAATCCTCTCTCACCAGTGTCTCCTTTCAAGTTTCCCTTCCCCATCTCTGAACCCTCAGTGTCGATATCCCTCAGGATTCTATCTCTTCTTACTTGAAACATTATCCCTAAGCAGCTTTGTTCCCTGTTGCTCGATGACACCCACGTCTATATTGCAGACAAAGTTCTCACTTGTGTATGCATATGTGCATGTGAGTTCAGTGAAGGCACCTAAAATGTCCCATTTTCAAGCCTTCTTCCTGCTCATCAGACCTGCTTCTCCTTGGTTTTTTCCATCTGAGAAACACTCATCCAATAACCCAGCTTTGGAGACAACATAGATTCTTCCCTTTCCCTCACTCTCATACAAACAATTGTCACCTCTTGATTCTGCTTCCTTAATATCTCTCAAATCTATCCCCTCCCTCCTGCCTTCCCCGTGTGCTGCTCTGCCTGCACGTTCCATCAGGGTATGCCTTCAGTCCTCACCTTCACTCTTCAGTTCTTGATTCCTGACTCCTTGTACTCCTTGACTCCTCTTTGGAATTTTGGATTTGGTCATCTGGATTTATTCTCACTCACAATCCAGGACATGAGGCCCTGGTCCTGGTGTACAGTCCAAAAAGCACTCTTCCCCAACTCTTACCACCATCCTCCATAAGGGAGACAGAAACAGGACACTTTCTCTTCGTTGAGGACACTTCCCAACAAACCATAATTCAATCATAAGTAATTATTATTCTCTTTTGGACTTGGTCCCTTTGTTGGCCTCTACTTTATGCTCTGAATTATTTGGTAATACTTGAGTGCCGATTTCAATATCTAGATCATCAATAGGACTGCTTCTATTATGTGCCTTTTCTTTTGGTTACTAGTCATGTTTTATTGACACATCACATGTCTACTAATTTTATAACATATGCCAGACATTAGTCACAAAAATATCATAAAAATTACAAATGTTATCTTCTATCAGAGAGAGTTCCTCCTTTCCTCTGATAGGCATAGGGGGTAAGGGGATGGTCACTTCAATTACATGAGAAATTGAGGTGTGTTGGGCCGGAATTTCAGTTTTACCAAGACTTGCTCTACCTCTGGTCCAACCCTGTTCTTGGGGCATGGTTCTCCTGAGTTGGTGATTGTGAGCCTGAGGGTCATCATCACCTCAGCCCTGAAAGACTAGAGGAGATCTAGCTCTGCTCTTCAGAAGTTACAGCCCAACTCGTCAGTGCCTGTGCCCCACAACTTCAATATCTGGTAAATGTCTTGAGGAGAAACTGGAGGCATTTTGAGGCAAGGTCCTCCCTAGGGGATCTTTATCTTCCGAGCATTTCAAGACTCCGAGAGGTAGATTTCACTATGTCTTTTAGGAGCTTTACCTTAGCTCTATAGCCTCCTGTGCAGTACCACAATTCAGCAAATATGTTATGGGGAAAATCAACCATGTGTTTGAGTGTCCTTCTTCCTATTTGTCACATTATCCCTTTAAAACTATTAAAAACTTTCCTGCTGTTTTTTTTTCCTTTTGACCCCTTTTAACCCCAGCAGAAGTTCTCTTTAACCCACAGTCCAGATTAGCAAATGCCCTAGGGAAAAAATATCAGATAGTGTCAGTTCAATTTGGAAAGGATTCTACTTTCTCTGGAAATTTAGCTCATTTAATCTTCATTGCATCCATAGCAACTTGATGCCTTTAAAATACGATTTCTGTCATTTATCCAGGCTATCCTTGTTGTTGTACTACATCCAACCAATAAAAAAGTCTCATATAAGACTGTTGATAATTAGTTCAGTATTTTGTGCATAATGTACAATAACTTGCCAAGTGAATTTTTAATTAATGAATAAAGAATTCATTTAATTTTTTTAGCATCATTTCCTTTTAGTGAGATATTTTACATGAGTTTAATGCTTACTGGTATACAAAATATTTTCAGTTCAAGAAAGAATGTGGTCCATATTCCATATTCATTTAATTTTTACAATACCTCTTCAATAGGAATTAGAATAATGGTAAGGAGGATAAAGATTGCCACTATTTACTTACTCTGTGCTAAGCCCTATGCTAAATACTTTACACAGGTTATTTTATTTAATCTTTACAGTAAGTAGAGCCCTGAAAGACTAGAGGAGACAGAAACTGGACATTCCTCTCTCCCTACTTCCATGAGGAAATAGAGGCTGCAGAATGTTAGTGATTTGTCTAAATGCTCAGAGGTGGTAAATGGAAGATTTGGAATTCAAATACAATATGTCTAGTTCCTAGTCCGGTATATTTTTCACTACATTTCAGCCTTCTGTCTGGTATGCTACCAGTTTTCCTGTAGAGTTGAACTACAATGCCTGATAGTCTTCAACCTATAACCATTCCTAAGAACTACATGAATATAAAATATAGTTTGACATATCACAAGACAATACTGAAAACACTTAGAAGTAGGGTAAAGGACTTGAATCAGTTGTGTCTTTTTGATGGAGATAGTTTTGCCTTGTTTAGATGATATTTCATTGTCTGGTCTCAGATCTGGACAGCAATAAATATTTGTAACACAAATGATTAGATAGGATTAGTAATGAGTAAACCTAAACCTCACAGGAATTAAATTTGTTACTTTGACTTCACTAGTACCTCACTTCAAATTTCTGTTAACCAGCCACAGATGAAATACTACTTTATATTGGTAAAAATAAAAGCTATTCCATTTGTTTCTTTAAAATTCACTACTTAAAAAAAAAAAAACAGCAATCCTAATGTCCCATGTTAAATTATTTGTTGTCATTTGGAAAAATAAAAAGATTTACTAAAAAAATAAGTCGCCATTTCAGAAACTAAGTGATTAAAATACATACTTTTTATCATGCTGAACTAGATTTCTCTTTATTCAAAATCATTATTTTTTTATCACTTATCTCACTTAAAATGCTTACAGAAATCTTTCGTTGATGCCATGTTTCCATTCATGGTACAAGTGAGACAAGGAAAAGTGAACTGACCGAAGTGTTTATCAGGCATGTTATTAGATAAGGATGGGTGGGTATTATAAGCTTTAGTTAAAGCATCATCTTCTTTTCTTATGAAATGTGCATGGAAAATAAGAAATACAAACTTCTCACCAAAAGAGAATTTTAAGAAGAAAATGACATCAACAGAGCCCTGCATTCTTTATTGTTTCTGCCTGAAAGCTATTATTAGTCTCAGTGAGTGAGTGGAATAATTATTATAAACAGAATCCTTTCAGGAAGAATTGTCTTTACCTGTTCACTTCCTGTACGTGTATAAATTTATATATGTCTTATATAGATATAAATAAATCTATTTAGCTATATATACACATACATACACACATATATACATATATATGTATGCACATATATGCATGTATTAAGGTATATATACATTATATATGCATCTAGAACCTACACGTGTATAGACGTATGTGTCAAAGTAGGTCTTTTGTTTATTATATAGATATTTATTTTTTATATGTAGATATTTCTTGATCTTTCAAGGTATTTTCAGATCTATTATATAATTTCTCTTCATACAAGTGATTATGTTAGTAATAGAAGAAATCATAGTACAAAGAGTTAATGTTTGTACGTGATCAGAGAGCAGAACCCAGGTGACAGCCTGGTCTGGGACTCTTCCTTTGCACGACGCTGTCATGCTTGCGTGATAGGCTTCACTCCAGCTGAGTCTGGGAAGGACACCATGTCCCCATTTCGATCTCCCTGAATCAATTCACTCAAACAAAAGGTCATTTTAGACAGAAGTCCAGTTTGACTGATTCCTTTCACTGTTTTGCCCAGTTTAAATAAAATGAGCACATCAGTGTCTTTGTTTCTGTGTTACATACTCAGCCTAAATGCTGACCAGGTGCTGTAACACTAGCCTCTGTGACCCATTTTAAACCCTGTCTTTTGGATTAAATAAACACCTTTGTCTCTAATTAGAATATGGCTGAAAAGACGGACAGAGAAGATGAAAAGACAGCAGATGACCCTTTTCTAAGCTAACACTATTAAATTACAAAGGCTAAAAAAGCTATTTTTGAAAACTGCAACCACGGGGAGCAAATTTATCGATCGTATCATTGTTTTTTTCCTCCCTGTTGCTAGGATGTGGTCTATATTAAACATAGTTGTTGCCTTGGTGAAAATCTTCCCAGAGCAAAGTAGTAGTGCTCCCCCTGCTGACCAAGAAGCCCAGGTTGTGGTTTTGGTTTTTTTGTTTTTTATTCTCAATTTAAAACAAAACAAAAAAATTAGGCAATTAGATGTCTTCAGCATATCGCTTTGGACATTCCTTACAAAATTATATTCTAAGGATATTAGACACTATTTACATGACATTGGAAATTTTCTTTCCTGGTATATATGAAGAGACATGAGGCAAATTCTGACCAGGTGCCAGGTTTCTCGTTGCTTGGGGCTATTTCTTTGTTTCCTCTCTTTTAATTCAGGGTGAGCCTGGCAATTAAGGCCGTTTTCACCTTGATATAAATCATAAAGTTCTTTGGGTGCCATTTAAATTTTGAAAGGGCCCAGGACAGGAAGTTGCTTATAATATTAATAGTGATTTTTAATAATCACTAGTTACTTATAATAGAGGAGATGGAGAAAGAAAGAGGATTCAACAAAGGTCTTAGCTTCCTTCACCATGAAAATTACTGAAAGCATCTAACAATAAAGCTGGGAAGTGGTAGGGATGGAGTGGTCAGATTATGAAGAGGCAGGTGAGCCTCACTGAATTGGAAGCATCTGCAACCTATCCAATTAGCTATTACCAGAGGGAGCAGAGTTTAGGAGAGGAATTGGGAAATGGAGTTGTAGATTTAAAAATCATCAATCTACAGTATGTCGGAGTTGAAATCATAAGTATGGGCGAGATCATCCAAAAGGGAAAATAAAGAAAATGAAGAGAAAGGGCTGAGCATGGTAACTTGGGGAACATCACTAATATTGAAAGAATGGGCAGAGAGGAACCATTAGTGAAAACTGAGACAGAAACCCCAGAGATTTTGGAGAAAACCAAGAGAAATTATTATTAGATTAACCAAAGGAGAAGAAAAATTCAAGAAGGAAGAAGTCAGTAGCATCAAAAAACAAAGCCAAGAAGATGAGAACATATTCCACTGGCTTTGTCAGTTAGGAGGTGCCTGGTGACCCCAAGAGAGTTTCAGTATAGTGGTGAAAGTGAAAACACAATTTTAGTGACAATTGAAATGATAGATGAAAATGTGATGAGATAAGCGATCCTATTGAGAAATCTGGCAGTGAAGTAGAAGGGAGAAACAGCGTGGTGCCCAGAGGAACCAGTAGGGCAGTAGGAATTTTCCTAAGACTAGTGACATGCACATGTTTGAAGGTTAATTAGGAAGAGCCAATGAAAAGGAAGAGACAGATAGGAGTAGAACGATTGGTTCAGACAGGTTCGAGCGAAGTCGGGAGTGGAAAGGATCAAGAGCACAGGTGGAATCTCTAAAGAGTAAGAACACATTTCTTCTAGGACAGCTGGACAGTGGGAAAGGATGTACAAATGAGTTTTGAATGGTGGTGGGGATGGTGATTTCAGGAGGATGGTATTGAGAAGAAGGTTTAAGGAGACTAGTCAAGGTTTTATGCTAGAGCCATTGCGATAGGAGGAAAGGAAAATCAAGCCAATTAAAGATTCATAAGAGATTCCCTGGGCAGTGTTGAGGGGACTGTGAGATTGGAAATATAAGCTGAAGGAGATGAGCATCTGCATGGCTGAGTGGTTTTCTCCACCAGTAACAGGTAAACCAAAGGCATGAGAAGAAAAACAAGTAATTGGGCTGGTTCAGAGTTAGAGATTGCCATGGCCAGTGACATGGACAAAAGAGTCATGTCCTGGTGAGAATGTGGCAGTGAATAGTTCTGCTGTGGAATGCAGGAGGAACATGAAAGGAAATGAAAATGATGTGGAGAAAAGGGATAGGGTGGAGGTTGCAGGGGTGTGGCTGACAGTTTGGGAAACTAAGATGAGATCCAGAGACCAGAGATACCAAAGGGACTGACAACCTCATTTAGTGAGAGAGTGAACTTAGAGAGAGATGTTGAAGGACAGAAGCTGGAGTCTGTAAGGGGCTTTGAGAATTCCAGATCTTTGGAATGGAGCAATTCTTGGTCTAAGGGTTGCTGAAGGGGAATGTTCATGAGGCTCTCTGAGGCAGAATAAAACTTAGATGCCAAAACCCTCAGAGAATTCCTCATAGACTGTGGGAAGATAAACCTAAACATCAGATTATAATAGGATCTATAATAGACTCCTATTTTTTAAGCTCCTACTATATGCCAGGCACTCTAGGGAGGCAATTTGGAAATGTTACCTCATTTAATTATCTTTTCATTGTTGCTATTCAGTGGAGTTACTATTACTCCCATTTTACAAAAGATGAAACTGAAGCTCAGAGAAATGAAGTGACTTGCCCAAAGTCCCTCAGGTAGTAAAATGGCAAAGATGGAATGTGAATCCTCCCAGACCATAAGCATCATACTGTGTGATTGAGTGTTTTGTCCCCGGCAGCTAACAACATCAAGCACATTTTAGGAACCTAAAAAATTGTCACAAAAATAAAGAAGGAAGGAAGAGAAAGTATCCTATATAATAAAAGGCTACTATGCAAATTGACCAAATGGCAGAAAGACCAGTCACTATGACATGCACTGACCACCAGGGGGCAGACGCTCAACGCAGGAGCTGCCCCCTGGTGGTCAGTGCGCTCCCACAGGGGGGACACCACTCAGCCAGAAGTTGGGCTCACAGGCTGGCGAATGCAGCAACGGTGGCAGGAACCTCTCCCACGTCTGCAGCAGTGCTTAGGATGTCTGACTGCCAGCTTAGGGGGGGCTCCCAGACTGAGAGAGGGCACAGGCCGGGCTGAGGAACCCCCTCCCCGAGTGCACAAATTTTGTGTGCCAGGCCTCTACTCTAGTAAATTAATAATCTTTAAAAGTGAATGAAGAACTTGAAAGGCCACATGCTTTCCTCTATACTCTATTACCTCCCCCAAAGGGTGTGGTCTAATAAGATGGCAAAATCTAACTACCAGCAATAAAAAACAAAGGAGCCCTCCAATCATTCCACTCCTCTTCCCTTGCCATTAAACACGGAGTTTTGTTTTTAAATCAGAGTCCACACTAAATTAGATTTCTGACATCAAGCCTTCCTGATTATCTTCTATCTGTCCTAGGTTGTCACGTGGGCCACATAAATAAATAAAACAATCTGTTCTTCTCAGACATGGAGCTTTCCAAAAATAATCAGCACTATCAGTTTTGTGCCAGTCCTCCCTCCACTTCCATTAAACTAATGAAATGGGCTTAGTTCCTCTGAGGACAGAGACAATTGAGGTGAAGCTAGATTTTGCTGGTCAGAAGCTGAAGTGAGAATGGGAAATGTTTTGTGTCCCTGCAAACGCATAGGGAAGTGCTTTCTCACCACAGTCACTGGGAAGGAGAACATTTTCACAGTCTCTATTTTTGATAAATATTTTTAAGAGTGCAATGTTGTAATAAGAGAAAACTTAGCACTTGCGTGTAAGCTCTTGGAATAGTTTTTAAAGGACCCTTATCTCTCACGCCTACCCTCCTGACACTTACTATGGCAAGGTGTTGGTAAGCCTGTGACTGCCAGAAGGCTGGCACCTTACCCTCCAAGTAGGCTGGGGGCAGGTAAGTAGTCTCAAGTTCATGAGAACAGAGATCTGACCTTTAAGAGGCAGGAGGAAATACAAAATGAAGCTCTCGGGCAGTTTTCAGAGGTCTGTCTGCGAGAGTGTTTCTATGGCGTCTCTGGGCTACTTTGGGGATGTGGAGGGGGAGAAGTTGGAGGACGGGGATCTATTGCCCTCCATCTAGCACAGCTTGCTCTATACACTGGGTTTCCGAATGAGGTTTCATTTAAGCAAAGATTATGCTAATTAAAAGAAGAAAAAAAAAAACAGAAAAGCTCCAAGGTTCTTTCCAGTTCTAAAAATATGCTATGATTCTAAATCTGTGGAGCAGCTACCCAGAAGATGACATGCTGTGATTTGCTGTGGTTTGAGGAGACTCACAATGATTTGTTTGCTCAAAAATCTATCCTATAAAAAAAACTAGACAGATGATTCAAGGAGGGAAGGTGGTTAGGAGAGGTTCCGGTTGCTCTGGGAAGGAAGGGACCCATCAAGACTCAGGGGTCCTCAAACTTTTTAAACAGGGGGCCAGTTCACTGTCCCTCAGACCTTTGGAGGGCCGGACTATAGTTTAAGAAAAACTATGAACAAATTCCTATGCACACTGCACATATCTTATTTTGAAGTAAAAAAACAAAACAGGAACAAATACAATATTTGTATTTGCATGTGGCCCGCGGGCCGTAGTTTGAGGACCCCTGCATCAAGTCATCCTGAGGGGACCACAAGGAGCCTAGGGACATCACAGGGGCCCTGATGGCCGGCAAGGGAGAAGGGCCTTAAACAAGGCCATGAGCACCTAGGAAAATTCCATGCTTCAGCTAAGACTGACCCTAAACCCAGCTTAAGTGAAAAGCTTAAATTGTTTCCTGGTTTCCAAGGAAACATAATTAAGGGACACAGGTGGTAATTCCTCCTGGAATTGACAGAGAAATTCCTCAAAGGCTTGACTACTGGGTTTGTGTCAAACAAACAAGCTTGGCTAATCAGAGGGGATCACAAGCTATGATCAGACCACATGAAATAAATGCTTAAGAACTTTGGGCATGGATGGGAAGTGGAAGGATAAGGGACAATATATCTTTGTCTATTCTAAGCCTGAGGAGGAAAGAAGACAGTGATTCTCAAATCCAGGTTCAATATAGAAAAGGTAACGTTCTATATTTGTAACACTTTATGTGACTAGGATTCATTTTAAATTTATGAATAATAATGCCTAAGGACAGGGGTCAACTTGTTATTAATAGAACAGTATAAACTGAAGATAATCCATGCATTTACTAGGTTCTTTCCTTTGATTCTTGAATATCTGTATCCTCCCTCAGCAGCTTGCACATAGTAGGTATTCAATAAAATACAGGGGTGAAAAAAAATACAGGGGTGGGGCAAAAATAGGTTAATGATAATAATAACTGATACAATAATTAATTAATAATAATACAAGAATAAACTCTGTTTTGCGTACTCATAACTGTAAACCTACTTTTGCCCACCCCTATACATTGAATGAACAAATAATGTAAGATATTTGTGAGTATGGAGCCATGAGAGCATTGAAGAATTTTTCTACCTCAGGTGACCGATAGCTTCTTCTGGGGGCATGAAAGTCCCCACATCAGTGTTAGCTGAACATCAACATTTTATTATAGACTTTAATACTGAAATTAATTCCTGTGGATGATGTGAAGGATCTTGGCAGATCTAAAAATGTGCTAAGCCCTTTACTAGCAGTGTACACAGAAGCCACAGTTTGCTTTCAGGGACTAGTTTTGGGGATAATAATATTTGTTTTCCCAGCATTAGTTACAAAATTAAATGAATTGAGTACAAAGACAATGCATTACATTTAAAGTAATTCTAGAAAAACACAAACAGTTGCAATGTAAATAAAGACTTTGCTGGAAAGCAGAGCTGGCGCAAAGGCTGTGTTTCTATACATAAAAGAAGAGAAAGCAAATTTTATTCTGTTTCTTGTTAAAAGATCTTCCTAGTTGGAATTTTTAGACTAGATTGACACAATCAGGAAGGGGCTGCTCTAGTAGAGGTTGTATATTCCTAAATATTCTCAATTTCTTTCTGCAATTACATAAAATGGGGTAAAGTTCTACAAACATGGAATATTAATTAGAATCATATTTGTATTTCTACTTCCCAAATCTAATCATTCATTTGTTTTAATAAAAATCTCCTTGATATTACTGTTAAATATTCTAAAAAGTATTCCTTCTTGAGTGTTCAACTTTTTTTACTATAAGGTAACTCACTATCAATAACAAACCTTAATCATAACAAGTAGCCCTGCACATTACTACAAATTCTCAGTTCATGAGAATATGCACATTCTAGAATAAATGATGGGACGATTACAAAATCAACATCTAGTCTTCTAGCCATCCACTCTATTTTCACTCTTCCCTGCTTTCATTCTATTTTGTTAAAAGAGAAGTCAGAACGCCTCGCTCCTCTGTTCAAAATTCCACAATGGCCTAAAACCTTGCTGTCACTCAAACAAGCCAGGCGCACACTCCCTGCTCAAGAGCTTTGCGTGTGTTAGTTGTGCAGGGAGCTCTCTCCTTCCAAATGTCATGGTGGTTTTCTCTCTCTGCTTCTCCACAGCTTCACTCAAATGCCACCTCCTCGGTAAGGCCTTCCCCACCACCCTAACATTGCAATCTTATTCCTCACTCTGGACATTGTCTGCCCTCTTTCTTTTTTGTATTTTCTACTTAGCACACCTAACCATTTAAAATAATGTATATTTTACTTTAGTATCTTTCTGACTTGTCCTATAACTGGAATAGAAGATCTATGTTTCTCTGTTTTGTTCCCTGAGGTGTGTCTAGATCTAAAAGAGTGCCTGTACCTAACAGCTGCATGTAGGTATTTGTTGAATGAATTGCATGACACCAAATAGAACCAACCTCTTGAACCAAAAGTGAGTAGGAAAAAGATGAGAAAATATGTAACATGTTCATTTGGCTTTACTACTTTGCATCAACTGCTTTTGATAAAGCTGAAATACTTTTATAATGTCAATCTTTTGCATAGTGGATTTTTTCATTTATCCAAATGTTCCTATCTTCGTTCCCAGAACTCCAAGCATGATGAGTAGCAAAAAATTGCTTTGTACTTCATCCACTCTCTCTATTCTTTTCCACCACTTTAAAGGCATAATGAGAGGGATTAGGAGTAAGAATAAAAAATATAGATAATGTCAAAATGGGCAAACAGTCCCTGAAAAAGACAGCTGGTCTTTTCAACGAAAATAGTCAAATGTGGGCACAAAGAAATTTTCTTCAATGAGGCACCCTATCTGGTTTGGGTTGTTTAAGCCACTAAATTCAAATAAATATACTTCTTACTTATTTTTTAAATATGTTTTTATTGATTTCAGAAAGAAGAAAGGAGAGGGAGAGAGAGAGAGAAACATCAATGATAAGAGAGAATCATTGATTGGCAGCCTCCATAACCCCTATGCTGAGAGAGAATCACCAATTGACTGCCTCCTGCATGCCCCACACTGGGGATCCAGCCTACAACACGGGCATGTGCCCTGACTAGGAATTAACCATGACCTCCTGGTTCATAGGTCGATGCTCAGCCACTGAGCCACACTAGCTGGGCTCAAATAAAAATACTTTTTAAAAAACTATATAAACTAATGTACTAGAAGGTAATTCTCATTACACAAGGAGACAGTGTTGCTCAGAAAAACTAAAGATTCTATTTCCTTAGCTAAGTCATAAACATGAATCATCATCATGCACCCAAAATCACTACAGAAAGAACCAACGTGATTTTCCATATGACTACTGGTCCAACTTCTTCCAAACTTCTTACCTTCTGAATGAAAATGGATGTTGCAAAAACAACAACAAGGAAAACACAAATGCATTTATAAAGCCCCATTGGTAGGTGCTCTGTTTGAATACTCACTCAAAACAGCTCAGGAAATTGTCTTTCTTTTTTTATGGGTTGTTTTTTTTTTTTTTCATTGAACTTATTGGGATGACATTGGTTTGCAAAACCATACAGGTTTCAAGGGTACAACTCAGTAAAGTATCATCTGCACACTGCGTCATGCTCCCATCGTTCCAAGCAAAGAGTCTTTAGGGCCAAATTTTAAGAGGTAACTTTAAATTAAAAAGAATATATTGAAATTATACAACTGTTGGAGGTTAAAGTCGTTTCAGCCAGAACTCAAGTCTTCCTTCTTTTAAATCAGTGATTCCCAAAGTGGGCGCTACCGCCCCCTGGTAGGCGCTGCAGCGATCCAGCGGGGGCGGTGATGGCCACAGGTGCATTTGGGGGCGATGAGTAACTGCTATTAAAATTTTTAAAAAAATTAATTTCCAGGGGCTGAGTAATATTTTTTCTGGAAAGGGGGCGGTAGGCCAAATAAGTTTGGGAACCACTGTTTTAAATTGTCTGCAGGTAGCCAGGGCTTTGTTGGCAGTGCCGGTGATGAGGGCTGAGGATTTACCTTCTCATGCTCTATCGGTGTTTTATTAATTCACTCTTAGAGATAAAGAGATGGAGGAGGTATGCCTTGGAGATTAGAGTTACAGCTGAACAAAGTCACCAATCAATTTGAGCAGTGTGTTCTGCTTGTAACATCAGCTCTCAATCATTCCCCATGTGCATTACCGTTAGGCAGATTTCCCACATGGAATGTTAACACCGGGCTGGCTTTCTCCTGCCATCAGCGTTCTCCCAAACCCACCTGGGCCATCCCAGGCTTGTGGGTGCTTCTCAAAGTCAAGTCATTTTCAATGCCATTCTCCTAAAGAAAATCATAATTAGGAGGGGAAAGCCGCTACAGGACAACAAAGTAACACATCCCAAAGGCAAACAAGCTACTCACGCTAAGTTTCACATAATAAGCAATTAAAAACGGGTTGTTACTAGGATGATATCATTTTTTTTGAAGACAGGTGATTTTTTAGGCATACACTTACAGGCCTCCTCCAGGACCCTTGGTGACCCAATAACTTGCATTTCAACAAGCTGGTTCCACCAAGGCATATTAGCCCCCCCCCCCCCCCCGGGTTCTTAAAACACTTACCAAGTGTCTGAGAACACAAGTCCTAGGCATACTCTCCCACTTGTTGCTTATCTCCGTTTCATTCTCCTTGCTATTCCAAATCAAGGTTGACCTGTTTTTAATTTGTTGAAAGATAGCTTATAGGAAACTTTTCCAATCTCAGGATAACCTGGCAAGCTTTACTATTAAAGGGAGTTTTTAAAAAGTGAACACTCAAGATACTGCAAAATCCATTGAGGCCAGATAAAATACTTTTTTCTACTATGCTTGAGTAAGAGAGCTTAAACATGGGCTCCCGACTATCAACAAATACAAGGAAACTGGGAGTTTACAAGGAAGCCTAATACTTTGTTTCAACATATAAATCATTAAAACTCAAGGAATGAGCAACTGAGTACAGGAACATCCTAGTGACCATTATGTGAGTCCAGGTTAAGCTCTCCAGTTTCAGTTAGAGAATATGATTGTTGCCCTTTGAGCTAATGACTATTAATGGATGTGTATCTGACCATAACTGCAACATTATTTACACTCCAGTTTCTTGCCTTAAATATAACCTTGTACATACTGCTGCCAAACTCACATTGGGCCCAGCCGGTGTGGCTCAGTGGTTGAGCATCGACCTATGAACCAGGAGGTCCCGGTTGGATTCCTGGTCAAGGCACATGCCTGGGTTGCAGGCTTGATCCCCAGTGGGGGGCAAGTAGCTGATCAATGATTCACTCTCATCATTGATATTTCTATCTCTTTCTTCCTCTCCCTTCCTCTCTGAAATCAATAAAAAACAAAACAAAAAAACTCACATTGGCTGTTCACTCACCAGGAATAATAGTTAATTATAGTTGCCCCTATAATATGCTGTCCATTGATTCTCTTGATCAGTGATTTTTCACTTTTAAAGACAAAGATCTTTTTCTTCGAAATAAATCTTACTTAGCATCCCACTTTTTAAATAGGTTAAATAAGGCTACCCTGATTGAAGTGGGAATGGAGGCTTAGATTCCCTTCACACCCACCACCACCAGGCCTCAGACTCTAGAAGAAAATGGTGCAACCCTAGAGCTCTGCAGGGGGTGGTTTAAATCCATGCTGGAGATATTGTTACTATCACTGCTGGGTCAGACCAAGCTGTCAGAGAGACATACATTTGAGCCTTTGGGCCTTTGTAGATTAATTGTCTGAAAGTTCTGAATCAAATTTACTCAAATTGCATTGAGGTACCTTGTTTTCATATTAAACTAGAGGCACAATGCACAAATTCGTGCATAGGTGGGGTCTGGCGGCCTGGCCCCAATCAGGGCAGATAGGGGCTGGGCCTGTCAGGAGGAGGAGATGGCAGGAGGTTGGCTGGCTGGCTGGCCCACCCTGATGAGGGCTCAATCAGGGCTGGGCTGGCTGGGGGAAAGGGCCTCAGGTGATTGGCCAGCAGGCCCCACCCCCAACTGGGGTTGGGGGAGCTAATTGGGGGTGGGGCTGGCCATGGGGAGGGACTGTGGGAGGTGGGTCAGCCGGCCCCACCCCAGAATGGGGTGAGGGGTGCTGATCGGGGCCAGCGGCCTGGGGAAAGGGCCATGGGTGGTTGGCCGGTTGGCCCTACCCCTGATGGGGTGGGGGTGTGATCAGGGCTGGGCCTATTGGGGTGGGGGGTATGATCAGGGTAGGGTGGCCAGGGGGAGGGGCTGCAGGAGGTTGGCTGGCCAGCCCCGCCCCCTATTGGGGTGGGGGGTATGATCAGGGTAGGGTGGCCAGGGGGAGGAGCTGCATGAGGTTGGCCACCCAGCCCTGCCCCCTATTGGAGTGGGGGGTGTGATCAGGGCTGGGCCTATTGTGGTGGGGCTGGCTGATCAGGAGCAGAGCTGGCCAGGGGGAAGGGAGGGGACATTTGGCCAGTGGCCAGCTCTTGATCAGGGTGGGAGAGTCTGATCAGGGGCAGGCTGGCAGCGGGGAGGGGCCGCGAGGTTGGCCAGCCGGCCCCACCCCCTGATCAGCTGGTTTGTTGGCCACAGTGGGTGTCATAGCGACCGGTCATTATGGTCATTATGGCCATTATGGTCACTGGTTTTATATATATATAGATTAGATTTACTTAAAAAGTAACCCAAAGGCCCTGGTCCTATAGCTAGCTCAGTTGGAGCATTGTCTCTATCTGCCATGGTTGGGGTTTGATCCCTGATCAGGGTAAATACAAGAATCAACCAATGAATGCATAAATAAGTGGAACAACAAATCAATGTTTCTCTCTCTCTCTCTCTCTCTCTCTCTCTGTGTGTGTGTATGTGTGTGTGTCTCCTGTCCTCTTTCTCTCTAAAATCAGTTTTTAAAAAGTAACAGTATAGTAGCCAAAAGGGTAGACTCTGGAGCTAGATACCCAAGTTTCAAATTCCCTAATATTTATTAATTGCATCATTTCATACAAGTTACTTGACCTCCTTGTGCCTTTGCTCCCATATCTATAAAAAGGAAATGAGGACAAAATAGTATCTATCTCAGAGAGTGATGTGCGCCATAAATGAATTCAAGTATATAAAGCAATCAGAAGAATGCTATTTATGAAGAGCCACACAGGATTGATTCTTTTCTTTAGTCCTCAGTATTAAGAAAATTTATCTCTCACCCTGAACTGTATATTTTTATCATGAAAACATTGTAATTCTTACAAATGACTATGACATCTGCTTTATTGTGGCAAAATACAAAGAGGTGTCTACTTCTCCCTCGGGGCCTATTGGAGGCACCATCAGCCAGTCTCCCACTGAAACCACACTAGGCCTCAGAATGCTTCGCAAGTAATTCAGGCCGCTCCTACCACTAAGTCAAAGCTGGCAGGTAAATGAAACCTACTCCACTCCCTGGGCTGCAAGTACTCTTTCCATTAAACCACTCAGCATTCCAGGAGGAAGAAACAGCAGGACCAAAGAAATTAATACAGAGCGTGCTTATGAAATAGCAAGTATAAGAAGCCAGCATAAGTTTTTATTTATCAAAAATTGATATTGACTTCCTGTGTGCCAGGCACTTAAAAATATTAACTATTAATGTTAAATAATATAAACTTCATAATAACCTTTTGAGGAAGATGCTATTATTCCTATGTTACTGAGGCAGAGAGAAGTTAGGAAACTTGGTCAAGGTCACACAGCTAGTCAATGGTAACCCAGGCAGTCAGCTGCAGAAGACAGCTTTAACCACCCTGAGGTGAGGCCTCTCATTGGGAGTATGGAAGAAAGAAAGAATGTCAGAGCTGGGCTTTAAGAGGACCAACCTGCTAGCAGGAAGTAGGGTGGACAAGGAGGGGTGACCAGTATTGCAGTAGTGCCCCCCTTATCTGCAAGGGAAATGTTCCAAGCCCCCCAGTGAATGCCTGAAACCACGGATAGTACTGAACCCTACATATACTATGTTTTTCCTATACTTACATGCCTATGCTAAAGTTTAATTTATAAATTAGGCACAATAAGAGATGAACAACAATAACTAATAACAAAATAGAACAATTATAACAACATAATTATAATAACTGTGATAGAAGTTATGTGAATGTGGTCTTTCTCTCTCTTGAGTAATTTTTATATTTTTCAGTCCAAATCTATTGAATCTGGGTAACCATCCCTTACTTGGTAAATGGCTTGGTGCCACTCATTTCAAAGATCTCTTGCTGAAGTCTTCCTATAAGCTCAATGTTTTTTGGCACAACATGCTGCCATCAGTAGGAACAAGTTTTCTGTTTATGTCTCTACCCCAAAAAATACCTTTTCCATCTTTACTAACCACAGCATGCACTGTAGCCATAGCTCTGCAGTCTGAGGTGTGACAGCAAAACTAACACGAATTTCTTTTTTCTTCTCCACAATTTTACAGATTAAAGATTTGTTCTTACTGTAGACCTCAGCAACTGAGGTCTACAATTTCTTCTTTCCTTTTCAATTGAGAACTTTCACCTTTTCACTTAAAAGAAGCGCTCTCCGGCTCCTTTTTGGCATATCTGAATGGCCATCATCACTACTCTTGCACTTAGGGCCGTTATGAACTAAAATAATAGTTACATGAACACAAGCACTGTGATACTGAAACAGTCGATCTGAAAACCAAGAGGGCTACTAAGTGACTAATGGGGTGAATGCAGTGTGGATACATTGCACAAAGGGATGAGTCACAACCCAGGTGGGACAGCGCAGAACAGCGCAAGCTTTCATCACGCTCCCAGAATGGCAAGCAATTTAAAACTTAGGAATTGTTCATTTCTGGAATTTTGCTTTTAATATTTCAGGACACAGTTGACCACCAGTAAGCAAAACTGCAGAGAGCAAAACAGAGAACAAGGGGAGACTACTGTGATTACTGTTATGTGCTAAGCACTCTCCTGAGTATTTTACATACATTCTGACATTAATTCTCACAACTCTTTAAGGCCAATATACTTGTGATCCCCATTGTACAGGGAGATTGAGCCATGACACATAGGTAGTAAGTGGCAGAACTAGGACTCAAACCTTATTCTGCCTGACTCCAAACCTGTATTCTTCACTGCTCTCAAAATATGACTTGATGTGATGTATGTAGTAAGAAATAATAGGAATGAAATAATACCAATGTAAGTCATACTGCAAAGATTGAATTCATGGAGTTTAGCAATTGCTTCAATGCATCGAGGAAAGGGGAGGAGTCAAAGATGACTAAAGTTTGAAGTATGAATAAAGCTTGGAGAATAGTGACATTGTTCAAAGATATAGAGAAGTCAGGAAGAGCCAGCTCTGAGAGCGTGATGAGTTCAACACTCATTCCAGAGCAGCAAAGTGGAGTGTGGAGCAGAGATATACAAGGAATATCCTAATAGGCACTGCCAATTTAGCAAAAATAATAGTTCCATCTTTTTGTGAAAACTTCTGTTTCTTCTACAATCCTCTCCCTTCCCCCCCTCCACACCCACCCATCCCACCACCAAAAGATAGTAAGGAACATTTTTATGAGAGAAAAAAATTATGATTGATTTTTAAAATCTCATGTTTATGCTATTAATTGGTTTGTGACCTAGACAAGTACCTTGACTTTTCTGTGTTCACTCATTTTCCTCCTCTATAAACTACGTAGGTTGTCTAGATCAATTTAGCTCAGACTTCACTAATGTTTACTGAATGGATGCTAGGCTTCTTTCCAATGCTTTAGAGTCCATTATTCGAAACAGTAGAAAAGAGGGACAAAGGGCCTTGAGCCCCAATAGACATTACAGCTAACAGTGCCGCTGCAGTTCATTTCATGCAAATTCCCTTAGTGTATAAACCAAGAAAATGAGCACAGGGTCTTGACTCATTCTGGATAAAGAGCTGGTTAGCAACAAAAGTCTGATCTAGAACTGAGATCCTGACTGTCAATCTTGTGCATGTCCCTGGACACCACCGTGTGTTTTTTTAATCGTCTGGCTTAGAAATGTTTGCCTTGGATGAACTCAGAGTGAATTATACACACATGTACATGAAGCCTCACTGACCTGAGAGAGATTTATGTGTTGGACTGAAGGTCCTTATAAAATGAAATTCCATAACACTCCAACTGCTGCAACATAAAAATATTAAGACTGTGTTAATGTGCTTTTTATAGCACAGCATTATGGCTAAAGCCTCAGACAGAATTGCTGCTCTCACCACAGCAGACACAGCGTAACTTCCGAAAAGTCACTCCAAATTCTCAGCTCCCAAGACTACAAAAGGGAGGTGATGGTGCCCTCCTAGTCGGGGAGTGCCCTTGGCCGAGTCTGAATTCGGTTCCCACTTTTACTTTGCTGCTGGAGGAGCAAAGAAGAGAAATGGGCATTCTGAGCTACGTAGGCAGGAAAGAAAGTGGGTGACAGAGGGGAGCAATCAAGTAAGTCCTTTGTCAAAACCCCAGGTCCCTATCTAATTACCCCTCTCTTTACTGCTGGCCCTAAGAAGGCTACAGAAATGGAGAAATAGCAAACAACTATATTTAAAAATGAACACTCCAGTGAGATCAGATTGCACTGCCTGAGGAGCTGTGTGCAGAAGCACACACTGCCCACCCAAGGGCGGGCTCTGCTCACAACCTCTGGGCTGAGCTGTGAGGTTTAATACAACCACCTGGTGTACACCTTGGAATTCCTTAAAGATAGACACTAAGCAAACAAAGAAAAGACTAATAAATGAAACCAACTCATTGATTTTAGATGTCATAGTCCTCTTACCTTCTAAACAAGAGTGAAAATAAAAAGATGAACTTAACCACATGCCTCTTTTGAGGCAAAAACAATCTGAAACACTAAATAGTTAGTTGCCCACTCTGAACATAGAGTAGCGTACCTCCTCTGACACTGTGTGCTTCAAGTCTTCCTTTTCTGAATGATAGGCTTTATGATAGTCACAATTCCAGGTCCAACATACTTATTATATCTCTTACTCTAAAATGATTTTTTAAATCACGCTAATATTCATTCATTCATCTACAAATATTTATTGTCTCCTATGTGCCAGGCACTGTTCTGAGTGCTAGAGATACAAGAGTGAGTGAAACAGACTAAAATCCCATGCTCATGGAGCTCATATTCTGGTTGAAATCTCTCCCTCTTTATTTTCAAACTGCCCAATTTAATAAATGTTTGTTGAATGAATGATAAATAATATTTGGGGTAATATGTGAGAATCAGACAAATTACAGTATAAAGATGAGATGTGAGCCATTTAAAACCTAAACTAGAATGTATATATTTTATAAATTTGTCCTTGAGTTTCATCTTCATTGCCCTTCAACTCTGTTTTTTCTTTTTGGGAAGTAATTTCTTGGAAGGGTTTCTACCAAACACTTTGTGTAAAATATCAACAAAGGAAAAAGACACTTTTGCAAAGAGAAAAAAATAAAATGGAGAGTCTGCCAATGATGACCCTCATTCAGCGAGGTCCTCAACTTAGAGACCTCGTGCTTCTATGCTCAAAGAGAAAAAAATAAAATGGAGAGTCTGCCAATGATCACCCTCATTCAGCGAGGTCCTCAGAGACCTCGTGCTTCTATGCCGAGCATCAAACTTTTAAAAACCCAATGAAGTGGCGCCTCAGAAACCAACACTAAATAAGTAATAATCTGTCTGAAAACTTACTTCAAGGAGGTTCAGAGATGACCTTCCACAGCCTGGCCTTCGGGGTTCCATGCTTGTTTGAGTTCATCTGAACCCAGCAGATCACTACTGACTTCCAGTCAGTGGCAACTTCATTTTCATAAGGTCCTGTCCTAGGTGGTGCACTCTGGAGGGATGGGCCAGACAAGCCCAGGAGTTTCATAATGCTGTCAGGCTCAGAGCATGTCCTTTGCCTCCGGGAAGTAAAGTTATGAGGATAAGAGGTTATGAGGGAAATCACTTCTAGCATCAAGGAATGGCAACACATATGGAAACACAGACATCAAAGCCTGGGTAATTATTAAAACAATTTTCCAAAGAAAGAGGTCCCATCATTGGAGGAAGCCACCTCTCACTCTCCTCTTCTAAGCTGACGGGATGAAAGGAAAAAGATTTATTATTATACCGGGAAGTTAAAAAAAGAAAGAAAGAAATACCAGAACACCACAAGCAAATGACATTTGCTAGCCTAAATAATGCTACCTTCATCTCAGTGCGGCCTCTCCTTAGAAGGCAAACCTATAATAAAAGAAATGAACTAAGCTTTGTTTGCCATCTCTCTTAAGAAAAGTATCATTTGTATTATCATAAACTACATTCATATCCAAGAAAATAGCTGAAGCTAAACAGAAGTTTTTAAATAATACCAACAATATGCAGGTAAAGATCATTAAAATAGAAACACAGAACAAAATAAAATATGACTTTATGAGGTCCAGGGCAGAAGCTTACCTCCATCCTGAGGACAGTAGTAAGAGGTGGATTCAGCCTTGATTCCTTCTTGGATTGTCCTCTCAGGTAGTCTCTTGCAAGAAGGCTGACTTGACAACTACTACTAATAAAGCAGTTAGAAGCAGTTCTCTTTTTAATTAGAGGCCCCCTTGCCTGGCCCGTGTCGCTCAGTGGTGGAGCATCGAGAAACAAACCAGGTCATGGTTTTATTCCCACTCAGGGCATATGCCTGTGGTTGTGGACTCGATCCCCAGTAGGGGGCGTGCAGGAGGCAGCCAGTCAATGATTCTCTCTCATCACTGTTTCCATCTCTTTCTCTCCCTCTCCCTTCCTCTCTCTTAAATCAATAAAAATATTTTTAAAAAATAATAATAATAATTAGAGGCACCCATGTAATGACAAGCAATAGCTCTAATATGTATATTGAAAAAAAACATGCCCAAAACTATTAAGACTTTTGTAAAATGTCCTGATAAGAAAGGCTGGAAGAGGGAGAGATGGATGGTAGTGGGGATGCAGATATAAAAAGAGAGGATGGCCCTAACTGGTTTGGCTCAGTGGATAGAGCATCAGCCTGCAGACTCAAGGGTCCCAGGTTTGATTCCGGTCAAGGGCACGTACCTGGGTTTCAGGCACATCCCCAGTAGGGTGTGTGCAGGAGGCAGCTGATCGATGTTTCTAACTCTCTATCCCTCTCCCTTCCTCTCTGTAAAAAAAAATCAATAAAATATATATTTTAAAAAGAGAGACTGAGGGATAAGTGACACTTTTGTGCTGACTAGTTCTAGTCATTTGCTTTTGAATATTTTAAAAATATTTTATGAGCATTAGTTCCTCCTTTTTCAAATTTTCCTCTTTCTCTTCAGCTTCCTTTACTAGAATTTTCTTCCTTTTTATTATAAAACATTTTTAATGTTGGCCTTATTGCAGGTGTTCCCCTTTCCACCTGCTCTCTTTGCCCACCTCCACCCACTCCTGCCTCCCCCTCCCCTGGCCTTTCCCACACTACTGTCCATGTCCATGGGGTATGCATATATGACATATATTATATGTTCTTTAGCTAATCCCTTCACCTTCTTTATTTAGTAACATCCCCCTCCACTTGGGCACCAGCCAGTCTGTTCCATGTGTCCATGTTTCTGGTTCCATTTTGTTCATTAGATTCCACATACTGGTAATGGCTTTTTCTTCTTTTGTTGCTTTTTCTCTTCCTCTTTTACTCCTTTTTCTCTGTACTGCAAAATTCCAAGTTTCTGTATAAAAAAGGAAAAAGAATGAAATGAGAAGGGAGAATGAGAGTGTGATCAGGATTAGAGGAGGAATCATTTATCTCCCTTGAGCCCTGGTTCTATGAAAATATCTGTATGACCTGGTAAAAATTATTTCAAAATGTGGCAGAGATGGAGACTTAAGAAGAAAAGTCCACCATTATAAATTCCAGTTATGAAACATATTAACACATTCCCAGTCATTTATTGCACCCCCCCATACATTCCACCTCCTGGCTTTGATATTACATAAAAACATACAGGAAACCTTTGAATGCCAGAGGTCAGAAAATATGCATGAAAAAGATTACTAAGGACAATATCTTGTGGATGACCCACAAGACAGTGAATAGGATAGACTGGCTGGGGTGGGGGCAGGAGAGATTAACCAAAGAGCATATATACATAACCCATGGACACAGACAATAGTGTGGTGAAGCCCTGGGGAGGGCCGGGTAGAGGGAGGATCAATAGGGAAAAAAGGGGGGTATTTGTAATACTTTCAATAATAAAGGTAAATTTTTTTTAAAAGATTGTTCATCTTTGGACACAGGCATAAACATTGCTGTCATTACAGTGACTAAGAAGAGCCTCTATCTACCCAGAGAAACAACCCAATATATCTAGTAATAAATGTACGCTTTCCATCCGTGAGTAATATATAAAATAACACAAAATATACAAATAAAAATACAATCCTATCTAATAAAAGAGTAATATGCAAATTAACCATCACTCCAACACAAAGATGGCAGCGCCCATAGCCACAAGATGGCGGCGCCCAGTCCTCTCAGCCCCGCTGGAGTCAGGCCCCGCAGAGAGCAGAGAACCATGGGGAGCAGGCCTAAGCCATCAGTAGGACATCCCCTGAGGGCTCCTGGATTGGAGAGGGTGCAGGTAGGGCTGAGGGACCCTCCCTCCCACCCCCCATGCACAAATTTAATGCACTGAGCCTCTAGTAAATAATAATAATAATAATAATAATAATAATAGGTATCTTGAAAAGTATTTTTATTTTTAAACTACTGAAGTATTTTGAAGTACTAACTTCTTTTACCTTCCTCTTTTGTGTTTTTTCAGTTTTCTTCTGCCTCCAACCTGCTTCCCAATTCAAGCACTTAAAAAATTATGTGTTTATTGCCTCTGAGTAGCTTTGGGGCGAGGTAGAAAGCAGAAGAGGCCTACAAGTCCCTTATGACTCTTCCTGAACCTTAGGAGAACATAGTGGTTTTGTGAAAGGTGTGAAAGCATCGATGTTAAACATAAAAAAAGTGTCTTGGTCAGAAATATAAGGGGAAGAAGACTTTCACTAGTTGAGATTCCCTCTGTTCCAGGGTAGTGGCTGAGGGGAGAAGAGGAGGAGAGAGAGGAAGGACTGCAGGTTCTGAGAGCAAAGCAAACCTGAGCCCACCTCTTGCCGGCATACTAATGCAGCATCAAGACCCAGACAGTAAAAAGCTGCTGGACTGGTAAAGTGCAACAACCTTAGTACAAAATTTCCAGCTAATTCCAGTAGGTAAAGGTCTTGCCCATAGGTGATGTATAAATTATGGTTCTTAGCTTGGAAGCAAACCAAACCTGGTTTGAGACTGTATTACCTCAGCAAAATGGAATTTATTGGAAGGTTATGGGAAAATTCAAGGAATCAAAAGTAATCTGGGAGCACCTAGCTTCAAAAAGGAAAAGACTAAGGTAATTCTGGTCATTTTGGTGACCTGAGTAACAGGAAGTAGGGCTTCCTCTAGGGCAGTGGTCGGTAAACTGTGGCTCGGCAAACCACGGCTCGCGAGCCACATGCGGCTCTTTGGCCCCTTGAGTGTGGCTCTTCCACAAAATACTGGCTCTTCCACAAAATACCAACTTCTGCGCATGGGCCACGAAGTTTCAATTGCACTGTACATGCACGCCCGCACGTGGTATTTTGTGGAAGAGCCACACTCAAGGGGCCAAAGAGCCGCATGTGGCTCGCGAGCCGCAGTTTGCTGACCATGGCAGGGTGCTGACACCAAGTGGATCAGCTATAATCTTTTCCCATCCTTGAGTCACTCGTTTGTTACAAAATTTAAATTCCTGGAGGAATTGAAGGAACCTTGCTCAGATCTCTTGTTCAACTTTCAGCTAAGGAGAGTAGGATAACTTATTGGATAGTTGTAGGAGATTGTAGACATTGTGAAAAGATTAAGCCTCCACCCCCAAAAGAAAATCAAAGTGCTATTACAAAAAAAAATTAAAGAAAGAATGGATGCTGGGCAAATGTAAACAATATATGCTCACTACAGATGACCACTTTAGATAAATAAAAAATATCATATGCTTTATTACTTTTTAATATTGTGAAAATCAATTGGAAGAAGTTGGAGTTCAATTATATTTATTGTGGAACTCCCCTCCTTACAACTGTTCATTGACTCCCTATTCTGTCCAATAAAGCTCTAACTTCCTTCATATTCTTATCCTTGCCTATCCCTCCAGCTTAATCTTCAATTCCTTTTTTCCCCTGCAGTTTATGTCCTAATAATCCCATGCAATTTTCTGTTCCTGAACAGGTTACCCTATTTCATATTTATGAGTTTTTACACAGGCAACACCCTCTGCTTGAAATTACCTACCTTATTCCTTGTCTACCTGGAACTCACTGACTCAATTCAAACACTTTTCGTGCCTTTCTGATACCTATCATCCTCTCCTCCACCACGTTTTCTTCTTTATCTTGGTATCACCATTATATATCTTGCACATGACTCTATTTTTAAAATGTATTTTATTGTGTTGTAATAATTTCTTTATATGCTTGAATCCCCTATAGATCTATGAGCTTTTGGGGGGGTGGGGGGAGGAGTAGTTTCTGAATAAATGGTTGTTGAATGAACTAGTGAATTTTCCAGTAAGACACCAATATTCACCAAGGGCTCATTCTGCTTGGAATTGTATATAGAAGGCATAGTAGTTGGTAGTTATTCAGAATCTTTACTAAGGCAGTATTTCTCTACTAAGGGTAGAACATCAGTGGGGAGGGAAAAGTGGTCTTGGTAGGACCACTTTTTTTTCCATTAGAATTTCCGAATATTCAATCTTACTTAATCTCCATGCAAGCATGGTGTACCATTTTCTGCCAACAGTATTTGCTGATTTTTATTTATGTTCATTTCATATCTGTAGTGGTAAAGTTTATACTCCAAAATATTATCATATTTTTGATGAACCACTTGGTTTTATAGAGTGGATCATTTTATAGAATAGACCCTAAGAATATTGCCTGAGCTTATTTATTTCCAGGATTTAGGTTCTTTGGTGATGTAATTATCAGGACTTAAGAAATTATTCAAAGCCACTTCAATAGCGGGACCTTTAAGGAACTGAAAAATTAATAGAACAAACAGGACAAACACATATTCACACCCATCTGATATTATGCATAGTTATGAGAATATTATTGACTATATTCCCCGTGCTATACTTTACATCCCCAAGACTATTCTATAACAACCAATTTGTACTTATTAACCCCTTCATCTTTTTTACCCATCTCCCCAATACCCCTCCAATCTGGCAACCATCAAAATGTTCTCTATATTTATGAGTCTGTTTCTGTTCTGCTTGTTCATCTATTTCACTTTTTAGATTAAATTGTTTATAGATGTGTATTTATTGACATTTTATTGTTTATATTTTTTTAACTTTTTTTCCCTCTTCTACTTAAAGAAGACCTTTTAACATTTCATATAATACTGGTTTGGTGGTGATGAACTCTTTTAGCTTTTTCTTGTCTGGGGAGTTCTTTGTCTATCCTTCCATTTTAAATGACAGCTTTGCTGGGTAGAGTTATCTTGGTTGTAGGTCCATGCTTTTTATCACTTTGAATATTTTGTGCCAATGACTTCTATCCTGCAAAGTTTCTATTGAGAAATCAGCTGACATTCTTATAAAAGCTCCCTTGTAGATAACTAACTGCTTTTCTCTTGCTGCTTTTAGGATTTTCTCTTTGTCTTTAACCTTTTGCATTTGCATTATGATGTGTCTTGGTGTGGACCTCTTTGGGTTCATCTTGTTTGGGACTCTCTGCACTTTCTGGACTTGTATGCCTATTTCTTTCACCAGATTAGGGAAGTTTTCTGTCATTATTTTTTCACATACGTTTTCAATTTCTTGCTCTCCCTCTTCTACTTCTGGCACCCCATGATGTGATTGTTGGTCTACTTGAAGTTGTCCCAGAGGCTCCTTATACTATCTTCATATTTTGGATTCTTTTTTCTTTTTTTCCTGTTCTGATCAGGTGTTTTTTGCTTCCTTATATTCAAAATTGCTGATTTGATTCTCAGCTTCATCTACTCTTCTGTTGATTCCTTGTAAATTATTCTTCATTTAAGTTAGTGTATGCTTCATTTCTGATGGGTCATTTTTTATGCTGTCGAGGTTCTTACTCAGTTCATTGAGCATCCTTATCTCCAGTGTTTTGAACTCTGCATCTAGTATATTGCTTGGCTTACTTACTATTCATTGGGTTGGGGGAAGAAGATAAGAGTGATGGTGTTTAAGAGAATAAACTTGCAATGAGTAGTAAATAAGTCATAGAGATCCAAGTACAGTATAATGAATATAGACAATAATATTATCCTATCTAATAATAGACAAACATGGTAATTAACCGTACCTCCGACATGCTTCCCATTGGCTAATCAGGGCGATATGCAAATTAACTGCAAACCAAGATGGCGGCCAGCAGCCAGGCAGCTGAAGCAAACAGGAGGCTTGCTTGCTCCAGTGAAGGAGGAAGCCAAGGTTCCCTGCCTACGGCTGCTGGGCTCTGAGCTTGCACTCTAAGCAACTATGTTGCAATAACAGAAGCTAAACAAACCCCATGCTTTCAGCCAGCCGGCCGAGCTGGAGTTGCAACAGTGTTTCAATTATAGGAGCCAAACAAACCAGATACCTGCTTTCAGCAGCTGAGGTCTCAGAGCTGGAGCAGAGCCTCAGAGCTAAAGCCGGCTCTCAGCTCCAGTGACAGCCATAGAAGGTAAATAAACCCCAGAATAAAAGAAAAAAAGAAAAAAAAGGAGAGGTTGGGAGCTTCAGTCACCCGCCAGACTGAAAACAGCCCTCAGCCCCTCACCCAGACTGGCCAGGCACCCCAGTGAGGACCCCCACCCTGAAGGGGGTATGACCAGCTGCAAACAGCCATCATCCCCTCATCCAGGCTGGCCAGGCACCCAAGCGGGACCCCACCTTGATCCGGGACACCCTTCAGGGCAAACCAGCCGGCCCCCACCTGTGCACCAGGCCTCTATCCTATATAGTAAAAGGGTAATATGCCTCCCAGCATCGGGATCAGCAGAGCCGTGAGGCCTCCCAAACCCAGGATCAGCGGAGCCACGAGGCCTCCCGGCACCGGGATCAGCAGAGCAGCGAGGCCTCCTAACACCGGGATCAGCTGAGCAGCGAGGCCTCCCGGCACTTGGATCAGCGGAGCTGCAAGGCCTCCTAGCACGCGAGGTCTCCTGGCCCCTGGAGCAGCGTGACAGGGGGCAGCACCCAAACCCCCTGATCGCCCTGCAGCTCTGTGTGTGATAGGGGGTGGGGCCACAACCTCCCTATCTGCCCTGCTCTGTTCGTGACAGGGGAAGGTGCCCCAACCCCCTGATTGGCCCTGCTCTGTGTGTGACAGGGTACGGAGCCCCAACCCCCCTGATGGGCCCTGCTCTGTGTGTGACAGGGTACGGAGCCCCAACCCCCCTGATGGGCCCTGCTCTGTGTGTGACAGGGTACGGAGCCCCAACCCCCCTGATGGGCCCTGCTCTGTGTGTGACAGGGTACGGAGCCCCAACCCCCCTGATGGGCCCTGCTCTGTGTGTGACAGGGTACGGAGCCCCAACCCCCCTGATGGGCCCTGCTCTGTGTGTGACAGGGTACGGAGCCCCAACCCCCCTGATGGGCCCTGCTCTGTGTGTGACAGGGTACGGAGCCCCAACCCCCCTGATGGGCCCTGCTCTGTGTGTGACAGGGGGCCGCGCCCCAACCCCCTGATCGCCAACCCCCTGATCGGCCCTGCTCTGTGCATGACAGGGGGTGGCGCTGCAACCTCCCCATCGACCCTGCCTTAAGTGTGACAGGGGGCGGTGCCCCAACCCCCCAATCGGCCCTACCCTGAACGTGACTGGGGGTGGCATCGCAACCTCCCGATCCGCCCTGCTCTGTGCATGGCAGGGGGCAGCACCCCAACTCCCCAATCGGCCCTGCTCTGAGCCTGACCAGGGGCTGCACCTAGGGATTGGGCCTGCCCTCTGCCACCCGGGAGAGGGCCTAAGCCAGCAGGTCGTTATCTCCTGAGGGGTCCCAGACTGTGAGAGGGCACAAGTGGAGCTGAGGGACACTCCCCCTCCGCCAGTGCACAAATTTTTGTGCACCGGGCCTCTAGTCCTATAGAATAAGAGAGGAATATGCAAATTAGGCCGGGACTCTGTAATGTCACGACCGCTTGGCAGGAGGTGGGCAGGCGGGAGAGGGGAGTGGGGCCTGCTGCCAGGATGTGAGTCTGTGGTGCCTCCTTTGGAGTTGGGGAGCTAATGACTGATGAGCTCCGGTCCTCCTCCACAGCCCTTTCCAGCAGGCATGGGGTTCCTGAGACCCAGGCGGGGCCTCTGGCCACAGATCCACAGCTTCGCAGAGACCGACTCTACTAGGCCGCCAGGAGGCCATGTGGCTGGGCTGCAGGGTGCCTGTTCAAGATGTGACACAGAGGAAGGTGCAGGAGGAAATCCAGAGAATGGGATGTGGGGGTTCAAGACTCACTTCCTTTGGGCTTTGTCCTTCTTGGCCTTGGTCCTTTTCTTTCGAGCCTGGAGCACAAAAACTGCAGGAGAGTGGGATGGATGAAGACCGAATGTGGAAGAAAGGAGGTGACCCAGGTGAGGGTGGAGACCTAGCAGCAGTGGGAGGCCAACTGTAGTGCCGCCTGAGGGGCTACTCCTGGGCGAGCGCGGAGGCTTTGGCGAAATGGCCGGCCAGGAGGCGGCGGCCCAAGGGGCGCAGAGCGGTGCCGCACCGGCTCTCTATTAGGACACTCCACACAGGCGCTGCCTTCACCAGCAGGCTCTGGGCAACATCTGCAAATGCAACTGCAACCTCTAACATTCTGGGCAAAGAACTGACCCTGTGCCCCTCTGGGTACCAGGCTTGCTAGGAGTGTGCTGTCACCAATGCCATAGATCAAAGGCAAAAACCTGGCGAGGTGGGGTGCACCGGAGGGGGCTCAGGCCAGGGCAGGGGGCAGCAGGCTGGGATCTGCCTCACCTGCGGAGAGCTAGGTTCTGCAGTGGCCCCAAGACGTGGGTCGGCCCGGCGGGGAACAAGGGGTATGGAAGGACGCCTGGGCGGAGGGGCGCGGACCCGCAGCCTGAGGCGGGGGTTGAGGGGCGGTGCCACCTCAGTGGAGGGGTGCCACACTGCAGGGTACCCAACTGACTGGTGGGATTCAGAGAAGCTCCGGGCGCCGGGCCTCACCCGGGCAGCCTTTGCACTTCAGAGGCGATGACTCCTGCTCCCACCTTGGCCCAAAAGCAAGCCTGCGCCCGCCCTGCCCCACTGCGGCGCACCCCTGCGCGTGAGTTCAAAGCCTACCACCTGCTCCAGAGAAGGGGGGACAGTAAAGAATGGGGGCGGGAGCGGGGGAGAGGAAAGAATGTGGAGCGTCCGCGATGAAGAGGTGCTTGAGAACGGGGCTTGGAAGCCTGATGGGGTTTGTTCTGTTTGCCCCACAGCTGCCCCTTAGGAAGGGCAGAAAGCATGGCTGTCAGGGCTCCCTGCGCACTGAGTCAAGTTCCGCAGCCAACTGGAATTGGCCTCAGTTTTCTGCTCTGTAAAATGGATTAAGCGTGTCCCAGTGCCTTCGCTGAGCTTTGAGGGCCAATTGAGATACTATATACAGAAAATGAGGGAAGAAGTGAGAAAGAAAAGGAAGGGCGAGCAACACAAAACAAAGATTGGAAGGAACCTGTAAACGTATTGTCACTTAAATAGGGAATAGAGTCAACAGTGTTGTAATGATGGTATGATGCCAGGTGGTACTGGAAATATCAGGGAACACTTTGTAAAGTATATGATTGCCTAACCACTATTCTGTAACTAATATAAAACCTGAAAATAATACAAAATAATATTGAATGTAAAGAAATGAAAATAGGAGTGAAATTTTTATAAATTTCAAAGTTCAAATAAAGGCTGTAAAGGAAGAAAGGGGGAGAATAAAAAGTGTTTTTCATTTTACCGCTTTATTGTCTTTCCAGTACATATAAAAGATAGTTGTCTTTATATGGTGGTTTTATATTTTTCTATGTCATTATCTCATTTGATGTTCAGGGCAACTTAAAGACAAGATAATTATTCCCTCCACTATTCAAAGAAAGGAAATCTTGGTGTCTGGCCCCAGTGATTCAATCGTCAAACCCTTATTGTAAAGCAGGGTTAGTGAAATTTTCTCTGAAGGGTTATATCTATACTAATAAAAGCCTTGAAGGCGATCGGGTCAGCAGGGGAGGGTAGTTGGGGGCAATCAGACTGGCAGGGGAGCAGTTAGGGGGCGATCTGGCTGGCAGGCAGAGGCAGTTAGGGGCTATCAGGCAGTCAGGCAGGCAGGCAAGTGTTTAGGAGCCAGTGGTCCTGGATTGTTAGAGGGATGTCCCCTAAACCAGCAGTCAGACATCCACCCAGGGGTCCCAGATCGAAGAGGGTGCAGACCGGGCTGAGGGACACCCTCCCCACCCCCCCCGCCACCGCCCCCCCCCCCGCACGAATTTCATGCAGTGGCCACTAGTGTACTATAAAGATTTTAAAAATCAGACCTATGTTCCTAACCATTAAAATACATTACTTCCCAAAACCAGGGCTCCCTTTTTATTTAATACCACAGTACTTATTGATAGATATAATCTTCTAACTTCTACAGTTCTTTTCCAGTGCTATTTAATGCCTGAATTGAGGTATAAGATTTTATGTTGTATGTTCTGATTCTTCATTATATTTTAAAGTCCTTGCAGAAAGGGGCCTTATGTTGTGTTTTGTTCTTTGGCTTCCTCACAATGCCATGCTTGATTGTGAGGGTTCAGAAATATTTCTAGAATAAATGAATAAGTAATGGAATCATCTTACTTAATAGTGTATATGGACAAATGTGTTATACTCATTAAGTACATTTCCAAGTTTAGGGAGACTTCCATTTTTAGTGAAGATGCCTATGGATAAATACCATGACTCCTATTTAAATGTGTGATATGACAATACAATGTTCCTCTGTATATAACACACTGTGTTTCCTTATCTAGAATATCAAACCCTGACCACTCTATGCTAGATGTTAGTTTCTCAACAAATGCTAAGATGTTTATGCTAGTTTTAGATAAAATATGAAATAGTATCTTTTATCAGCTATGTAAAGTACATTAGGTACATCTTCATTTTGTATAAGGCTAGAGGCACAGTGTCCTAGTAATTCAAATGGCAGCCCAATATGAAATCTCCCTATGAATGATTTCAATGTGAAATCTAGTCCAAATATTTGAAAACTATTTTATTCCTGAGAGAGAAACCTGGAAGAAAAATCAAAATTCTCCCTGGCCTATGACCAATAATTTTGTAATTGTGTCAACCAAATAATTTTCAATTTAGTACCTCACTTCAGGAAATCATAAAGATAATTCTTTCCCACTTCCTATAATTGTGAGCCCCTGAGTTAAATCAGCATAGTTTAATTATATATATGGAAAACAATGCATCAAATATACATATTTTTTACTTAAACTTATTTTGCCAAAATTGCATTAACCTCTACCATCTCTGAAATAGAAACATGGGTTGAAATGGTTAAATGAAAAATATTGCTCTTACATTTACTTCTCCAAACTTCATGCATCTGCCTCTTTTAAGGGATCCACATTGCACTTCATCAAGTGCTTTGTTCCTGAACATTCATTGCAGAATCAAGAAAAGAAAATGAGTATATGCAGATGTATGGGATTGTTCACTTAACAATTCATTCTAAATAATATGAATCTAAGTACATGACACATGATTAGTTGAAAGAGCTTTGGCCTAAGAATTATGATTCTTGGTTTATCTGGGTGCTGTTTTTAAACTCTTCAAATTTTTATTTTCCCACTGGAAAAGTCGGGATCATTCCTGCCTTGCATCCTATATAATAAAAGTGTAATATGCTAAGTGTCTGACCACCAAGGGGCAGATGCTCTGACCGGTAGGTTAGCTTGCTGCTGGGGTCTGACCAATTGGGACTGGGCAAGAGGGCTGGACACACCCTGGAGCCCTCCCATGGTCCCTCCCATGGTCCCTCCCCGACCGACCAGCCCCCATCACCCCGATCAGGACTGGGTGAGATGGCCTCAATTGGCCCCGATTGCTAGCCAGGCTGAGGGACCCTACCCGTGCACGAATTCGTGCACTGGGCCTCTAGTTTATTTATTAAAAAATTTTTATAAACTTTTATTTTTATAAATAAATTTTATTTATTTTATAAATAAAAAATTTTAGAAGGATTCAGATGATACATTGGAAAGACTTTGAGAATCTCTAATGTTATATGTATCATAAGTCTTGGTATTTTAAAGTAGTTTTGGCTTTAGTTTACATACATATTACCAAAAAAGATAAGGGAGATAAATAGTTTCTTCTATTACAGGCCTTTTTCAGAATTTCTCAACATATATCTATAGCCAGAGCAAGATAACGTGTTATCCTTAAGTACTTTAAAAAACAAAATACAATAAAACAGAAAGCATGAAAGAAATAAGACTGATAACTTTCCTTTCAGCCCAAAATTTATTTTAGAAATGTTAACTTCACCATGAACTATTCACCTTCAGCCTCGAGTGTATTTCATATGGATGATTAAAAATTTTGATATTCTGGTTTCCACTGACAAATTCTGCATTTTGACAAGTTTTGATGAAGTCTATTCACTCTAGACAATTTATGCAAACTTAAGTTGAATAGTTAGTTGATTTTGACTTTATCCCCTTGAATTCCTAGAACTGCTCGGAATAAATTTTAAAATATAATTACAGGTAGCACATTGAGTCAGTTGGTTAGTCAGAGAAATCCAAGCTCTGAATTGCCTACTTCCTGCAGCACACTGCATTAAGTGCTCTGGAGGAGGGCGGAGGTGGATGAGATCAGTCATCCATGAAATTATTTGAGGATTGTTATTAAAATAACATATCATCAAGTGCAAAGTACTCAAGTAAAAACTCTGTACATATAAGTTCAAGGAATAGACAGTAAATGCCTGTTCTAGATATTTAGAAAATGTGTTTTTTGACAGTTAGTAGCTTAATTTCTTTTACCTAAAAATAATTCAAATAGTTTGTTAAGTGAGGATCAGAAAGAGATTTTTTTAAAAGAAATTTTTCTTCTAGAATAATTTCAGATTTATGGAAATGTTGCAGAAATAATACAGAGAGTTTCTATATACCCTCATCCAATTTCAGTTAATGTAAACATTTTACATTACCATAATACATTTTTCAAAACTAAGAACCAATATTGGTACATTACTATTAACTAAATTTTGGACACTGGGGCCATAGTTATTACAATATTGTTGAGTATATTCCCTATGCGATATTTTACATGCCCATGACTATTTTGTAATTACCAATGTGTACTTCTTAATCCCTTCCCCTTTTTCACCCATCCTCCCAAACCCCCTCCCATCCGACAACTGCCTAACTCTGTATTTAGGAATTTGTTTCCATCTTGTTTGCTTATTTTATTTATTTGTTTATTTATTTATTATTTACTTATTTATTTATTCATTTTAATATATTTAAATATATTTTTATTGATTTCACAGAGGAAGGGAGAGAAACATCAATGAGAAACATCGATCAGTTGCCTCCTATACACACCCCAATCAGGGATCAAACCGGCAATCTAGGTATGTGGCCTGACCAGGAATTGAACCTGCAATCTTTTGGTGTATGGGATAATGCTACAACCAACTGAGCCACCTGGCCAGCACTCTTCTTCTTTTGGCAGCCTTCCTGTGTTTGTTTTTCTATGTATTAGGTAGAGCTGCTACGTCTCCCAGGCTTGGTAGAGTGGCCTAATGTAGTAGGTGTTTTGTAGCGTCCAGTGGCACAGCCTCCTTGATCACCCAAGCTGAGCACTCAAGATGTGCCCCCCTCCCCCAATGTGGGTTGTGCACACCCCCTATTGTTGTTGAGCCTTGATTGCTCTTGGCACCTCAAGGGGAGAGATTTACCCCTAGGCCAACTAGCTGAGAGGATTGGCTTCAACCACTGTAGAGGATCAATTGTGCAGGGACCCACCCTATGGAACAGGAGCAGGACTTACTTCAGAAGGTCTCTGGTGCCTGCTGAGTCCACCCCTTGAGTGTGTCTCTTGTGGGAGAGGTTGGCTGGTGCTTCAATGTGGTCTGAAGATGTCCACTAGGTACACTGCCTCAGGGGCCTCCTGGAAGAAAATGCAGGCCTAGGTCAGCTGATGCCTGTGCCCAAATCAGGGCCACCTGGTATGAGCTACAAAATGATATGCAGATGGTTGGTACTTGTAGTGGGCTTGGAGGTACCCAGAAGAGATCACGCTGTAAACTGAGGCAGGCTGCCAGGAGTTGGGACTGCTTAGCAAGAGGTATGAGGTGTCCCAAAGCCAAATGCTTCTTGTTTGAAGTTTGTGAACCTTTGATAGATTTTAGAAAATTCCACAGCATGAGCCAAGGTAAGCCCTTTGTATGGAAAAGCCACCGGAAGCTGCTTGAGTGGGGCAGGGTCATGGGGATTAACCAGGGATGGACCAACAGTGTTAGCCAAGTTGATGGAGATCAGATACAGTGCCTACCTGACCCTACAGAGGTAGGGTTCAGCAAAGGAACAATGGCTTCTGCCAGCATTTCTGTCTGGGAGAATTCTGCCCTTCCAGCCAACTTTCAAGCCCACCCAAGGCTGTTTTAGTGGTTTATCCATCTGAATGGCCTGGCTTGACTCATGCTTCAGACTTTCCTAAAATATATCAAACAAGCAGCATCTGGTCTCAACATGCCCTGTACCTCTCACTAAGTGACCCTAGACACAGCACTAGCAGCAGCCAGTCTTAGTTTGCAGCATGGCCTTGCCAGGGCACCTCCAAGCTCAGCACAATAAGCAGCCATGAGCAAATCACTTTATAGCTCATGCTAGGTGGGCCCAGGTAGAACACAAGTGGCAGCTGACCTTGGCCTGCACCTTCTGGGAAGCCCCAGAGCCAGTGCACCCAGGAGACAGCATCAGAACATGGAGAAGCATCACCACCCAACCGCCTCCACAAACAACACACTCAAGGGGCAGACTCAGCAGGCACCAGAGCCCTGCTTAAGTAAGTACTGCTCTGTGGGGTGGACTCCTGCAGAGCTGTTCCTCCATGATGGTCAGATACCAGTGGTCAATGGTTGCAGCCAGTCCTTGCAGCTGATTGGCCTGGACGTAATTCCCTCCCATTGACATGTCAAAGCAGTCAAGGCTCAACTACAATAAGAAGGTATACACAGCCCATATGGGGAGCAGGGGGAGTTACACCTTGAGTGCCCAGCTTCAGTGATCAGGGAGGCTGTGCCATTAGACCCTACAGAACACCTACTACATAAGGCCACTCTACCAAGCCCAGGAAACAGCAGCTCTACTTAATTCATAGAAACAAACACAGGAAGGCTGCCAAAACGAGGAGACAAAGAAACATGTCCCAAATGAAAGAACAAAACAAAACTCCAGAAAAATAACTAAACAAAATGAAGACAAGCAATCTACTAGATGTAGAGGTCAAAACACTGGTGATAAAAATACTCAATGAACTTATTGAGAACCTCAACAGCATAAAACAGGACTAATCAGAAATGAAAGATACACTAACTGAAAGGAAGAAAAATTTATAGGGAATCAACAATAGAGTAGATGAAGCTTAGAATCAAATCAGTGATCTGGAAAAGAAAGAAGCCAGATAATTCAGTTCCTCCCTGTGTGACCTTGGTACCATTTTTTTTAATCCTCGCCCAAGGATTTTTTTCCATTTATTTTTAGAGAGAGTGGAAGGGAGAGTGGGGAGAGAAACATTGATGTAAGAGAGGCACACTGATTGGTTGCCTTCAGGATCAAGCTTGCAATCGAGGTACATGCCCCTGACCAGGAATCAAACCCACAACCCTTCGGTCCACATGCTGACACTCTAACCATTGTACAAAACCAGCAAGGGCCCTTGGCACCTTTTGACCTGCTGCCCAGCACAGCAGCTCAGCATAAGTGAGTCTGAGTAAGTCCATGCATAGGCCATTTAAGAGGAATGTCTGGAACTCCAGCAGCAATCCACCTCTCTCAGCCACAATCCCTGCTTGTTTTTACAGCTAGAAGTTATGAGAATCTCTCTTCCTGGCACTGGAACCTTGGGCTGAGAGCCTTGTATGGGACTGGGACCTCTTGCTCCACAGAGGGGAACCTCTGTAGCCAAAATATGTATGACTCTGTGTTTTTAACCACCACATGTGGGTATGGGAGCAGCCCATTCTACCTTCCACCCCTCTTATAAGTCTCGGCATGGCTTCTTCTGTATATCCTTAGTTTATTGGACTTCTGTTCAGCTATACTTGAGGAGGCTCTCAATGATGGTTGTTCTGTAGTTTAGTTGTAATTTTGAAGTGGTTGTGGGAGTAGGCAAATACAGCTTTTACCTACTCTTCAATCTAGATCAGAAGCTTCCGTTAATCTCTCTTTTACTTGCCTAAAGCAGTGGTTCTCAACCTTCTGGCCCTTTAAATACAGTTCCGCATGTTGTGACCCAACCATAAAATTATTTTCATTGCTCCTTCATAACTGTAATGTTGCTACCATTATGCATTGTAATGTAAATATCTGATATGCAGGATGGTCTTAGGTGACCCTGTGAAAGGGTCGTTTGACTGCCAAAGGGGTCGCGACCCACAGGTTGAGAACCGCTGGCTTAAAGATAATGATTATTATCAATACAAGCTCTACCATCATTGTTAGAGGTTTTTTAATATATATGAGAGCATCCTATATAATTTAACCCTAATGTGCAAATCGATCGAATGGCGGAACATCCGGTCGCTATGACATGCACTGACCACTAAGGGCAGACTTTCAATGCAGGAGCTGCCCCCTGGTGGTCAGTGGGCTCCCACAGGGTGAAGGCCGCTGGCAAGTACAGCAGCAGTGGCGGGAACCTCTCCTGCCTCTGCTGCAGGCGGGCGGTAAGGAGCGAGGGGTCCCAGACTGCAAAAGCCCCTGACTGCAAGAGGGATTTCTAACTTCAGGCTTAGACCTCATCCCCGAGGGGTCCCAGACTGTGAGGGACCCCACCAGTGCACAAATCTGTGCACCAGGCTTCTAGTAATAATAATAATAAAAAAAAGTAAAGCCAACCTTCAGGGGTCCACAAATAAAAGGTAACAGGGAGATAGTTTAGCCTAAGAAATAGCACTGGGTTGTGTACATCAATAAGTAGCCTTCATCACCCATAACTCCTCACTCTCTTAGACCTCTTACTCCACCTTCTGCATGGCATTATGAGTACTGCCAGCAGTGACCTGGATTATCAAACAGTGTCAATAGTGAAACATATAATTTGAAATTAAGGCAATTTCTGGAAAATTAACTCCTAATAGTCAATCAAAAGGAAGTCTTTTGTCTCTGTTTGAAGGACATTTTCATAAAACTGAAATGAGGAATAAAAGAAAATTAACCATTAGGGAAACACTTTACTTGGCTTCCATGGCTCTCTACTGTCTTTCTCTTTTATTGGATTCTTCTTTTCTTTCTAACACTTCAGGTGGGACTCCTTCAGGGTTCAGTCCTCCATCCTCTTCTCCTTTTCAGTTCTCTAGCTACATTCACTATCATGGCTTGAAACACTACCTGTATGCTGATGACTCCCAAATTTTGATCTCTAGTCCATACCTCTCTCTCTTGCTGCAGAATCATACATCCCAATTGAGTACTTGAGAACAGCAATCATAACTAGGTGTCTCATCCTTAACATTTCCAGAATTGAAATCATGATTTTACTCTTCAAATTTGCTCCACCAGTAGTCTCTCACATCTTAACTGATGTGACTCCATCCTTCCAGTCGCTCAGTTCAAAAGTCTTGGAGTCACCCTGACTCTTCTCTTTCTCTCATGTCCTTCATTCAATCATCAGGAACTTTCAAACGAATCTGACCACTTCTCACCACCTCCATTCGCACCACCCTGGTTCAAGACACTGTCATTTCTTCCCTCCTTTCACTTTCTCTCCCCTTAAGTCTATTCTCAAAAGGAGAGTCTGAGCAATGCCTTTAAAATCGGAGTCAGGTCATGTTACTCTTTTTCTCAAATCCTCCAAGAGATCTGCATGTCACATAAAATAAAAACCAAAGCAAAAAAAACCAAAAAACAAAAAACAAAAAACCTACACAATCTCTCACTCTTAACCCCCTCCTCCCATTTGACTCCTGGCCTCCATGGTTCTTCCCAAACATGCCAGGCTTGCTACTGACTGCGCCTTGCAACTGTGTGCTTCCTTTGCCTGGACAGCTTTTCTCAGGTTTGCAGCTCTTCCCCCAGATAACGCCACAGTTTACCCCATTATCTCCTTCAAATCTTTGCTCCTGACCGGGGATCAACCAAAACCTTCGCACATGGGGACCACGCTCCAAACTGAGCTACGTTCGCAGTCAGGGACTATGATTTCCTATTTAAAAGCTGCAACATGCCTTTCTACCCTTCATCTTCTTTATCCTGTTCTATTTTTTTTTTCACACCGTGTATTATTTACTTTATAGCTCACCACATTATATACCTGTAAGCTCATGTTAGATCTCTCTAGTAAAATGTAAATTCTCTACTGAAAAGATTTTGTTTTAATGTTTTGAGGTCTTGAACATAGAAAACGTTCAATAAAGAATTCCACGAATTCATCATTTCTGTAAGCTCATGTTAGATCTCTCTAGTAAAATGTAAAATCTCTACTGAAAAGATTTTGTTTTAATGTTTTGAGGGCTTGAACATAGAAAACGTTCAATAAAGAATTCCACTGTCCATACAGCTTGGCAACCCCATTAACTTTTTTCAAACCTAAATTTCAGCACCTTCTTAAAAGTTTAAATGCTCCGCCGCCGGCACTCTACATTTTTAAGAACTTCCCGCCCCGGAAGTAAAAGCCTAAGAGGGTCGGAGGAGGAAGCCATTTCCGTTTCCGTACGGACGCCAAGGAGCCAACACCATGGAGAAGACCGGCGGCAGCCGAAAGAAAGGCCTGAAGCGCAAGAGCGCTGCCGAAGAACCTCAGGAGGCTGCAGTCGGTGAGGATGGGGCGACGGAAAGCGGGGGCCAAGCCCCGAAAGCGTCTGCCTTCCCTCCAGGCTTCAGCATTTCCGAGATTAAGAACAAACAGCGGCGACACTTAATGTTCACGCGGTGGAAGCAGCAGCAGCGGAAGGTAGGAGAGGGGCGGAGGCGGCAGGGCGCATGCGCAGTGTCCTCGGCGCGCGGGAGAGGGCGGTGCGGGTGGGCGTGTTGCGCTTGCGTGGTCTCCCCTCCCAGGGATCCCAGCCGGAGGGTTGGGCGGGGCTCCCGATCGTCTCGTCCGGCTTTTTGCCGGAGCCGCCCGGTTTCCCTTTTTTACCAGCTCCTGGCTAGGGTTCGTGGCTGAGAATGAAAGCAAGAAACCCTGCTCTCCCACTAGTGAAAAGTACTCCCTCCCGACCTGGGAGGCAAAAGGCTCCCTCTCCGCGCGGTCCCGTCCACCTTCACCTCCGGGTGGTTAATACCTAAAACCTAATCCAGACAATGCATAAACTCAGAGTGATGCTTCTCTGATTACTGCAGCGACTCTTACTGAAATTAGTACTGTAAAGTTTCTAGTAATTTTATTACTCTTTTTTATTTTGATATTTCCTTTTTTGTCTTAAATCTTTATTGTTGACAGTATTACATATGTTCCCATTCCCCCCACCCCCACATCCTCTTCTAGTGGTTGATCTTTTCCCACACACACACCCTTCCCTGCCTTCCCTCTGAGATTCGACAGTCTGTTCCATGCTTCTGTGTCTCTGGATCTGTTTTGTTCATCAGTTTATTTTGTTCATTAGATTCCACATATGAGTCAGATCATTTGATACTTGTCTTCCTCTGACTGGCTTAGCATCATATTCTCCAGGTCCCTCCATACCAGTGGTTCTCAACCTGTGGGTGCGACCCCTTTGGCGGTCGAACGACCCTTTCACAGGGGTCGCCTAAGACCATCCTGCATATCAGATATTTACATTACAATTCATAACAGTAGCAACATTACAGTTATGAAGTAGCAATGAAAATGATTTTGTGGTTGGATCACAACATGAGGAACTGTATTTAAAGGGCCAGAAGGTTGAGAACCATTGCTCCATACAGCTTTCTTCATACTGTTCTGTGAGGTAAACAAGTATGGGGAGATAAGCCGATAAAGCCTAAGGTCACAGTGCTCATTTGTGGTTAAATATCCGTTGAAAGCAAGCGTTTGCTTATTCTTGCACATCATAAAAGTTCACACACATAATACTCTTTATATGTGCCTGCCTCCTCTTATTAGATTTCTTGAAGCCTTGGACTGAGCCTTAAGTGCTAACGTGCTATTGGAGTACATAGAAGGAGCATCTAAACCATTGTGGTGTGGGAGAAGGGTATTCTAGAAGACTTCTGAGACCTGATACATTGAGGCTTAATAAACTCTGCGGGGAGAGGGGGCGTATTTTCTATTGTCAGTTAAGCATTCTGTTCAGAAATCTCCAAAAGATACACATTCACAGTACAAACAATCTTAACTTGCAAGTACTTAATAAGTTTAAAAGCATATTTTGATTATAAAATATATGGATAGCTATTTGTACTTTTATGGGAAGCAACCTGAAAACAAATCTCCCATTCCCATTTATTTTTAGTACTTTCCTAGAGAAACAGCCAGCATAGCCATGTTTTTCATTAGGATGCAACTTGTTAGAAATGCAGAAAAAAAAGTTGGTCAACTTGGATTTTGTTTTTTAAGAAGCAAAATCATTGTTACAAAAATCGTATTGATTGTTCAGTTCACTTGTTTTACAGTAACTTAGGTATGAAAATCTATGTCAACATTTTAATTTTAATAAATTAGGAAGATTAAAGATTACTCAGTGTAAGTATTCTTAGCATTAGTAATTTGTAGTTTCAGTGTGTTTGTGATCTAACTAATGATCTCTCATTCTTTTTTTTTTTTTTTTAACCTTTTAGGAAAAGTTGGCAGCTAAGAAAAAACTTAAAAAAGAGAGAGAGGCTCTTGGTGATAAGGTAAAGAAAATTTTTAGCCATCTGTTTTCTATCTTAAGAAGGAATGCTCCCTGATACTTATGTTGAATGACTTTCTTTTAAAATTTATTTTGAAGTATTTCAAGTGTATAAAAATAATATAGCAAACTCCTTTTTACCCTTTACGCAGCTTAAGAAATAATGCATTAGCAAATAATGTTCCAAGTCCCTTGTGTGTTTCTGATTGCTTTTTCCTCCTCAGATAACCACTCACGAAATCGCTGTTTATTGTTCCCATGCACTTCTTTATTACTTTTACTATGTATGTTTGTGTTCCCAAACAAGCACAGTGGTGATGTTTTGAATGTTTTAAAATTTTAACATAAATGTTATGCATATTTTGACTTGCTTATTTTACTTTATGTGTTTGAGAAGTAGAGACATACACATCTCCTTGACTTTGGGAATGGGGGAAGCTCCCTAATTTAGAGCTGGAGCTCTTGAGATTTGAAGCAAAGGTTCTTTGTCAGACAAACACTCTTCTGTTAAAGGATTGGGTGAATAAGAATGAGAGCTGTCACATGATATGAATCTGAGAAGAGTGAGAAGCGGGGATGGAAGGAAGATGATATACCCAGATGGGTTATAGCAAAGAAGAGAGCAGAGTTAATACATCAAGAAAGCATTTGGCTATTTTTGTGATAATGATCATAAGTGAAATCTTTCTATTGAAAATTTTAAAAAGAACTACTAAATACTTCCACATTATTGCACAGATAAGTTATTTTCATTTGGTTTCATTTCATTTATAGTTTGTTCTAGGTTATAATTTATACTTGCAAATTTTTAAAAACGTACAACTCTTCCCCCTTCCCATCTCTTAAGAAGAGGTACAAGAAAGGATAAGTGTTTTTGAAGAAGGGAAAAATAAAAAAGACTGAAACATTCTGCTTTTTCATGCATTCTCTTAATAGTATTAGATTAAATAACATGAAGTTGCCAATATTAGACTTTTCTGACCTGCAAAATTCTATCAAGCAATATTAGTCTCTTTTTAGCTCTCAATAATCAATTATAGCAAATTAATATGCTGATCACTATTTGAAAATATCACCATTCTGTTTTTTTGTACTGAAAGATGACTTCCTAGAACTGCCTCCTTCAAAAAATGATTTAAAACTTAATATTTGTTTCATAGAATAATAAAAATAAAATCCTAAATGGTCATCAACTCATGCTGCTTCTATCTCTGCTAGTGTACATATACTTTGAATTCATTTTAGTTAGTGTATGTTACAGTTCTGTATTCCTGATCCATACCATTTTATTTACAGTTTTTTATCTAAGCTGAGTATGCATGATAGCTGATTCTAATAGTATTCCATTATGTTGTTGGACCTTTGTCCTATCTATTCACTGTTCATTTCTATTAAAGGACTTGTATGCATGCATATAAGCATAACCATTGGACATAGACACCAAGGGGGTGAGGGCAAGAACGGGAGTGGGGGGATAAGGACACATGTAATACCTTAATCATTAAAAAAATATATATGAAACTAAAAAAAAAAAAATAGTAATACTACATCTTTCTTTGTGTAAATTGCTCCCCCCTTTCATTCCTTACCATAAATCTCCCATTCTAGAACTACTAGTTCAGCAGATAGATTTGTAGCTTTTGTTATATATATTCTGAATAGCTTTTTTGAAATATTGGGACAAAGCTACATGTATATGTACTTTTTAATTTTTTTCCATTTTGTTTGATAACTTTTATTTTTAGTGGATAGTTATTTTGACCAATATTTTTCTCTCTGCTACTTCTGTCTGTTTTTAAGCCATTTCATCCAATGTTGGCAATTCTTTTAGTACGTGTGTGTTTCTGCTCAGAGAATTAAAAAACCTTTTACTCAGTATTGTTGTTAGGATTGATGTAGCAGTGGGTTGAAATGAGGAACAGATTGTGTTTTGGATTGTTTATAAATTTCTGTTATTCCCAACTGTAATGAAAAATTATTTATGCAAAAATGCTTCTACAGCTTAATCTTTTTTCTTTTATTTAGGCTCCACCAAAGCCTATACCCAAGACCATTGACAACCAGCGTGTATATGATGAAACCACAGTAGACCCTAATGATGAAGAGGTAACATTAAAAGTCTTAAATAAATTTGGATGGCCACACTTGATAAATTATCTGTTCATATGTTGACATTTAATTTAAATTACTATCTGGTGAATTCGTATAATGGACTGATTCAGCTATAATGTTGGCACATTATCTTATTTGCTATCAATTGTTTAATAATTAAATTTCCCAGTAATTGCATAGAAAGAGGCAGTGATTTATTTTCTAGAAATTTATTATGTTTTATACCTTTTGTCATTTAATCTCTGTATAATACTTCTTTTTTATATATCATTTGAAAAGTATTTCTCATACTGTAGAATTTTGTAGCACCTGTTAAACATTTTGAAAATTAAGGATAATATTTGATGGTATTTTTTGTGTCCTTATAAAACCTCTTGGTTTTAAAAAAATCTACTTTTCACATTTTTCCTTTAAAAAATTTGCAGTAGTATAGTCAGAGAATCAAGGTTTTTAAAATGTTGTATATATTTTTAAAATTTTGTTATGTTTGCTTTTAAACAATGCTTTTTATCATAGTTCTTTTACATATCTCCTAATATTCATTCATTTAGTCAGTCTTCCACCAAATGTTTTAATAATTTCCTACTGTGTATTGAGATTTGTTTTAGGGACCTGGGATCAATCAATGCAAATTATTTGTTCATGTCTCATGCCCATTTTTCTGTTGGCTTGAGTTGCAGTTTCATATACAGCGGTCAGGGTAGGTTTCATTGAGATGACTTTTAGCAAAGACTTGAAGGATATAAAGAGATTAGCCATCTTTGGGTGAAAAGTACTTCAGGATGGGGAAACAGCCTGTGCAAAAGCTGTAAAGCAGGAGCATGCTTAGCATGTTTTTTGAAGAAAAGCAAAGAAGCTAGCATGCTGAAATTAAGTGAGCAATGGGGGAGAGTTGTAGAAGAGGTCATAAGAAAGTATGGGGAAAGGGAAAGCCAGATCAGTGACTTTGTTAACTTGTTTTTCTGTTCTTAGGTTGCTTATGATGAAGCTACAGATGAATTTGCTTCTTATTTCAACAGACAAACTTCTCCCAAGATTCTCATTACAACATCAGATAGACCTCATGGGGTAATAAATACATTAATTAGTATAGTTCTTAAATTCCTAATTTTCTTTTATTACTTTGACTATTTAAAGGAACTCCGTTCAGAAGAGTTAGAGATTGCCTTAGATGATGCCTATGAATAAGCTCAGTAAAATTTAATATTGGTAATACAGAGTAAGAAATGACTTGATAATTTGCAAGAAATGACTTGTTTTCTAAACCTGATTCTTCAGGATAGGGTTTTTCAACCTCAACATTGTTAACATTTGGGGATGTATAATTTTTTGTTATGGGGGTTGTCCTGCTCATTATAGATACTTGGTTGCGTCCTTAGCCTCTATCCACTAGATACCACCAGTACCAGCCGTCCCCCACCCCCAGTCATAATCACCAAAAATGTTTCCAGACATTGCCAAAGGTTCCCTGGTGGAACAGAATCACCCCCAATTGAGAACCACTGCTTTAGGATGATCAGCCTTTGGTAAAGGATGGAACTGTTCAGATTTCATTCTTGTCCTAGCATTGGTCTCTATTATAACATTGTCTTATAATAATCATTATGCCTTTCCTGATAAATATATATCACATAAGATTTTTATTATTTTCATTTTTGAGGATTTTTGTTATTTTGTTTTACAGAGAACAGTACGACTCTGTGAACAGCTTTCCACAGTTATACCAAACTCACATGTTTATTACAGAAGAGGACTGGCTCTGAAAAGAATTATTCCACAGTGCATCTCAAGAGATTTCACAGATCTGATCGTTATTAATGAAGATCGTAAAACACCAAGTATCCTTTGTTTTTTAAGGAAGGGCTTCTATTTTGCATGGTTGATGTTAGAGATTAGCAGTAACATAAATTTTTGTACAGCAATTAATAAGTTTAAATTTTGTAGTTTGCTTCTGACACAAATGACATTTAGTAGGAATGTTCTAGAACGGATTCAAGCCCTGATTTAATTTGCAAGAAATGACTTGTTACCTCTCTTAACCCCCTTATAAGATTTGATTAATTTTTTCAATGTGCAAATGATACAGAAATACTGTTGACTGTGCATCATGAAGTTGAACCTGTGGTGAACCTTTGAAAAGAAGAATTCAAACATTTACTAATAATCTGCTATGTGGTAGGCACTAGTATCTGTCAGAAACAGATCTTTCAAGAGCTGATGGATTAGATGGGAAGAAAGGCATTTAGTGACTATAACTCAATTTTAAGTGACAAGTGCTATAGTAAGTAACAGTGAGAACTGAGATATAGATCTTAATTTTGACTACGTAAAATGAGGTGGCATTTGAATTGGGCATTATTGGATGAGTAAACTATTGAAGCTATTTGAAATAGCATGAGTAAAAGAAAAAAAACGGTCAATATGTTTGGTGTGTAAGAGATTGTATCACTGCCTACCAGTTAGGAAACACCATGAGGAGACAGGTTAGAAAGGTAGCTTGGAACCACATTGAGTGTCAGACCAATGTTCTGTTCTGTAGATGAGGCTGATAAGAGTGGCTTGAAATTAGCTGTAGCTGTCAAGAATCAAGGTATCGAGTTTGTTTTTTTCACTTAGCATCTGAGGAACTGGTGCAGATAGTGACACAGCTAAGCCCCATAGCTTGTTACTTGGTTTTATAACCAAGGCCTAAGTCCAGATTTGATTTACAGTCTGTATTAGAAGATGTACTTAAACTGTTGGAGCGGTCATACCAACCAGGCTACTGTTTTAATAATCTAGGTGGGAAATTTCAAAGACATCAACTAAGACAGTAATAGTAAGGGAGAAATGTAGAAGTGAGGAACTTATGTAAACAGTAGGATTTAGTGGGAGAGGAGGAAATTCAAGATAACCATAGCTTCTACTCTGGATGAATAGGAGTGTTGATCCCATTATAAAGCAGACAGTATGTTTTGTAAAACTAATATTATGTACAAATATTTGAAAACAATCAGATTCTCATCTTTTAAGGTTCAGCATTTCAAAGAATCAGGTTGTGCTATAACCACTTGAGGAATATTGTATAGGTCAGTGATGGCGAACCTATGACACGCGTGTCAGGTGACACGCGAACTCATTTTTTTGGTTGATTTTTCTTTGTTAAATGGCATTTAAATATATAAAATAAATATCAAAAATGTAAATCTTTGTTTTACTATGGTTGCAAATATCAAAAAATTTCTATATGTGACATGGCACCAAAGTTAAGTTAGGGTTTTTCAAAATGCTGACACGCCAAGCTCAAAAGGTTCGCCATCACTGGTATAGGTAGTAATCTTAATTTGCTGCATCAAGGACTTTTAAAGCCCTTGGGCTGCCAACCCTGCTAGGTAGGTAGGTGTCTTATATTTCATTCATGGCAGACAATTAGTAAATGGCTATTAATAAGTTTAATTTGTGGTACAGTAATCACAAGAATAAGAGCTTGTTTCTATCGAGAAGAGAATTTAGGAGTCTCTGGTTTTGTGGGATGATCAATTCAAAGCTGGCAGCATATCCTAACCTTACAAACATAAAATGTATATACAAATATATAAAAGTGCATTTTTAGGGTTATAAGGCCTCTAACATGGAGGTAAACTTATATTCTATTTACAGTGCTATAGTTACTCTAGAATCCATTCCTGTCTTATCATTCCTGCTAGAGTAGTGGACATTAGTTGCTTCACATACTTTAGTTGAATGCTCAAAACACCCTGTAGAAGGGGTTGATGAGCTATTTATCATATTGTGAAAAGAGAAAAGGTAGGACAATAGGATAATCCATTTTTCTGAAAGATTTAGGTTGATTTATATGTCTTGAGATTGAGGCTTGGTAAGAAAATCTCCGTTAACCCAGAGCAATGCATGCACCCACCTATTCACCTCGCTACAGATTTTAGGAGCCTTTGAGGATCAATTATTTAAACAGTTCAAGATTTAGATTCGAGTTCAATATATTCTTAGCTTTATGAACAGATGGATTAATTCTGAGTCACTTGCCAAATGGACCAACTGCTCATTTTAAAATGAGCAGTGTTCGCCTGCGTAAAGAAATTAAGGTAAGTTTTAGGCATTCCTTGATTGGCATTGGTCCCCTCATAGTTTTTGCTTTTAAGTAGACGGACTTAGCAGCTGCTTGATTTTAATAATGGCATTTGCTCTCCTAATTAAAGCAATAGTTTTATCTACTGGCAGGTTTCTTGTGAGACTGTCATAATTGAGTTATGGCAGACAGGCAATAACTTTCATTACTGTGAAATGTTACTTTCCTAGAACTTCCTTTTTGGTGCATTCACAGCATATAAAATACTTTTAGATAATCTTACTTCATGGGTGTAGTAAGCCATTTGTGGTTGTCATTGAGAAAAATTTCTCTTATTTGTCATGGGGATTATAAAACTTAAAATTGCAATGATACAGTTTTGCTAATAAACTTAATTGTGATTTTTCTAGAGAAGAGGCAAGGACCCCACAGAACACGTACCTGAAATAATTCTGAATAATTTTACAACACGGCTGGGTCATTCTGTTGGACGAATGTTTGCATCTCTCTTTCCCCATAATCCTCAGTTTATTGGAAGGCAGGTTGCCACATTCCACAATCAACGGGATTATATTTTCTTCAGATTTCACAGGTGAGGAAGGTACCTTAACTCCTTGGACTTTTAATCATGAAATACCTGTTCAAGATAAACCTGTTTTCTAATGTATTTTGACAGGTATTATAGATGAGAAATATATTCTTTTCGACCATCATAAATGTTAAAGAAGTAACAGGTGGGTTAATGCGGACTAATTTCCTCAACTTTTTTCTTTACCTTTGAAGATACATATTCAAGAGTGAAAAGAAAGTGGGAATTCAGGAACTTGGACCACGTTTTACCTTGAAATTAAGATCTCTTCAGAAAGGAACCTTTGATTCTAAATATGGTGAATATGAATGGGTCCATAAGGTATGTGCTTACTCTAGAAAAGCCATTTAGATGATTTTTAAGTATGGAATGAGAAGGAAATCGTGTACTTTTTAAGCTTTGGGTTGTTCTACCTCAAGTTATGCTTCTGAATGTCTTCCATCATGAGCTAAAAGAACCATTCTCTGATGTGGTAATTGGGTCTGGTGATTAATCCTGGTTCATTTGAAGTATCCTAAATATTAATGGTTCTCAAAGTAGGACCAGAAGCATCACCCAGAAACTTTTAAGATGAAAAATTGTTGGGCCATAGATTTACTAAATTGGGCCCAGCAACCTATTCATAAGCTTGTGCTACCCTGATTCTGGTGCTTGCTTGAGAACTATTTTCTATCTAGTAAGTAGTATTTCACTTAAGTGTGATTTTTACTTTAAAACTGTGTATGTTTAACACACATCTATTGGAACTGTAATTTCCAATACCTTTTATATTAAACCTGAAGACTGATACTTTAGTGACAGTTTTTAGCATTGTTACCCATTGACTGTGTGCTAACTTTGTTTACTCCCTAATTTTCAGCCCCGGGAAATGGATACAAGTAGAAGAAAATTCCACTTATAAAATACTGAAGGAATAGTACTGGATTTTGCGGAACGGGCCTATCTTGAATTTGTAACAGAAGACTCTTCAAAATGGCATTTACTGATTTCATATACCTTATTTTGTGTCTGGACAAATTACCAAGTGCCATGAATTACCACTCACTGTTTCTGTAGGAAATACAAATAAAAGTATTTTGGTGAGAGTTTAGGTTGCAATTTAGATTTCCTAAAATTTTTTATTTTTAGTAACTGAATAATTTAAGTTGGAATCAAGACTCAATCTAACTTTCCCATATGCACTCTTTTAATCTTTATTGTTGAAAGTATTACTTGTCCTCTTTTTTCCCTATTGACCCCTTCTAGGCCTCCCCCGCCCCTCTACCATCTACACTTTCGTGGTACATGTGGGCTAGAGGAAAATACAGTGCTCGGTAGATACAATGTAACCAACCCACTGGTTTTCTACCAGACTCTTGGATGTGGCACAGAGTTTTTAACTGTTTTCTGAATGATTGGAGACCACTGGGATGTTTTAACATTTCCTTAAGCCTTTCTGAAGGATAAAAATTTTTAAGCAAAATGGTTTACCAAGGACTTAAAGCAAAGTTGCAGATTATTGAAGCCAATCTTTGGTTCCTTTTTTCTTACTACATTATACATCATTACTCTGTACTGTAGTACTCCATTCAGGAATTGTCTCAAGCTCTGAAGTTTTTCTTATATCTTCTAATGGAATTCTTACATCCAGTCTTTACTATCCTTATTAGGAGATAGGAGATAAAGTAAATAACTTAGGTGTAGTGGTAATAAACCCACAAAGGAGTTTATTAGAAATATTTATTATTAAAACAAAGCTAGCCCTGTAAATAACTCATATGAGTAGAAACTAGTATTAGCAACTTTCTCCTGACTCTTAAAAGAAGTGTGCAACTTACCTTTGCTTTTCTAGCAGTTTTGCAAATGTATGGCATAAAGTTATATGAGAAGAGTTGGTGGAACAAACGCTAAAAGCAGCCCATGATGACTGGGAAAATTGCCATTTAATTTAGGTGTTCAAAACAAACTAATACATAGTGTATTACCAATAATTAGGCAAAAATACTTTTTATACTAAGTATTTTATTTGTATGCTGCTGCCAGTGTATATAAAATAATCATTCTTGTGAAATAGAAATAATTGAAAATTCAGAGAGGTAGATGTTAAGGACTGACAAAAGCAGAAGTCTGTAGAGTATGGCACATGTTATAGGGTAAGCTTTTTGTACAGGCTTCAGATTTAGCTCTCTTTGAATATTTGCTGGTTCAAGAAAAGTGGTTTAGAACACCTGAAATGAGAAGAAGAAAAAAAGTGAGTTAGAGTAAAATATCAAAGAATAATCAATGGATTAACAATAGCACTGCATTTTGTATTTTTACAGCATTCATCTGAATGTCAGTTTATAAAGTACTTTCAATTAAACTAAATCTAGTTTAAAAAACAAAACCAGACACATCACAGGGTTTCTGGAGAAAAACAGGATGGGAAATGACTATGGTGTAAAATGTAACCACCTCTTAATTTTCAAAACCACTCTGAAGTATATATCATTTACAGTTTATAACAAGACTTAAAAATTAACTTGCTAAGATCATTGCTAAAATACACTCTGTCTTAGTTTACAATGAAGAATAGTATTGGGGAGAGCAGTTTGGTAGTATCTACTAAGGTAGAAGGTGCAACCACACTTCACTCTTTACCCAACTAAACCTATCTATAAAGAGAAACATGTACATGGATACTGTTTATAGTGATATTTTAACAGCAAAGAACCGGAAATAGCTTAAACAACTCAACAGGACTAGATAAACTAAGGTTCATACACAATGAAATACTAGACAGCCAATTAAATGACTAAACAATTTACATGGAGATAAACCAAGAAATATATGTCGTAAAAATAAAAACATGGGCATACCACATTATCTATGTGGAAAGGTAGGAAAAGTATATCATTTTAAAACTAACAAGCTAAACTAATTCAGGATAGATACAAGTTCATCTTTATACTTGAAAATTTGATATATTCCATAACGAAAATGTTCAAGAGGCATAAACAATGGTGGAAAAACAAGTGTTTAACTTAACATTTGAATCAGTGCAAATTACAAAAACAAAATAGGCAGAAAATAGCAAATAGGCTGGCAAGGGCTCAGCATCAAGTTCCAGGTGAAATAAAGTTTAATAAAAAGACTAGTGTTAATAAAATTTAAATATCATTCCTTATTGAATAATTTTACTTCTAGAAATGTACCTTAAATAGGTAAAGTATATATAAATATATAGATACCAACATACTCCCTTCAGTGTAGCTCAAATTTGGAAACTTCAATATTCAATGAAGTATAATTCAGTTACAATACAACCACTGAACATCTCACAAATATTTAATGAAATAAAATTCATAAGTGTTTTTAAACAAGCTACATACCATGATCCTTATTTTATTTATTTTTTATTGATTGATTTGGGAGAGGAAGAAGGGGGAAGAGAAACACTAATTTTTCCCATTTATTTATACATTCATTTTTGATTCTTGTATATGCCCTGGCTAAGGATTGAACCCACAACCTTTGGTGTATTGGGACGATGTTCTAACCCAACATTCGCCCATCAGTGGTTTGTGGACCACTGGTGGTCTGTGAGGTCCGAAAGGTTAGCGACCGCTGCTCTAACCAACTGAACTACCTCTGGGCGGGGCTGATCCTCATCTTTAAGAAATAATTTTTTTTTCTATTAAAAGGAAATATCTGCCGAAGCCGGTTTGGCTCAGTGGATAGAGCGTCGGCTTGCGGACTGAGGGGTCCCAGGTTCGATTCCGGTCAAGGGCATGTACCTGGGTTGCGGGCACATCCCCGGTGGGAGATGTGCAGGAGGCAGCTGATCGATGTTTCTCTCTCATCGATGTTTCTAGCTCTCTGTCTCTCTCCCTTCCTCTCTGTGAAAAATCAATAAAATATATTGGAAAAATAAATAAATAAATAAAAGGAAATATCTAACAATGGTTATTTCTAGGTATACTGACCATGGTATACCTAGAACCAGCTATTTTTTTTTAAATATATTTTTTATTGATTTTTTACAGAGAGGAAGGGAGAGAGATAGAGAGCTAGAAACATCGATGAGAGAGAGACATCGATCAGCTGCCTCCTGCAGACTCCCTACTGGGGATGTGCCCGCAACCCAGGTACATGCCCTTGACCAGAATCGAACCTGGGACCTTTCAGTCCGCAGGCCGACGCTCTATCCACTGAGCCAAACCGGTTTTGGCAGAACCAGCTATTGATAAATTATTTTCCTTAGACCAGCTATTGATAAATTACCTATGCTGTTGTTTTTTGATAAAAACCATATATTTTTAAATGCTATGAGTATAACGTTTCAACTGTGAATTCTCTGTACTGTGGGTCTAAGACCACTGGCAGTAGTATAACCCAGAAACTTGTAAGAAACACAGACTGTAGGACCTCACTCCAGACCCACTAAAATAGAATCTGCATTTTAACAAAGTGATTTATAGGTATATCAAATCTAAGAAATTTTTTTACATCATATTTTTTCCTAGCCAAAAATGTTTCAATCATAATATCCACAAAGCTGTTTCATTATACTGCCAGGATTAATAACCATTATCTTACTTTGAAACCTGGGTTATTATCCCGCCATTGTGAAATGTAGATTATTAACTGCCAGTTAAGAGCCAGGCTACTTAACAGTACTTTATATCAAATGAAAATAAGCCATTTTTTAAGTGAATAGGAACATAAGTTTAAAAAGGATCTTTAACAAACCATAAAAATATGTAATTGCAAAAACTGCCATGAAGAATTAATATTGCCAGAAGCAAGGAACTACAGCTTAATAGGAGTTACCAGCCGTGGGCAAACTACGGCCCACGGGCCGGATCAGGCCCGTTTGAAATGAATAAAACTAAAAAAAAAAAAA
>NW_005357846.1:50490-55759 GCF_000412655.1 Myotis brandtii | reverse complement strand
CCAAAGGGGCCCCCCCCCCCCCCGTGTTTCCAAAAATCTTAACCAATCACTGTATTTACTGGAAACATGCTGTACTTATACAGACTTCCTGGATACTCCAAATCTACAAAGCTTAATTAGGGAGGGCACAACTATGTAACATGGTATTTTGGGAAGCAGCTTCCTGGACTTTGAGGAGTTAGACTGTTTGTAAAGGGTGTGTGCCATACAGAGTGTTTTGGTTTTCTTTAAAGCACTATTAGTTTAAGGTTGCTCCTCATAGGTCAATACTAGTGAGTACATACCCTGACTAAAGCACTATGGCTTTATAAGAGGTAGCACCCTTGGGTTACACTTAAAATGTAACCACAGCATATTTTGGTCACATCTCTTTTGGGCTAACATGGTTTTGCACACATTGACATTTGATCTGGAAGGCACAGATTAAAATTTAGAAGTTAGCTTATTCAACTGTCTCATTTTATCTTGCATTCTCAACTCCCAATTCTTTTCTATGTTGCCCTATAACTGAATTCTCTTAGATCAGAATCAATCCAAATCAATTGGTAGTACTTTAAAAGTCATCCCCATAAACATTCTATAAAGTTTTAAAACTATTTGCTACGTACACAAAAATTAGACTAGTGTTTAGGGCCCTCAAAATACACCATTAGGGCCAATGCTATAAAAAGTAACACAGCTTGTCACTGTGATTTTCTAGTAACTCTCCTATATCCTCTTGTATGGTTATTAGATCATCTATTTAACCCTCTTTATGGTAAGATAGAAACAATTAGTCTTCATGACTACTAAATCAGTACATTCCATCAACCCTCACTTTCCTCACAAAACAAGACTGGAAACTTGCAGTGCCAAACAAAAGTGCATAGAAGCAAATAAAAAGACAACTGGTTATTCCAGCTTCATGCAGTTTTATTGTTCTACTGTAAGGAAACTTACCTTCAAAATTCATTTTACTACAAAAAGGAACAAACTTTCTGGGGTCTGAAGGGATTGGTACTTGAAGATACTCCAGTCAACAGGGGGTCATGTTGAGCATTCTGCAGACAGAACTGTTTCAAATCTGCCGCTGCCTGGGAAACCTATACATAACAAAGTGGGAGGGAATGGGAGGTGATTAAGAATGTTTTCAGAAAAAGTTTTCTCAAATCTTTCAAAATACCTGCAATAAACATTTCTCTTAACTCAAAAGATACATACTAATAGGAGATTATCAGTCACATACTGAGCTCTTAAAGCAGGGCATGTAAATAAGACTAGTTTGTTTCATTTTGCTTATTAGAAGCATTATCAAATGATTTAGTACAAAGGGTACAATTCCATTTATCTGTAAAGTACAGCACATCTTGCTAGTTTATTAATAAGCAGGTTGCTCAAGTGCAACTTTGAGGGGAAGCAGCATCTTGCTTTTTATTAAAAAGCAGTACCCAAAGCAGTACACATAAAAGTTTAAGCAAAAAGCATTAAAATTCTAGCAAACTATTACTTCACCTTGAAAGCAGTATTACTGGAAAAATGCTACCACTGAATGAACATGAAGTTCTAAATCTAAACCATTAATTCACTGTTTTGGTATCATGCATCATCAGCTAATGTTTAATGTTACAAAACTGGACAGTGACAGCTTTCTGCTCAGTATCAGGTAACTAAAAGCTGATAGCAAACTTCAGTTAATTTTAACAACTTCACTGAGCAGCCTGCCTGTAAGAAACTGTATTTGCCTTAAATGTGATTTTATTGTTGTTGTTAATCCTCACCCGAGGCTATATTTCCATTGATTTTTAGAGAAAGTGGAAAGGAGGGGGAGAGATAGAAACATCGATGTGAGAGAGAAATATCAATTGGTCACCTTCCTCATGTGCCCCATCCAGGCTGGGGATCAAGCCTTCAACAGAGGTACATGCCCCTGACCATAATCAAACCCGGAACCCTTCAGTCCACAGGCCAATGCTCTATCCACTGAGCCAAACTGGCTAGCACCTTAAATGTGATTTAATAATTTTCATGTGTATACAATGCTACCCAAATAGGACTTAAAGAACTTCTATGGCTTTACACTTTACTTTGTTTATAAGCTGTATCATTTAAACATTATACTAATAAAAGGGTGATATGCTAATTAGACAGGGTCCACTGGACATCTTCCGAACATCCGACTTCCTTCCAGACAGGGGGCGACCAGGCCAGCGGGGGGTGCTGGGGTCCAACCCCAACAGGTCCAGGGGTCCCCAAAGGTGTGGACGGAGTCGGCGAAGAAGGAATGACACGGAGACAGCATTCAGTTGATATGACCTTCCAGATGAAGACAGGGCTGCAAGGGTGAGCCCCTTGCATGAATTTCATGCACTGGGACTCTAGTCTATACTAATAAAAGGGTAATATGCTAATTAGACCAGGTCGACCGGATATCTTCCGGATGTTGGACTTCCTTCCGACAGTTAGGGGGCGACCAGGCCAGCAGGGGGGCAGTTAGGGGGCAACCAGGCTGGCAGGGGGGCAGTTAGGGGGCGATCAAGCCAGCAAGCAGAGGCAGTTAGGGGCGATCAGGCAGGCAAGTGGTTAGGGACAATCAGGCAGGTGAGCGGTTAGGAGCTAGCAGTCCCAGATTGCGAGAGGGATGTCCAACTGCTAGTTTAGTCGGACATCCCCAGAGGGGTCCTGGATTGGAGAGGGTGCCGGCCGGGCTGAGGGACGCCCCCCCCCCCCACGTGCATGAATTTCATGCACCAGGCCGCTAGTTTGTATATAATTTGGTAAGGTGATGCAGGATACAAAAACAATGAACTGAATGGGGTTCAGGTGTAGAATATGGATCACTAAAAGATGCCCCAAATTAATAAAATATCCTAAGTCTTGAACTGAGATTTAGGAAGATGGGAAAAATAATCATTTATTCTCAGTTTTAACTATCCTCAAGGAGGGGGAGTGCAGCAGTCCAGTCCAGCTGGGGTATTTGGCCTTTGAAAAGGAGTAAAGAGCATCACAGATGCTCTCTATACAAAGAAAGCCTGCAGATTATTGCTGTACCTATTAAAAGTACATTAACCTGATAAAACGATCCATCATCCTGAGCTGAATCTAAACTCCACTCTCAGAATCTATGTCTATGTTTGGCTTACACAACAGTCCAGGGTAATGAGTTCCATAGGTTTATTTAGCAACTGTGTTAAGTAGTAGTTTTAAAATACCTGGTACCAACTTCTATGATAAATGGCCACTCTGCTCCCTCCAAAAAAAAAAAGGTAGGTATAGAGCTAAAATGTTACCATTTTTCACAGTCTTATAACTTGATTTCATTCACACTGACTAGCAGCAAAAATACAGTAAAGTATCTGTTAATTTTCTGCCTAACGTGTAGTAAGCTCCAACTTAACTCCCTTTCACAAACTTCTCAAGCACCACTATGTGCCAAATATACTTCTAGATTGAGAATACGTAAAAGCAACCAGGTCCCTGCTGTTATGGAGCTGACAGTTCAGAGAAAGAGACAGATAAGGTGCTCTAAAGAAAAAAAGAATGGTTTGTTAGACTGTGATGTACAGGAAGGTGTCTCTGAGGAGGTGACATTTAAAAAACTCAATGCCCCAAAATCCAGCCAAATGACCACCAGTGTGAACTGATCAGTGAGAATTCCAAGGAGTGGGGAAAACAGGCAAAAGTTCGAACACCTCACAAGCTGCTAGCCCCTATGGTGCTGTAATGATCACCATCCAGGAGGCTGAAATCCTATAATCCTGGCATAATTACTAGTGCCCCAAAGGCGTCCTGGGTTGGTATTCAAGTGTATGGTCACCCTACATAGGGGAGAATTTCTCAAGCACTTGTGACAATTTCTATCAACTGTATTCAAACAAAGGTTTAAACAGTAAACTTGTGCTAGCTTAAAAATATCACTGGTAAAAAGAAAGCATCTAGCACAGTCATGGATAAAAAAGATGCACAAAATGAAATCAAACTGACCACATTGTGCATCTAAAAGCTCATTTAAAGTCTCAAGGTTTGAATGGCACCCTCCTTCTGCCTCGCCCTACCATCAGACAAATTGAGAACTCTAAACCCGAGTCACTTGTGGTGGCTTTAATGTTCCGACCAGAAGCCTCCTAAAGAATTAAGTATAGGATGCAGGCATCATGCTGGGGAGTTATTGAAGGGGCCAAGGTCTTCCTAATAAAGCCCTCGGAGTCCTTTAGTCTGAGGACTTCATCTCATTTTCCTTGGAGACTGGGGCTTAAGGACCCGTCCTTAACACTTACAACCAGCATTTTTTTTCTTTCCTGGGCCACTCCATTGTATAATAAAGGCACACCTGACTGTCCACAAATACCACTGGATAAGGTTAAGAATCTGGAGATTAGAGAAACGAATTCCAAACAGCGATGGAGTCCACAGCACTTACAGGACAGGGAGGGGAATCCCACACCAACACTAATGGGAATTTCCCTTCCCTCCTGAGGTGAACACAACCAAGTTGGATTCCTGACATTTCTACTGAAGGAAATGGGCAAATGGGAGACCATCTTACTCCACAAGACATTGCGGGGAGCAGTAAAGACTACCCTGATGAATTCAGAATCAAATCATCTTGGAAAATGGCTGCTTCTTTGGACAAAGTGAATGATTCCTATTCTACTCTCGTTTCTTCTTTTAATTACAAGGCGAGTTTCACACATAAGATGATCTGTACCAGAAAGAAGCCAATCCACTTGGGATTTTAAAAAATCTGGAGGAACTTGGAATAGCATTTGAATGTCAGGTTGTCGCACATCAACACATACAAAAGGCTCCCCTCAACGCCCCCGCCACCCGCCCCAAAATAAAATAGCCAAAGACAAGGTCAATGCTAACCAAATGCCAAAATAAGTAAGACCGGTCCACCCTAACCACTTTCCGGAGGTGTGCGGCCTGGAGGTACCCCCAAGGTCAGACCTCCGCGCACTGAGCCTAACAGGCATGAAATGCACGCTTGGTACGAGGCTGGTTACACGGGCACCAGAGGTAACCTTACACACCGGGGACGTTTCAAAAACGAACATATAGCTCAAGTTCTGCAAGAATACGTCCTCAAGTTCGGTGGGTGAGAGGAGCTGGAGGTAAGAACCTTCTGCTAAAGGGAGTGGGTTTGGAAAGGTCTGGCACGAAAACAAAAAATACGTCTGTTCTCAATCAACCATCGGATAAAGCCCCGCGGGGCGACGAGAGGCGGAGGAGGCTGGTAGAGGGACGGGAAGGGTGCGGACCGCGCGGAGGAGCAGCCGCGGGCCCTGCCAGC
>NW_005357846.1:43959-49334 GCF_000412655.1 Myotis brandtii | reverse complement strand
GGGGAGCCGCCGGCTGGCGGGCCGCAGGGGCGCTGGTTCCCTGGAGGAAACGGGATCTTCTCAAGGTTCCGCTTCTGTTGCCTCTTACCTCTTGGTTTCCTGGAAGAGGTGGTGAAAAAGCCAAGGTGCTGGTTGACTATCTACACCTGTCTCCTCTTGTTATCTATTTCATTTGAGGAGTTAACGCTTATTTTACTTTAAAAAAAAACTTTTTTTGTGTTTTGGGAAAATTTGCTTTTTTTATATTTCAGTAACTTATCGACCTGGATCTTCAAAGGGGTTTTCTAAAGAGATAGTAGGATTAATCAAGCAAAATAGGCTGCTTCACCCATGGGAAAGTATGTGTTATGTCAAAGCATTTAGGGCAAATGTTTCCTATACTTTTATATTTCTACATATACCTATATAGATATATCTATATCCATATATATATATTCTTGTTGATTTCAAAGAGGAAGGGGGAGAGAGAGAGAAACACCAGTGATGAGAGAGAATCATTGATGGGCTGCCTCCTGCATGCCCTCCACTGGGGATGGAGCCCACCACCCGAGAATGGGCCCTCACCCAGAATCCAACCATGACCTCCATTCATAGGTCAAGACTCAACCGCTGAGCCAGGCAATGTTTCCTGTTCTGGTGGAACAGCCCGTTAACGACTATACTAATGATTTCAATGAATATGAATGATTTCATTATTAATGCATTTCAAATTTTTTATATAGTGAAAAATCCCATATATAATTTGCTCTATGCCAACAAGTCCTAACTCATTTACTGAACAATTTAAATCATTTTACAAAAATGTCCAGTGTACTTAAGCATTGTACTTAATTCATACAATGGATGTCATGGCTAGGATTATAAACAAGGGTTTGAATTCAGGCCCTATCTATCCTTGGTATCCCTGGGCAAGCCACTCACACTTTGCTGAGATTCTGTTTCCTCATTTCAAAATGAAATAATAAAACTTCCCAGAGCTGTTTGTGAGAATGAAATGAAATTATATACATTAAGAATATGACAAGTTATCTCAATATCACTTCTCCCTCTTCCCCAGCAGCATTTTAAATTATTTCATTTTTGGTGGCTTGTTGACTAACTTCATTCATGCTTTACACATTTGGAAGATTAAAAATAAATATCTTTACTCAAAGAATGGGACATGAATGAATGGTTTTATAGATTATACAGAACTAGAAATCTGCTTCTCTGCCTCTCAACCCATTTAATAATTTTGTGTGAGATTCCACTATATTAGTATATTTAAATGTAGCCCATTTCAGGTTTCCAATTTCAGTATTTATTTATTTCTAAAGTTCACTGAGCATCTCTTTGTATACTCTATAAATCAGACAGGAAATAAAAATCACCAGAATCCTTATTTCTAGGTACTGCACAGAGTATCAGAAATTCTTAAGCTTCCCGGAAGATTCCACTAAATAACTACTAGAACTGATAAATGAATTCAGTGAAATATGAAATACAAAATAAGTATCCAGAAATCATTTGCATTTTTATACACCAATAATGAACTATCACAAGGGGAAACTTAAGAAAACAATCCCATTTACAATTGCATTAAAAAAAAATACCTAGGAATAAATTTAACCAAGGATGTAAAAGATCTGTACTCAGAAAATTATAAAGCACTGAAGAAAGGTTGAAGAATATACAATTAAGTGGAATCATATACCATGTTCATGGATAGGAAAATGTCTGTACTACACAAAGCAAACTATAGATTCAATGCAATTTCTATCAAGATACCAATGGTGTATTTCACAGAAGTAGAACAGATCCTATATAATAAAGATGTAATATGCAAATTGACCGTCACACCCTCGCACAAGATGGCCAGCAGTGGAGGGTAGTTGTGGGCGATGAAGCCTGCAGGGGAGGGAAGTTAGGGTTGACCAGGCCGGCAGGGGAGGGCAGTTGGGGACGATCAGGCCAGCAGGGGAGCAGTTAGGCATCGATCAGGCTGGCATGGGAGTGGTTAGGGGGTGATCGATCAGGCTGGCAGGCAGAAGCGGTTAGGGGTAATCACGCAGGCAGGCAGGCGAGCGGTTGGGAGCCAGCAGTCCCGGATTGTGAGAGGGATGTCCAACTGCCAGTTTAGGCCCAATACCACCTAAACCGGCAGTCAGACATCCCCCAAGGGGTCCCAGATTGGAGAGGGTGCAGGCTGGGCTGAGGGACACCCCCCGCCCCGTGCATGAATTTTGTGCACTGGGCCTCTAGTATTCCAATAATTTATATGGAACTACAAAAGACTCTGAATAACCATAGCAATCTTGAGAAAGAACAACAAAGTTGGAGGAATCACACTACTTGATACCAAACTATACTACAAGCATAGTACTGGCAGAAAAACACAGGATGCCCCCTCCCACAAATGTACACAAACTTTGAATAATTATAAAATGTATTTTATTAAAATTTCATTTTCAAAATGTAATAGAATCTACAGATACAGTATGTAGATCAATGAAACAGAATAGAGAGCCTAGAAATAAACACACCTTTATGGTCAATTAATATTTGACAAAGGAGGAGAAAACTTACAATGAAGAAAAGATAGTCTATTCAATAAGTCGTGTTGGGATAATTGGACTGGTACAAAAAGATGAAACTAGACCACCTTCTTACACCATACACAAGAATAAACTCAAAATGGATTAAAGACTTAAATGTTAGAGTCAAAATAAAAATTCTATAAGAAAGTGTACGCTGTAAAATGGACATTTCTCATAGCAATATTTTTTCTGATATATATCCTTTGGCAAGGGAAACAAAAAAATAAACGGGACTACATCAAACTAAAAAGTTTTCGCACAACAAAGGAAATCAACAAAACAAAAAGACAACCTACTGAGTGGGAGAACATATTCACCATTGACACATCTGATAAGGGGTTAATATCCAAAATTTATAAAGAACATCTAAAACTTAACACCAAAAAATCAAACAGTCCAATTAAAAAATGGTTAAAGGGCCCGATTGGTGTGGCTCAGTGGTTGAATGTCAACCTATGAACCAGGAGGTGATGGTTTGATTCCTGGGCAGGGCACATGCCCAGAATGCATACTTGATCCCCAGTAGGAGGTGTGCAGGAGGCAGCTGATCAATGATTCTTTCTCATTGATGTTTCTGTCTCCCCCTCTCCCTTCATCTCTAAAATTGATAAAAATACATTTCTTTAATGGGCAAAGGCCCTGAATAGACATTTCTCCAAAGAGGACGTACAGATGGCCGATAGACATATGAAAAGATGTTCAATGTCATTAATCATCAGAAATAGACATATGAAAAGATGTTCAATGTCATTAATCATCTGAAAAACACAAATTAAAACTACAATGGGATATCACCTCACACCTATCAGGAAGGCTATCATCAACAAATCATCAAACAAGTGTTTGAGAAGATGTGAAGAAAAGCGAACCTTCGTGCACTATTATTGGGAATGAAGATTGGTGCAGCCACTGTGGAAAATATAGTTACCTCAATAAGTTAAACATGGAACTGCCTTCTGACCCAGTGATTTCACTTCTGAGAATATATCTGAAGAAACCTGAAACACTAATTGGAAAGAATATATGCACCTCTCTGTTCATTGTAGTGTTATTTACAATAACCAAAACTTTGAGGCAGCCCCTGTGTCCATCAGTAGATGAGTGGATAAAAAAGCTGTGGTACATTTATACAATGGAATACTACTTGACTAACAAAAGAAGTCAGTCTTACCATTGTGACAGCATGGATGGACCAGGAGATCATTATGCTAAAAGAAATAAGCCATTCAGAGAAAGACAAGTAATGTATGATTTCACTCATATGTGGAATCTAACAAACAAACAAAATAGAAACAGACTCATAGAGAACAGACTGACAGCTGTCAGTGGGGAGGTGGATTGCGAGATTTAGTATACAAGATAAAGCCAACATTTCATTCCTGGCAGGGGAGTGGTTATAAAGCAAAATTATGAAGTAAATGAGAGATTAGACTAGAACTCTATAGCCCCAAATATGTGGCTGTCCAGCTTTCAATCTTCTTTTGTTTGAATTGTCATTGTTTTGTTAATTAGCTAATTAATAGGTAAGGAATTTGAAAATACCAAAGAGTATGTGGTAGGAGTTAATAAGTGAAATGTGATTTGGTTAGGATCAACTACAAATGCTAAGCATGCCTAAAGAAGTTAATGAAGCTGCTGTTGGTTTTGATAGTTACCTCAAGCAATGAAGAGATTGTTGTAAAAATCAACATAGAGGCAGTAGTGGAGTTCATTATAGCCAAACTGGGAATAGATGCAAGGCTAGAGACCTTGACAGGAAAACTTTTGACTCTTCTTTCTACTGCTCAGCTATAAACATGAATTACCTATGTATCTCCTCAATTACCTTCTCACAGCCAGTTAGTCATTCTGTCTATTCTTTATCTCTTTTTCTACCTTTGTTTACAAATAATTGTAGCTTTCTCATAACATGGGCTTACCCATGGCTATGCTACTACTTCATGACTTCCCCTTCCTCCCTCCCTCCCTCCCTCCTATTCATTCTCTCCCTCTCTCTCTCTCTCTCTCTCTCTCTCTCTCTCTCTCTCTCTCCTTCAATATCTACTAATGACACACTTTAATCTTGAGTTCTCTCAATTCTTATTCCTGCCAGGCCATTTTATTTGTTTATGTCCAGCCAGGATTTGGTCTTAGTATTGATCCAATCAGAAATGGTAAAGACAGTTATAATTCAAAGCATGGCTCATTTGCTATAGTATAGTGGGGAAGTTTACCTTAGGACAATAGAAAAGCAGGTCTTGATTGATCTGTGCTGAGTTTGCTTAATTAAAAATTTCTTCTGAATTAAAATATCAAGTGTTTAATGTATCCACAGAAGTTAAGAATTCTGGCCTCCCAGTCTGCATACTAGTTACTGTACTGTAATTATAGATTATTATCACTAATTCTTATCTAATAAGGAAGTTACTATAAATGTATCTGAGTCTTCTCTAAAAATATATTTATACTTTATAGAAAATATTATATGTATTTTATCTTAATTTTTGACCAAGAGAAAATGAATTATTTAAAATGTGTCCTGCTTACAACTCTATTATAATTTACCACTTTACTTAATTGTATAAGATGTATGTTCATTCCATTATAATTATTAGCCCTATTTATTAGTAATACTAGAGGCCTGGTGCACAAAAATTTGTGCACTCGGGGGGGGGGGGTCCCCCCGCCCGGCCTGTGCCCTCTCGCAGTCTGGGACCCCTCGGGGGATAACGACCTGCTGGCTTAGGCCTGCTCCCGGGTGGCAGAGGGCAGGCCCAATCCCTAGGTGCAGCCTCTGGTCGGGCTCAGAGCAGGGCCAAT
>NW_005357846.1:32759-43940 GCF_000412655.1 Myotis brandtii | reverse complement strand
CACCGCCTTCCATCTTCGCTCTGGACACAGTCTTTGCTGCGGCTGCAGCCTTCAGTCTTTGCTCCTCACTCCAGCTGGAGTCTTCAGTCTCCGGCCAGAGCTGCTCCTGTAGCTCCTCCCGCCCCCCACCCTCCCTCTCATAGCTTGATTGCTGCTTCACCTGCAGACCTTGCCGACGGGCTCCTGGGTCCTGGGGGGCCGCCTTGCCAATGGCCTGGCTTTCCGGCGGCTCCTGGGGTCACACACGGGGGCCTGGATGGCGGCTCCCAGTGTCCTCCCAGTGTCCTCCCAGTGTATGCAAATTAGCCGCCATCTTTGTTGGCGGTTAATTTGCATATCATGCTGATCAGCCAATGGTAATGGTAGCGAACATACAGTTAATTACCATGTTTGTCTATTATTAGATAGGATTATATACATACCTAAGTTGTCATTTTGACTCTATTTTAAAATCTTTTATGTGTGTTTTTTTTTCACTTTTTGAATGAATCAGAAACCAGAAATGAGTAGAATACTATCTTAAACAAGTCAAAAATCTGTTATAACATTTATACTACTTGAATGAAGAAAGGTAAAAAGTCCCACAAAATTCCAACTGATAATTACCCCATTCAGACATTGGTGAATTTGTCCTTCAAGTCAAACTAAAATATACAAAAAATTTGCTGATCTTGGAAAAGTTTTTTTTTTAATGTTTTTTTATTGATTTGAGAGAGAGAGAGAAAGAAAGAAGCATTGATGAGGGAGAGAAACATTGATCAGCAGTGCCTCTTGCCTATTTGGGATTAAGCCAGAAATCTGGGCATGTGCCCTGACCAAGAATTGAACTAGCGATCTTTTGGTGCATGGGACGACACTCAACTGAACCACACCAGCCAGTGCCTTTGAATAATTTTGATAAAGCAAAAATATGAATTATATAAAGTGTTAGATATTCACTTTGAACTCAACTCTACATATTCCATTGTCTGATAATAGTACTTGTATCTCTAGCTCACTTCCTCTAAGTACCCTGAGTGTTATGTGTGCTACAATCACCTGTTGTTTGTTTGTGTTTGTTTGTTTTTATTCCTTTCAATGCCATCCATAGCTGGCTTAAATACTGTAGAGCAGTCTTGATCACTCTCTTGCACATGTTTTGACTCCTTGCCCCTCTCTTCATTATACTCCTTAGCAAAACAAAAATGATGGTTAATTCAATTCTATACTTATACCTACAGCAGAGCATGACTGGAGAAAACTATATCAGCATAAGGACTATATCTCACTTTTTTAAAATTAATTAATTAATTAATTAATTAATTAATTTTTAGTGTCCAATCTCTTTTACTACAGAAAGGGTGCAGTGAAAATTTATGCATGTGCCCAGGCCCTTGGGGTAGCCCAAAGCAGTCAGTCCCTTCACAGGTTCTTTTTTTTTTTTTTTTTTTTTAAATCTTAGCCTTTATTTTCTCTATCTTCAAATTATGCCTTTCTATTTAGTATTTTTTTTCAAGAAAAAATTATATTCCGTTGTTCATTATATTCCACAAATGAGTGAGATCATATGATATTTATCTTTCTCCAACTGGGTTATTTTGCTTAGCATGATGCTTTTCAAGTCTATTTTGTCAGATATGAGTATTGCAACTCCATGACCATGAATCTCCAGTGTGACCTTTTGCTAGTAGGCAATCAAACTATCTTCCACTCATTCACTCTTCCATTGTTCTAGACAAGTATTTCATAGCTTCACCCCATTTTTTCTTTAAAACAACTCCAAGCTTTTACTCCAATACTCCACCAAGACGGCTATTTTTAAATTCACCTCTACATTACTAAATCTATTGCTTAATTCTTATCCCACACATACTTGATTTATCTGTGCACAACAGTTGACACTGTTGATCACTTTCTTCCTTGATATAATTCCTTCGTTTGCCTTTTAACATACATATATTTTGGTTTTCCTCCTACTTTTTTTGTTATTCATTCTCAGTCTTCTTTGCTGGGTTTTCTTCTTTTTTTTTAAAGTATATATATTTTTTATTTATTTGAGAGAGGAAGGGAGAGAGAGACAGAAACATCAATGATTAGAGAGAATCATTGATTGGCTACCTCCTGCACATCCCCTACTGGGGATTGAGCCCGCAACCCGGGCATGTGCCCTTGACTAGAATCTAACCTGGGACTCTTCAGTCCACAGGCCTATGCTTTATCCACTGAGCTAAAACGGCTAGGGCTTCTTCTTCTTCCTGACTTTTAATATAGGAGAATTTCAGGGGCCAGCTCTTTGTTCTCTTCTCTATCTGCACTCATTCCTTGGTAATCTTATCCAACCTAATAGCTTTAATACCAACTTTATGCTAAGGATTCCCAAATTAAATCCCCATCCCAGTCCTCTTTCCCAAACTCCAGATTCATATTTTCAATTGCTTACTTACATCTCCACTAGCATGGCCAGCAGACATCTCAAACTTGACATGTATGAGATTGGCCTATGGATCTTTGCTCCATCTCCAAAACCTCTACTACCCATTCTTTTCTCCATATTAGGTGATGGCTAATCCATCCTTTCAGTATCTGAGGCCAAACATCTTGGACTCATACTCTACTCCTTTCTCAGACTTCACTTTAATGGATTGACTTCTAGCTTTCAGTGATAAAAATCTGACCACCTCTCATCGCCTCTACTGCTAACATGTTGAACTGAGCCACCATCATCTCATTCTTGAACTATTCAAATAGCTTCATAATATTTCCCATTTTCTTGTCCCTTATGTAATTATTCTGTTCGTTATCCCTTTAGCAATTATTAAATACAGCAAAATTTGAAGTAGAGCATTTGGTGTGTCCTGATGTGAAACAATATGAAATACAGGGCACCATTTATAAAATATTCTTGCCCCAGATGATTAATTTGTGTCAGTTGAAGGTTATACAGTTAATGGTTCCAGGAGATAGCAGGATTGGGAAAATAAGTTAAATGACACCCAAAGGAGTTTATAAAGGAAATAAAGAATGCAGAACATTTTGATAGCTGGCCTGGTCTCTTAAAAGAGTCAGTGCTATGAGGAGAAAAAAAAAACAGTTTGGGAAAGTCTTCAGATTAATATTTTTTAAAAGACTTGACAAATGCTGTTCTCTTTGATTGAATTCTAGATCAAAATTTTTTTTTCTGAGACAGTTGGACAATTGGGGAAATTTGAATATGGACTGGATATTAGTTGACATTAAGTAATTGTTAATTTTCTTAGATGTGAAAATGGTATTGTGATTATGTTATAGAAACGCTTAATTTTAGGGGAGGGATGCCACAGTATTTAGGAGTATATTGTCTTGATGTCTGATTTACTTTGAATGGTTCAGAGAGAGAGGGAGAAAGTAATTGTGGCATAATGTTAACTTTTGAATCTAAATAGTAGATATTTGGACATTCTTGGTATTATACCTTTCATTTGTATGTATGTTTAGAATTTTTTATACTAAAACAATAAAAATATAAAAGTCAGATGTTTTCATGCTTCTATTAAAACCCTGTATTGACTTCCCATTTTGTAAGATGAAGACCTTACAATTGCCTGGAAGGCTCTATATAATTTGTTCCTCATCCTCCTCATTTTTCTTATTTTATCTCCTACTACTCTTTCCCCTACATTCTGTACTTTAATCATACTAGACAATCTCATGTTAAGGCCTTTGCTTTAGCTCTTTCTGGAGATCTTTCCTTCTACATTTTCCCTTGGCTAATTCTTTCTTTTCCTGCAAGTACTTACTCAGATTTCACCTTTTCCATGAGACCTATCTGAACTATTATTTTACTTTCCCAATTTTTCTTACCCTGCTCTTACTTTTTTTTCCAAGTACTCATCACTTTCTAATAACTTATCATTGTTTTATATTTATTGTTTATTGTCCATGTCCCTCACAGGATAGGGACTAGTCTGAGTCAGATGAGTCATTTTCCTTGGGTGCAGGAGGTTGGCCAGCCGGCCCCAATCCCCATCGGGCCAGTTTACTGGCCACAGTGGGCATCATAGTACCAGTCGTTATAGCATTCCGGTCGCTGGCTTTTTATATATTTAGATTATTACTTTTAAATTAAACTAATTGCAAATGTATGGAAACATTATAAGAATAGTACAAAGAACTTCCATATACCTTTTAACTTCATCTAGATTCAACATTTGTTAACATTTTACAATATTTGTTTTTTCACCTACTTCTTTTCTGAATTAAATTGCAGACATCATACTCCTTTCTCCTTAAACATTTCTGCCTGTCTTCTATGAACAAGAATTTTCTTTTACCAACCACAATACAATGATCAAATTCAGGAAATGTAGCATTGATGCAATATGTAGAGTCCATATTTTATTTCTGTCAATTATTCCAATAATATTCTTTGTTTCCTAGTGCAGAATCCAATCCAGATTCACATATCAAATTTAGTTGTCATGTCCCTTTAATCTGGAACAGTTCCCCAGATTTTCTCTGCCTTTCATGATTTTGAGAGTGGTTCTGTAAACTATCCCTCTATGTGGGTATGATGTTTCCTCTGGATTATTCTCCCCCGCACCACACATGTTACAGACATCTCTTTTTCTGCCTCCTTTAGTTCTATCAATTGCCAAAAATAGACACTTGTTTTCATGGGTGTATTGTTCACAACAGAATAAGCTTCTTTTATATTTTTTGTTTACATTGTTGAATCATATTACTTTAGTTTTTCATGGATCGATACTGAATAATTTCAATAATTTAGAATTATATAAGAACAACAAATGCATTCATTGAAAAGACTTAAATTTACAGTTGGGATGAATTCTTTATCATTGAGTAAATACTTAAAAATAACTCTATACGGCAAAATACAAATCATGGACTTATAAACCATTATATGTAGTGTAAATTCGGCATTAATTATCAATTACATCTTTCTAAAGCATCTATAAAACTTTAGCATGGAGAAATGAGGGCACTGTTTCTGTTTGTGAGGATTTTCCTTTATCGTGCTGTCTTGATGTTGACCTTTCATGCTGTTTTTTTCCCCTAATAGCTCACTGTTGGATTATATGGAGACTTGTGAGTACATAAAGTGAGAAGGTAAAGAACTAATTGTTAGAGAAAGATGAAACAACCTGAGAACAAAGGGGTTATTAAGTAAGTTTAATTTCAGGGAAGGTGGGATGGGATAGGCATGGGTGGAAGGATTATGCTAAATATAGAAACAGACCTACATGAAACACACAGGAATATAATGTGCTAATTATGTAACAAAACATTCACCTCATGGTTCTCACAGTTACAGTATTTTCATCCCTGTCAATATGGGTAACTGTTAGCTTATAAACTCTGAACATCATAATGCCATTTATTCATATTTGGAATATGGCCCTAGCTGGCTTGGCTCAGTGCATAGAGCATCAGCCTGGGGACTGAAGGGTCACGGGTTTGATTCTGGTCAAGGGCATATGCCTGGGTTGTGGGCTTGATCCCCAGTAGGGGGCATGCAGGAGACAACTGATCAATGATTCTTTCTCATCATTGATGTTTCTCTCTCTCTCTCCCTCTCCCTTCCTCTCTGAAATCAATAAAAAATATATTTAAAAAATATTTGGAATATGTGTTAAGCTCAAAGTCTGTTGCCCTTAATCATATACATATTTTTATATATTTTTTCCTTTATTTTATTTTTTCATCACCATTTATCCCCCCTACATTTTACTATTTTCTTTATTTTTCATATTCTTTGCCCCTTTTATTTCTATTCTTCATTATCCTTACTGTGTATTTGGTCGTATCTGTTCTTGGATAATTGCTAATTTATTTCTGAGACAGTTTTGTTTTTTTCCTGTAATTTCTTCTGCTTGGCCAACTTCCATTTTACATATTTCTATTATTTTTCCATTTTTATTCTGAATTATTAATTTATTATTTATGATATTTGTTAATATCTGCAAAAGCTTGCTTAATTATAATTTATTTAAATTAGGAGTGTTAAGTTTTTCTCTGCTTTATGGCTACCTGTTTTATTTTGTTTTGGTTTAGTTATCAAGTTTGACGGTTTTAAAAAATTAGCTGGATGCTAGATTGTTTTGTGGATGTTGTTCACATTTACTCGTGTTGGATTTTCTTTATCAGTAATAACAGGTGTTCTTATAGAGAGGAACAGAGTGGCATTTTGGTGGCTTTTCTGCTTAGGTTATGAGCGCCCTCTTCTGTTGATATGGCAAAATGTAGTTGGGGGGAAACTTCCTTGGGTGGTTTTATTTTTTTCTTTCTTCTTTTTTTCATTTATTAAAATAATTAATTAATTAATTATTGTTGGGAAGTATTACATATGTCCCTCTTTCTCTCCATTGACCTCTTCCAGCCCACTCCCGTCCCCCGTCCCAGGCCTTCACCACCCTAATGTCTATGTCCATGGGTTATGCTGTATTTTGTTTTTTGTTTTCTCTCTACTAACTTTATTCCAAAGAGCTCTTATCTTGGCCACTTTCTTATTATCTCTTACCATCTAGGCCCAAAGGAATATCTCTCATTTTCAAAACATTTTCCTCTCAGAAGCTATGTCTTCCCATGATTACCACCTCTAGCCCCCTACATTCTATAAGCCCCTTTCTTCTACATTCCTCATAGAAAGTGTTCTAATTTACCAGATCAGATCTTACTATTATTTCTGTACTGCAAGGGAGTGGCCTCTTATTCCAGACAAAACTATGGCTGATGTTTACTGTGTTGTCTGCTCATAGTTGTCAACTGATGGTCATTGGCATCAGTTCAATGCCAACAGGAATCTCCAATTTGGGCTGTGGTAAGAAGGAAACTTTATTCAGAGCAAAACAGCTCAATTGTGATATATCAGGGCTGTATCCTGGGGACAGGTCTCTGTCCAAGTAGACAGCTTTGCTCTGCTCCTTGCTGTTCCACTCTGCTCTGCTCTGTTCCTTGCCAGTCTGCTCTGCCCTGTGTTGGTCTGTTTTGCTTTGCGCTGGTGCGACATCTTCTGTTTTAGCTCAGCCAAGAAAACAGCTTCATTCAGTCTTTAGCACTTTCCTGATTGGTGAGAATGGAGCTGCTGTGATTGGTCTGTGAAGATGTTGGGGGCGGGGAGGGGGAGCTGCGGGCAGGGGGAGAGAGAAAGAGAATATAGCTGAGCATCTCTGATTGGATGGGGAAAGCCTCAGTCCATTGGTTGAAATAGGATTCCAGGAACTCCCTTAAAAGGGCTGGCTCAGATGGCAGAAACAGTGTAGGCAGGCAGTTCAGTGCAGAGGTAGATGGTTCAGTGCAGACTTCTCCATGAAGTGCAGTTTGTGTGAGAGGCCCCTGTGTAGAATTGGCTGCTAGGGCCTGTATTTTTAGAATGTGAGCCCAATTAGTGATTAGGAGCCCTTCTTAATAGGTACCTTCTTTCTCAGGTTCAGGTAGTTCTCTCTAATGTAAAGGGTGTCCCAAAATTCACGCAAGAAGTAATTTTGATAGAAAACACAGGTTTATCATTAAAAATTGTAATTTTTTTTATTGATTCATAAAGTATACAGTATAGGGTTATGTATGGAATAGCATATCGGGTAAATGGCCTCCACGGCTTTGCTGGCACATACCGCACTCTTGTTATTGCCTGAGCAGCCACCTTTTCAAAGAAAAATGGTCCGATGAGGCCTCCAGCCCAAAATCCACACCAAACAGTGACACAGTGTGGATGCATTTGTTTCTCAACAATCACTCGTGGATTTTCTGAACCCCAAATGCGACAATTTTGTCGATTAACCAAGCCATCAAGATGAAAATGAGCCTTATCGAAATTCAGCCACATTTATGCAAAACAGTCATGGAAAATTTCAACAAAAGAGTGCGTATGGCCCTAACCAGTTTGGCTCAGTGGACTCAAGGGTCCCAGGTTCGATTCCGGTCAAGGGCATGTATCTTGGTTGCGGGCAGCTGATCGATGTTTCTCTCTCATCGATGTTTCTAACTCTCCCTTCCTCGCTGTAAAAAATCAATAAAATATGTATATTTTTTAAAAAGAGTGCATATGTGCTAGCAAAGCCGTGGAGGCCATTTACCCGATATGCTATTCCATATATAATCCTATACTGTATACTTTGTGAATCAATAAAAAATTTATTTACTATTGATTTCTGAATAATTTACCTCAAACTTACCTATAAGATTTAGAATTAAGGGGCAGAAAACCTAGCCTGAGTTTGTTGCAACCATATTCAAGTTAGAATAGCATAAGCAGTGCTTCTCAAAGTTCAGTGTGAGACCATCTGGATCTGACTTGATAGGGCTGAGGTGAAGCCTGGGATTCTTCGTTCCCAGGAAGCTCCAGGTGATGTGAATGCCTTGGTCCACAGACTATACATGGAAGAGCAAGGGCTGTGGCACCAGATGATTTTTGAGTTTGAATCCTGGCTGCATCACTAGTTTTATACCTGGAGCAAGTTACTTAACTTCTAGGCATCTCAGTTCGCCCAGCTGTAAAAATGCAGATAGTAATAGTATCTGCCTCGATTCAATTTTTGATAGAATCAAGGAAGTTAATCCATTTAGAAGAGTGCTTGCCACAGAATAACACTATTCTATTGCTTAAGTACCTGTTCAGTTTCTCAGGCCTGGGATTTAAGGGTTTTTTTTATGATTATGTTTTTGTTTTTTACTACCTCTTCACTTGAGAACAGATTTTGAAGCTCCAGCAAAAGATAAAAATATTTTTCTCTCTAATTTTTTTAGAACAGTTTAATCTTATTATGACTATATGCTAATAAATGAAATTATTTGATAGTTTATCTAGCAGTAAATAAGCATGATTATTCAACAGGACTTTTGATCTATATATAGTTAATGTAGTAATCCACTGGAAGTGTTGAAATTAACTTATATTAAAAAGCCACACCTTTATTTAGATGACAATTATGTAATTTTAGATGGGTAAAATGAAATTCAACTTCTAAAGATAATTTGTTTTATAGATGAGAAAACGAGCAATTTCAGTTATATGCATACTGAAAGATGTATCATTTTTATTCTGTGAATTCAGCTTTCAGTATGAAAGAATAAAAATGATACATCTTTATAGCCTGTTAGGTATGTTAATTCAAAACTTTTATTTGTCAAAAAGATTAAATATTTATTTGGTCAGATTTGTTTAAACTTTGTTCTCCTTGGCAATGTTTTATGTAAATCATAAGGTTTATGTTTTTCACAAAATTCTTTAGTATTACAAAGGATTTTTGGAAATATTAGATGTATAAAAGTAAAATGGCGTCTATTTATTTTTGATGGTTTCAAATCTATTGCATATTATTTTGATAATATTATATTTTATAATTTTCATTTTTAAATAGTCTTAAAATTTAATATGACTTTACAATCATAGTTTGGTACAATGAATATATTTACATATAAATAGACATTGTTTAATTTATTCATTGTACTTTAATTGAAAGCAATCTGGAAATATAAAAGAATAGGGATATGACAGAGCTTAATGTCTAAGAATTTAAATTTAGTAATTTGTTTTAGAAATATAAAGACATTAGAAATTCAGCATATTATATGGAAAATGGTTAGTCTTACTCTGCCATAATAATTGTGTAAATAGGAAATGGAATATTCTCATAACAGATGACTGAATCATAATGTATTTCCATTTAGAGGAGAAAAATGTGCAGGGAATGCAGGATCCATGTTAAGTCCAGAGTTCAAGGATGCAGACTTTTAATCTAAGTATTTATAGGAACTAATATACTAGTAAGTGCAACACAGGGTTCTCAATTGCCTTGAGAAAAAGAACAGAGACTTCTGTACATTTAGAAAGGTTCTTTGCACAAACTTTTTTTTTTAGCCTGGTTGGTGTGGCTTAGTGGTTAAGCTTTGATCCATGCACCAACAGGTGGCTGATTTGATTCCGTCAGGACACACGCTAGGGTTGGGAGCTTGATCCCCAGTAGGGGGCATGCAAGAGGCAGCTGATTGATGATGTTTCTCTCTCATCGATGTTTCTATCTCTCTCTCCCTTTCCTTTCCACTCTCTCTAAAAATCAATAAAAACATTTTTTAAAAGACAAGCTTTTAAAAATATTTCTCCCTTAGAAAGAAAAACTACTTGAGAAAACAATGTCTTTAGATAATTAAAATGCAGATAAAGAAAAAGAAAAATCTACCCATGAAAAGAAAACTAGCCAAGAAACAAAGTATAGATGTCCATAATGGAGGAATTTTAATAATTGGAACTTTAAAATTATAATTACAATTATTATTGTAAATAACAATTTACAATAATAATTGTAAATGACAATGGATAGAATCAGGTTCACCAGCAAGTTTTTCCTATTATAAAATACCAGAAATAACCACATTAAAAATTTAGTTGGAAAATAATAGGTAGGTCTAATTTAAAATATTACTAAATTATCTTATTTTTTTTTTAGTATTTTAATCCTTCAAATATATAATTTTTCCCTCTGGAAGTTTGAGTTTAATTCATAAGCCTCAGAGTACATGAGTACTATATGGAGTCAGGGAGCAGGAAAATTATTTCCAGCAGTTTGATGAACCTAAACAAAAGAATGAATTGCAGGATTTAAGTTTAGATTTATTGAAAAAACAAGTATAGAGGAAACTGCTTCTCAATGACTAGGCTTTAAAAAAACCTCTTCTAAGTAAACTTTGCCATTTCAAATTATACATATATAAAACTAGCATTTATTTATAAGCATATCTACACTAATAAAAGACAAACATGCAAATTGACCATACCTTTGCTATGCCTTAACCCATGCCCACCAGCCAATCAGAGCACTATATGCAAAAATAACCCAACCAATATGGCGGCCGGCAGCCACAGAGCTGGAGCAAGCAGGAGGCTTGGTTGCCCCAATGATGGAGGAAGCCAAGCTTCCCGCCTGCCACGGCTGGCTCTGAGCTCCACTCAAAGCAACAAAGTTTCAATTATAGAAGGTAAATAAACCCCAGATACCTGCTTTCAGCCAGCCCAGCCGTGGCCACGGAGCTGAGCTCCTCTCAAGGCTACAAAGTTTCAATTATAGCCCTTCATTCAGACTGGCCAGGCACCCCATTGGGGACCCCCCACCCTAAAGTGGGTGTGGCCAGCCTGAAAATAGCCATCAGCCCCTCCCCCAGGCTGGCCAAACCTCCATGGGGTGAGGGTCCCCACTGGGGCGGGGGGGC
>NW_005357846.1:29868-32342 GCF_000412655.1 Myotis brandtii | reverse complement strand
CTCCCACAGGGGGAGCTCTGCTCAGCCACAAGCCAGGCTGATGGCTGCCAGTACAGTGGTGGTGGTGGGAGCCTCTCCTGCCTCCTCAGCAGCGCTAAGGATGTCCGACTGCAGCTTAGGCCTGCTCCCCGCTGGCAAGTGGACATCCCCCAAGGGCTCCCGGGCTGCCAGAGGGATGTCTGACTGCCAGCTTAGGCCCGATCTCCCGGAGAGCGGGCCTAAGCCAGCAGGTGGTCATCCTCCAAGGGGTCCCAGACTGCGAGAGGGCAAAGGCCGGGCTGAGGGATCCCCCTGAGTGCACAAATTTTTTTGCACTGGGCCTCTAGTATGTTAATATTAGGGGGGAAATTTTATCATAAAATTCTGAAAGCAAGTGTTCTTAATTATAGTATTAAAACATCTTATAGAGGAATATTTAATACTAGAGGCTTGGTGCATGAAATTCATGCATGGGGGGGGGAGGGTCCCCTCAGCCCAGCCTGCACCCTCTTCAATCTGGGACCACTGGCTCCTAACTGCCCCCCACTGCCGGCCTGGTTACCCCCAACTGCCTCCACTGCCAGCCTGGTCACCCCCAACTGCCCCACCACCAGCCTGGTCACCCCTCACTGCCCCCCACTGCCATCCTGGTTGCCCCACACAGCCTGCTGCTCAGTCGTTTGGTTGGCCCTCACTAACCCCCTGCCATCCTGGTTGCTCCACACAGCCTGCTGCTCAGTTGTTTGGTCGTCCCTCACTAACCCCTCTGCTGGCCTAGTCACCCCATGCAGCCTGTTTGGTCATCCGTTCGGTAGTTTTGGTTGCGACGGTCTCTTTTATATATATAGATCAGGGGTCCTCAAACTACGGCCCGTGGGCCACATGCTAATACAAATATTGTATTTGTTCCCGTTTTGTTTTTTTACTTCAAAATAAGATATGTGCAGTGTGCATAGGAATTTGTTCATAGTTTGTTTTTTTAAACTATAGTCCGGCCCTCCAACGGTCTGAGGGACAGTGAACTGGCCCCCTGTTTAAAAAGTTTGAGGACCCCTGATATAGTTAGTAAGTACACTTGTTTCTTACCTTTATGTTTCTGGACACTGAAGTTATTTACATCTATACCTATCTACATATCTATATATCTATCTATCTATACTTCCACATACAAAAAAAGCATCACTTTATTCTTTATCTGTTTTTTATTATACTAATAAGTAACATATACAGCCATATAACAAAAATGTATAAATTTTTCATCTCTTCAAGAGACTAGATCTGTTTGTACAGATCTTTTTCAAAATATTAGTAGTTTGACAAAAGATGTTCATAGCTTTGGTTTTAAGGCTTCCCACATTTCTTCAGTTTGCTGTTTGGCTACAGCATCTCCAGAGTAGTCAAGACAGTTTGCATTCCACATGCCAATGCCCCGTAAGCCCCAGGTTTGTACATATACTCTCTTTAAAGAAATGCTCTTCGGGTTATCATACCACACTTGATGAAAACGGCCAGCAGAATCCTATACAAATAAATGAAAGTGGAAATTTTAAGTATTCAGTGCAATAAGAGGGAAAACATTTCTTAATTTCAAGGATTCTAAAAGGATACAATGAAATAATAAAAATGTAAGGGCACAGCACCTTCCAGCTCTATGATTGCATGGCTCTATATGTGATACTTGGTAGATAACATTGCTTGTGGCATTTTTACAACAGCAGAGATTACACAAATAAGCCTCCCAATAGCTTCCATTTAAGGTCTTCTCATGCCCTAAGATTCCTTCTTTGCCCTGATTTGATTATCATCAACCAAGATGTATATCTGAGTAACTTGTGGAGTTTTTACGTAAAAGTACAGATTCCAGTTAATTCGTTTGACATAATTAAAACCTTCCAGGGCTAGTGCTCTGATATGTATTTGTTTGTTTTGTGTTCTGTGTTCCGTTAGGTAATTGTGATATTCAGCCAAGGCTAAGGAGGATCGCTGCTATGGTTCTCTGATACCAGCTTACACACTTTTTTTATATTCCCTACAGTTTCTAGAAATGTGCTTAGTTAGGAGCTCAACAGATTCTTTCGTTTATGATGCATTAGTCAAATCAAGAGGTAATGGCAATAGACAAGGAAAGTAACTTCTTTTCTAAGTCTTATGGAATTGACCTAAGAGCCTGTCAGGTCCGGACTCCATGGGTGCCTTATGCACACAGCTGATGAAAACCATAAACTAGAAAGTGGTCTTTTGCTCACCTTCTACCCTGTAAAGTCCTCCTCCCCATAACATCTGTCTCTATCTAGCACTGACAGTCTCTATCTTAGAAGGTAAATCATCCTATATAATAAAGAGGTGATATGCAAATTGACCATCACTCCAACACACAAGATGGCCACCCCCATGTGGCCACAAGATGGCTGGCAGGGGAGGGCATTTTGGGGGAACCAGGCTGGCAGGGGAGGGCAGTTGTGGGCGATCAAGCCGGCAGGTGAGGGCAGTTGGGG
>NW_005357846.1:18684-29732 GCF_000412655.1 Myotis brandtii | reverse complement strand
GGGAGTGGTTAGGGGGTGGTCAGGCTGGCAGGCAGAAGCAGTTAGGGGCAATCAGGCAGGCAGGCAGGCGAGTGGTTGGGAGCCAGCAGTCCTAGATTGTGAGAGGGGTTCATGATTGGAGAGGGTGCAGGCTGGGCTGAGGGACACACACTCCTCCATGCATGAATTTCGTGCACTGGGCCTCTAGTTTATTGGATAAAGGAAAGAAAAAAGGATCGGATCTAGGCAAAAGGGTAGAGGAATTGGGGGGGGGGGAATAGGAGGTAAAAATAGAATGACCTGTGGTCAAAAATAATTTACTGATTTTATATACATCTTGGAAAAATTTTAAAGGCAGTTCTCAACTAATGCTGGTAACATTTTTTTTTAAATGATAGCACCATTGGAATTAGAATAGTCTCCTAAAATAACTTCTTTGAAGAACAACAGTCACTAGTAAATAAATAAGCTATGGAATATTGAAGTTATAATAGACTCATTACATACAAGCGAATCTTATACTATATCTTATATTCTGTACTTTCAGATATTTAGATCTAGTAACAATTATAATTCACCATTAAAAGACAACTTGAAGAACTTGTACCTAAATATAGAAATATTTATTTTTGAAGATTAGGAGCAAACCCTAATAGCTTTGAATTTGCCATCATTCGAGCTAGTACTCTGAGCCTTTTTGACACTGTTAAGAAATTTCAAATGCCTCAAAATAGTGAAGGGTCAAAGGATGAAAAACTGAGTACATGTAGGAGTGATATATATGCATGGTTCAGGCATAAATGCCTTCAAGAATACTGAGTACCAAGATGAAGCTGCTATTGCTGAGACAGCATAAGAAGGCAGAATGATTCTCTTCAATCACATCAGAAACTTGATTTTGGTTGCTGCTAATTTTACAAGCAACAAAGAGGAACAAAAGCGGTATGATTAGATTGTTGTCTGAAGTGCCATGGAATGAATGGTCTTCAAGGCTCATCAAAATGTATTCTGAATTTTAAGACCTTAAAGAATCTGTCTTCTTATTCATTATGGAAAAAATAAGACAGGGATCCAAAAACACTACATCACAGCAACAACTATTATTCTGTATTACATATTTCTAAATTATGTATAATTGGTTACATACAGTCTTTACAAGGCATATTCTTGAAACACCCTTCCCCCTGCATGTTCCTAACAGTGCTAGGAAACAAGGTTCTATGTTTTTAAAAAAAATGATGTATGTACTGCAGCACTTCTCAAATCCTTTTTCATAATGTACATTTTAAATCTCCAGGAGGGACATACAGTATGCACTGTTTTCCAAATTTATTTGGCCATGGTGTGTGTGTGTGTGTGTGTGTAATATTAACAGTTCCTAGAACAGGGTTCTATAAATACTATTTGGCAAAGGCAAGGTTACAGTATGCCATAGTTTAATTACTAGGTATGCACACTAGACTCTAAAGTTTAGAAAACTCTACAATAAAGTTTTCTACATAATCAATATATAGGCATGTATAGATATAAATCCATTATAATTTATTAAATATGTATGGTTGCTATCATTTTTTATAAAAGATTATCAGACCATTCGTTAAAATTGATATTCTTACTGGAATTCACTTACATCATATCTTTTTTGGGCTCCTTTTACAGTAACAATCCAAAGTGAAGTCATAGCTAGTACTTAGATTTTTGAGGTGTGAAAAGTTATTATGCTAAAGGTAAATTATGAAAAATATAACTTTTCTTTGCCCCTTTGGTATGGCAATTCCTATTTCTCAAACACTACCTGACAGAATTGCTTATCATTCATCCATTTCTTCAAATCTCTGTTATATTTTTAGTTTCTAATTTTAACATTGTTTTTCATTGGTCTCATATCACATAGTTTGACTGAATTGTGAAATAAATTTGAAATGATGCCATTTTCCATTGTAAAGTCCATGATGGCATCTCTTGTTCTCAGCCTCATTCCTTTCTGCATAGGAGCCTCATCAGAGTCTCTATCTAGTTTGAAATGGAGGTTTTCAGAGCAAGCAGCCTATTTTTTCCCAAAGCTTATTAGAAGCCACGGTCTTCATACATATTTGTCAACTATTCAGGAAATCCTGTTTGTTATATGCATGTTTTTATTATACCACCTACAATGACAAGTGGCTCATGAAGAGCAGTTCCACTGTGACCATAACTTGAATTGCTCACCAGGGAAGTCAAGTTCCTGATTAAACAGATTCAAAGACAAGTTTACTGCTATAAACAGCAGTCAATATGTTGTACCGAAAAGAAAACTGATAGAAATTCTCCATACCAAATAGGTAATTATGAAAATATGCAATTACAAAAAGTCTTACTTTATAGTTATAATATGGAGACTTCTGATTTTCATCCCATAGGATTCCAGAAAGAGAACTATTGACTTGCTTCGTAATTATTTTATAGGGCACCTGACGTCCTGCAGCATCGCTACATGGAGCTCCCCGGAAAGGGACTTTTGCAATGGTACAAACATGATCCTAGAAACGCAGAAATGCTCATGTTAGAAATTATCATTTAAGTATATGTTAAGAGTTAAATCAGAAAATATACTGAAAACTATTTATTAGGAAAAAATGTATACTATATAAATGTAGATATGCTGACTATACAGTATGAAAATTAAATTTCATTATTAAATGAAAATATAGAACACTCAGAAACTTTCATGGGATTGAATATTTAAAAATAAGCCCTTTCCCTTTTAGTCTCAAACTACTAGTATATTTTAGAAATTCTAAAGTTTATATACACTATATATAGGATAGTTGGTAAATTCTAAATAGAATATTATATATTACAGCAAGGTCTAAAAATACAAAAGAAAGAGAAAGAAATTATGTAAGAAATGAGCTGTTCTTACCTCCGATAGAGTCAGGCAGGTATAATCATAACCATACCAGGGAAGACCCATTACAAGTTTCTTAGGGTTAATGCCCATCTTGATGTAGTCATCATATGCTAATCAAATAGGGAAAGAAAAGGCATATTTTTTCCCTTCATATGTCTACTAATATATTTATACAAGCCTTGCAGCATCTAAGTTTGTAAAACAGGTACATTTCTGCAAAATACTAATACATTGTTTCTCTGATATTCTGAAAATCATCCCTTAAGAACTACATTATAGTCCTGGCTGGTTTGGCTCAGTGGATAGAGCATCAGCCTACTGACTGAAGGGTCCCGGGTTCGATTTCAGTCAAGGGCATATACCTCGATTGCAGGCTCAATCCCAGAGCATGTGTGGGAGGCAACCAATCAATGTGTGTCTATCACATCGCTGTTTCCCTCTCTTTCTGTATCTCCCCCTCCCTTCCACTCTCTAAAAATCAATGGAAAAATATCCTCAGGTGAAGATTTAAAAAACAAACAAACAAAAAACTATACATTCTAAATCACGTTCTAAACCATTTCTATTAAGTAATAAAACCATGCAAAATAATTAAGACAAAATTAATGCAAAAATTACAAAATTTAATTCTAGAAAGAATGACACTTCAGGAAAGCATGCTGATTGTGTCTATTAACTGCTAGGTGTATTTTATATTCTCGATTCTAAAGGGTTTTTTTCTTTTAAAAATATATTTTTATTGATTCCAGAGAGGAAGGGAGAGGGAGAGAAAGATAGAAACATCAGTGATGACAGAGAAGCATCTGCCTCCTGGGATCAAGCCCTCAATGTGCCTGGACCGGGAATTGAACCGTGACCATTCATAGGTCAACATTCAACCACTGAGCCATGCCAGCCAGGCATAGGTTCTAAAGTTTTGATAAAGTTCTATAAGTCTTAAACTTTTTGTCTGGGATGATCTCAGAATTTTTTATAGGAAGCACACGTGTCCCCTGTTTTCAAATACCCTAAAAGCATGAATTACAGCTAGGGATAAGAAATGTCCCCCTCTTACTCTATATTAGATAATCTGTAGTTATAGAAACAAAGAGAAAAGTGAAGAAATTACTAGTACTACGGATCCCTTTCTGCCCAATGCTGCAAAATGTGTTGTTGTTTTTCCACCAAGAGAAGTTCTAAGACTACGTAGAATGTTAAGTAGATTTGCTACTTTTCATACCCTTTGAAGTTATGGTATACCGTTCAATAGCCAAGAAAGGGGTGGGTTATTCATCATTTCTGAAACACATCTGATTATGAAACCTTTTTTATTGTCTAAAGATTTACATATGTCTCCTTTTTCCCCACTTGACATCCCCCCGCCCTAGCCATTCCCACCCCGGGCAAGCCCCCACAGCCCCAGGGTCTCTGTACATTGGTTACGCTAATATGCATGCATACAAGACCTTTGGTTGCTCTCTAACCCCCCTCCCCTGCCATTTGTCTCTGGATGTATTCTTCTTGTTCATCATGATTATGAAACTTTTATTGATAGAGCACAATTATCATCTCTTCCATGAAACAGTTTGGGAAGATTAGATTAAATAATTACTTTTTAATTATAACAGAATTAAATTGTCAAATTTTTAATTATCTGTTCAAACAACTAGGACATGCTAAAATGAGGCCAGGTTCTAAGGTTTTACCTCTATATAAAAAAGAAATAATTTTTTACTTATTAACCAATCAACAAATCAGTGCCAACTATCTGAGAAAAATTCACTTGAGTCCATATAGTAAGCAACCTTTGATTTAATTGGTTGATGGGATATAAACTAATCCAAACTTTGGAAAGGATAATGCAAAGGCCATATCATATGAATGAGAGGTCAGAAATACTCTTAATTGTGATGTTATACAGGCATACCCTCCTTATTGCACTTCAAAGATGTGACTCTCCAGCCACAAAATGATTATGACTTCCTTTATTGCAATACTCACTTTATTGCTGTGGTCTAGAACCAAAACTATAAAATCTCCTAAGTATGCATGTAATTTGCAATATAGCATGTACTAATAGTAAATGCCAAATGAGATAAAGCCAATCCTATCAATCATGTGTAGAAGGTATTCACATCATAACTATCTTTGCTATTAAATGATTTAACATTGGTTATTTCAACAACAAAAAATCTTGCCAAGTTCTAGATTTAAAAAAAATATCTTATGTATGTAATTTTGAGAGAAGTGTGTTGACTTGAAGTTAAAACGCTTGAGTTTCAACTATGTAATACTTCATAGCTGTGCAATCAAGATAACACCCATCTCATGTGCAATAGATGATTAATAACATACTTACTTAGAAGATTTCTAGAAGAATTAAATAAAAACTTTAACATTTTTGTAAACTTTAAAGCTCTCCAAATTAAATGTTTTTCATGTCTCAAGAAAGCATGGAAAAGGTATACAAATGCCTTAGAAATACTAAAATAAGACTTAGTGTTTGAGATTATGGAATTAATATTAGCAATAAATGATTATTTGGTGTGTCTTACCAGTTATTGTCTGATTATAGGGAGCATTGGCTGCTGCAATACATTCTGACCAGACCTGACTTTGTTCATCGTAAGACATCACAAAGAGAAAGTCACAAGCATCTGCAACTCCAGTATAATTATAGCACCTTCTGTCTATGCACTTTGGAGACCAAGCTACATCAAAGGTTACCTGTGGAGAAACGCAAACCATTTTACGTAACAGGATCAAATATGCATATTATGTTAGATGTTTTGTTGACTACATATTCTCATCTAATACTATCCAAGAAAACAAAACTGCTTTCATATGTGAATGTAGGGTTTGACACATATGGAACTAGAAAAGGTCTAAGAAACACATTTTTTGCCTACATGGATTGTTCCAGACATATATTTGAACAATATTTTGGATACATATTTGGATAATGGAGATATGTTTGCAACCAGAGTTAAATATATATAATTTCAGGAGCTGTGAACTGTGTAGAAGGGGAGTCTTAAACTCAAATATCTTCAAAGGTTAGATTGGAAACTCAATAGATGGAAAGAAACAGGTGTAATGACAGTAGGGTGTGGTGGGAAAGCAATTGGAAAATAAAAGCAGCACACTAAAATACTTCAAATACAAAAGTTTTTTAAAAATTACCCAGGCTGCCTGACTGGTATGGCTCAATGGTTGAGCACTGACGTATGAACCAGGAGGTAAGGGTTCGATTCCCAGTCAGGACACATACCCAGGTTACAGGCTTGATCCCCAGTGGAGGGTGTTCAGGAGGCAGCCAATCAATTATTCTCTCTCATCATTGATGTTTCTATCTTTCTCTCCATCTCCCTTCCTCTCTGAAATCAATACAAATATATTTTTAAAAATTATGCAGGATAAATTGGTCAGTCATATGTTGGTACAAGATGACTGGCCTGGAAGTAGGAGCCCGATTTACAATTACATTATTATGATAGGTTTATTCCAACATTACAGTTAAAAAATAGTGGTGTTTTATAGCTATAGAAATCAACTAGAAATGAATAAATCACTTAAATGGTCCAATTTTATGAAAATATTCCAATAAAACTTGAGTGATAAATTATCTTCCATTTTGAATGGTGAGCCAGTCTTCTACAACAAGTCCGTTTGCCTTAACCAAGTAATAATTGGCCTTATATGTGAGCAAATATTCTAAGGTTTCATTAAAAGTTCTTATTTAGGCTCTCAGTAAACCCACTGATTAATTATTACAAATGATTGAGATACTTTAGTTAAAATTTTTACACTTTGGCCAATTTATTCTACTATTACTATTTTTAAGACTTTCTCAAAGTTCTCTCAATAATTCTCTGAATATTAACACTAAAGGAAGCTCTACAAAAAAAAAACCTTATAGGTTATAAGGCAAAATTTTACTTCTTGGACCCTGCTTTATTGCTGCTTCCTATTATAAAATGGGAGCTATACTATTGTAAATATATTTCAAATCCCTTTTGTAAGTCCTTACCTCTCCCCTAAACATTTAATAGTATTTTCACCTGGATTTCATAGTTAATCTCATATTTTTGAGAAGGCAATATTAATATTTTAGACAAATAGAAAGACTTTGGTTCAAGTGTTGGCTCTGCTTAACTAGGTCTGTGTAACTTAAAACATCTGTGTTCCTACCTCTAAATATGAGGATGTAGAAAGAACTCTTCAGGAGCATTTCTAGCTCTTTAATTCTCAGACTAAAATTCTGTAATCTTAAATTATCACATTTCCCAAAAAACACATTTCTCCTTCCAGTTCCCTCTCTCTCTCTCTCTCTCTCTCTCTCTCTCTCTCTCTCTCTCTCTCTCTCCCATTTTAAGAACCTTTCTGACTCTTCTTCTCCACACCCCATTGCTAATCTCACATTTTCCTTTCCTTCTCATAATTCTTTGGCCTCTTCCTTTCCATTAATTAATTAATTCAATAAACATTTGTTGAATAGTTGCTGAGTGTTAGGGTTATGCCATCATCCCGATCCAAACCATAAATCCTATTATTGTATTATTGTATTAGTCCTTACTGGTCTCCCTTTCTCCTCTAGAAATTTTACATACTGCTGTATAATAGTCTTCTCCAAGCACTTTCTACACATGTAACCTGTTACTTACAGAGTAAAATGCATAGTCTTCAATCTGATATTCTTGACCTTCCACAATCTGGCCTATCCTGGCAACTGTACTTACCACTAATCTACCTAACATGAATTTGACATAGAAGCCCAAATTGTTCTACTTGCCCCTCAAACATGGAAATAGATTGTCCTACTGCTCAATCTCTTCCTCCTTGACTTCTCACTATAGCTTAATCAGCACTAGCAAATAGGTTATTTTTTTCAGTCACCAATTCTAATTTATTAATAAAAGCAATGTAAAGAATGTGGGGAGTCCTGGCCAGTTTTGTTCAGTGGTTAGAGCATTGGCCCTTGGACCAAAGGGTTAGGGGTTCGATTCCCAGTCAAGGGCACGTACCTCCTCCCTCCCTTCCACTCTGTCTAAAAATCAGTGGAAAAACATATCCTCGGGTGAAGATTACAAAAAACACTTAAAAAACAACAACCCTGATGATTAAAGTAAATGAAACCATTAAAAAAAAAAAGAATGAGGGTTAAGTCTTTGATAGAAAGGATGTGAGGAGAGGAATCTGGTGGCCTGCATACCAGATATTTGCTATTCTCTGTCTAAATTGTACTAATCTGAAAAGCTGATTTCCACACAGATCAATCCTTATATCATTTATTAATTTCTCAATAATTCTCAAATGCCCAAATATACCAGATATACCAGAATCACTTTGCACAACTTGATAAACATATAGTTCCTAGGCTCTATCCCATATCTACTGAATCAATCACTGGGGATATTTTTAACAAGTATTCCCAGGTGATTCTGAGATAAGTTTAGAATCATTGGTTAATATTATTTACATAATACATAACATAGAATATATTTTACATATATATATATATAACATATATTTTCTAGTTAACTATATTTAAAAATTGTGAAAGGCAGGTATCATTCATTCACTTGATAAACAATGTTTAAGCATTTTGTTAGACATGTTTAAAAGAGCTGGTCCCTGTCTTCAAAAAAGCACTGTCTAGGCCTAATATTCCTTTTAGTTTTGTTGAGGTATAATTGACAAATAAAATTGTAATATATTTAGTGTACAACATGATGATTTGATATGCATATATATTATCAAAAGTATTCCATTATCAAGTAATTAACACAACCATCACCTCACATATTTACTTTTTTTTAATTGATGATAGCATTTAAGTTCCACTTTATAAGCAACTTTCATTTATACAATACTAGAGGCCCAGCGCATGAAATTCGTGCAGGGGGGGGCGGGCGGGAGGCGGTCCCCAGTCCGGCCTGTGCCCTCTCATAGTCCAGGAGCCCTTGAGGGATGTCTGCCTGCTGGCTTAGGCCCACTCCCTGGCAGTCGGACATCCCTCTCACAGTCCAGGACCCACCTGCTTGCTGCTCCTTACTGCTCAGCTCGCTGCTCCTTAGCACTGCCACGGAGGTGGGAGAGACTCCCACCACCGCCACTACACTCACCAGCCATGAGCCCAGCTTCTGGCTGAGTGGCGCTTCCCCAGTGGGAGAGCACTGACCACTGGGGGCAGCTCCTCCATTGAGCACCTGGCCCCTGGTGGTCCATGCACATCATAGTGACCAGCTGTTCTGGTCGTTCCACCATAATGGTCGCTTAGGCTTTTATTATATAGAAGATGGCATTATCAACTATAGTCAACATGTTATATAGTAATCCTGAGGCTTTATTCACCTTATAATTGGAAGTTTATATCCTTTTACCAGACTCTTATTCCTCCCAGCCCCTGGCAACCACCTACTCCCTGTTTCTCTGTGTTCAAATTGTTTCTTTAAGATTCCACACCTAAGTGATGCCATGCAGTAATTGCCTTTATCTGTCTGGCATATTTCCCTGAGCAGAATTCCATCCAGGTCATTCAAGTAGTGTCACTAATGGGAAGATTTCCTTCCTTTTTACTTTTTTTTCTTTTTGAGAAAGAGAAACATCAATTTGCTGTTCCACTATCTACACATTCATTGGTTGATTCTTAAATGCACCCTGATGGGGGACCCAGCCTGCAACCTCGGTGCATCTGGAGGATGCTCAAACCAACTGAGGTACCTGGCTAAGGCTTTCTGTCTTTTTTAAACCTGGATGATCTCTCTCTCTCTCTCTCTCTCTCTCTCTCTCTCTCTCATCTTTCTTATCCATTCATCTGTTGACATTTAGGCTGTTTTCATCTTGGCTCTTATGAATAATGCTGCAATAAACATGGGAGTACAGCTATTTCTTTGAGAGAGTGATTTTGTTTTCTTTTTATATATTAGTTCTATTTAATTTCTTGAGAAATTAATTTTTGCGGTGGTTGTACCAGTTTACATTCCTACCAATAAGTAACAAGGTTGTATGTTTATTGGAATTTATCCATTTCTTCTAAGTTATCTAATTTGTTGGTGTAAGTTTCTTATGATCCTTAGGATGTCTGTTTTATCAGTTGTAATGTCTCTTCTTTTGTTACTGATTTTCATTATTTGAGACCTTTTTTTAGCCTAACTAAAAGTTTGTCAATTTTATCTTTCAGAACACCTCAGCTTTTAGTTTCATTATTTTTTTTCTATTGTCTTTATAGTCCATTTCACTTATTTCCACTCTGATCATTGTTATTTCCTTCTTCTACTAACTGAGCTTCATTTATCCTTTTTCTAGTTTCCTTGAAGTGTAAAGTTGGGTTATTAGAGGGCTTTCTTCTAAATGTAGGCATTTATCAGTTTAAACTTCCCTCTTAGAACTTCTTTTGCTGTGTCCCATGAGTTTTAGCATGTTACATTCTCTTTCATTTGTCTCAAGATACTTTTATTTCAATTTTGACTTCTTTGTCCACTGGTTGTTCAGTAGCATACTGCTTAATTTGTACATATTTGTGAGTTTTCCAGTTTTCTTCTTGTAAGAGTTAAGAAGTCTTTTCTATCAAAGTTATAATTTAGATATTAACTCTCCTCATCTCCTGGAAGGTAGTTAACAAACTAATAAGTAACCAGACTGGCAAACATTCCTGAAGAAGAAATAGTTTGTCCCATTCCCCAACAGACATTCTATCTCCTTCCTTATCGCACTGCTTTTCTCAGATTAGACATTCAAGCTAGAATGTGAAGCCACGCCTTTCAGCCAATCTGGGTACAGCACAGTAGCTCTTCAGGGAAGGAATAAAAGGAGAGCAGAATCCTCATTGTGTGTGCCTGCCCTCCACGTTGCTGGTGCATTGCACCTGTCTGCACAGAAGTAAATTTGCCTTGCCTATCCATTTCCCCGTGTTTGTCTCATTTCTGCAACAACGTTGACAAGCATTTCTAACATTCTTATAATTGACTAGAGGCCCAGTGCACAAAAATTTGTGCACTCGGGGGAAGGGGGGGTCCCTCAGCCTGGCCTGTGCCCTCTCGCAGTCTGGGACCCCTCGGGAGATAACGCCCTGCTGGCTTAGGCCTGGTCCTGGGTGGCAGAGAGCAGGCCCAATCCCTAGGTGCAGCCCCTGGTCGGGCTCAGAGCAGGGCCGATTGGGGAGTTGGGGCGCCGCCCCCTGTCATGCACAGAGCAGGGC
>NW_005357846.1:8641-17307 GCF_000412655.1 Myotis brandtii | reverse complement strand
TCCTCTGTCACTGAAGGAAGCAAGCCTCCCTGTTCGCATCAGCTGCCTGGCTGCCGGCCGCCATCTTGGCTGTCAGTTAATTTGCATATCTCCCTGATTAGCCAATGGGAAGGGTAGCGGTCGTACGCCAATTACCATGTTTCTCTTTTATTAGTGTAGATTTCTAGTTTCATACCATTGTGGTCAGAAAAGATACTTGATATAATTTCAGTCCTCTAAACATTATTAAGATGTGTTTTCTGGCTTTGAGAAGGCTAAAAAGGCTAATTCCAATGTAACCCTGATATTTTGGGGGGCTAGCAATCTGAATCTGTGCCAGCAAGCCCAGTGTACATTCTTGATAACCTATAATTAAGTCGCTGCCCCTTTCTCAGAAACTGTTGCAAGACCTGTTACCTAAATGCTCACATCTTACAGAGGCCATAAACCATGACACAGCCCCCGGAGGGGTGTTATTAGTGCTGGCGGAGGGGGATTATTAGTGCTGGTGCCAGGCTAGGCTCTTAGGTATGGTCTCAAGACCTGCAACACCTGGGGCTTTTTGCAAAGCCCGCAAAAGGTCTGGAAGTCCCATTCCACATTTGGGGGACAAAGACACCAAAAGGGGATAAAAGAGGGGCTTCCACCATATTGGTTAGCTCAGAATTTGAAAGGCAACCTCCTCTGAGTCTGCTGGCATAATAAAGCTGTGTAACTCCATTTCTTTAAGCATTGCTTGGTTTTTCTCTGGTCTCCTACAACAGCCTAACATATGTTCTCTCCTGGAAAATGTTCCATGTGCACTTGAGAAGATGTGTATTCTGTTTCTGTTGGATGAAATGTTCTGTGTATGTCAGTTAGGTCACTTTCCTCTAATACAGTTATTTTTAACCAGCGCGCTGCAAGAATTTTTAAAACATGCAATACCTGATGATTTAGTCAGGAGCACTGACCTCTTTTCCCCTAGATTGTCAAATAAAAAAATGACAACAGCCAACACAACAATAGCCTTTCAGCATGAATGCCCTGTCTTGAACCATAAATATATAGGTCATATAATATAGCTGCATCTTATTGGTCATGTCCCATAATAAGGTTGCATCTGATTGGTTAATTCTTAGTACCAGAAATCCTTATATACAAGTATAGGAACCTGATTTTTTAAAAAGTCACTTTGAGCAAAAAGGGTAGGTAATTACTATAATTTTTTAATAAATCAATCAAAATTATACCTATTTTTTCTGTCAGATTAACAAAAATATATTTTTTGGTGTGCTACAGGGTTTATATGCGCCATGAGATGAAAAGGGTTGAAAACTGCTGCTGTGACCTGTAGTTTCCTTATTGAAGTCTCCCTAGTGATTATCTGTCTGCACAATCTATCTGTTACTAGAGCTAGCTAATTATTGATGGGCAAGGAAGCAAAGGGGGAGACATTGTTGAGCATATTCAGCTGGGAAGCACAGGCCTATTTGCTTCACCAGGAAGCTATAGCTTCACACTCCCCCCAGGAACCACCAGTCCATTGCCCAAAGATCACTGGGGGAAGGGATAGAACAAAGGGGAAGTAAACACATGGGCAATAAAATCAAAATGGCACAGTGGGAGGTGTTCACCACAGAAGCCTGTCAGTCTAATCTGGGAAAAAGATCACTGACTAGGGGGTGGACCCCGATACAAGCCCGAGAAAGTTTGGGAAGCTAATGGGTTATTTTGTTTGTTTCTTAAATATATTTTTATTGATTTCAGAAAGGGAAAGGGAGAGATAGAGTTAGAAACATCAATGATGAGAGTGAATCATTGATTGGCTGCCTCCTGAAGGCCCCACACTGGGGATTAAGCCCACAACCCAGGCATGTGCCCTGACCCAGAATCAACTGTGACCTCCTGGTTCATAGGTCGATGCTCAACCACTGAACCACACCGGCCAGGCTAATTGGTTATTTTGAATAAGTTTCTGGTTCCTCCCAAGCCCAAGAATACATAATTTCAGGTGAACAAAGAAGCTCTCTCTTTCCCTCACTGACCTGCACTTGCCCCATTCATTCTTGTTCTCTCCCGCCTGGATACAAACGACCAAGCAGGTCTAGTGGCCACCTGGCCCAAGGCAGACTATGTGGCCTCCCAAGGATTATGAAACAGGAACTCTGGGCATTGGCTTTTATTTTGGCCCTGCTGAAGACATGGTTGGACTTTTTCAATGGTGGGATGAAGGGAGATTGGACATTGGGAAGCCAGGAGAACTCTTTTAATATTGCACCACAAATAAACCATGCCACTTCACAATTTCTTGTGTGTGGATCCTTGAAATGCTTTTCTCAAGATCCCATGAAAGAGTCTTTTTCTCACTGACAACATATCCACTGCTTAAATTGGAGTATAGAAGTCCCCTATTATTCTAGTACTAGAGGCCGTATGAAATTTGTGCAAGAGTAGGCCTTCCTTCCCCCAGCTGCTGGCACTGGCTTCCTTCTGGCCGCCGGCAGGCAACTGGGACTCGGGCTTCCCTCGCAGCCCCGGCTTCGTCTGGAAGGTCGTCCGGAAGGACATCTGGTCTAATTAGCATATTATGCCTTTATTATTATAGATTGCTATCTATTGCTTCCTTCAAATATGTTAGCATTTGCTTGATATATCTGGGTGCTCTAATGTTGGATGCATAAATATTTATAACATATATTGGTCCTTTTGATGTGTCTCATAAGTTCTTTAAGCTACCTGCAGTCTTTTTCATCCTTTTTTCTTTTCACTGCTGATTAGATGAAATTCTCTACCTTTAAGTTTACTGACTCTTCTGCTTAATTCAGTTTTTTATTGAACCCTTCTGTTGAATCTGTCAGTTCCGTTATTGTTATTCTTCATTTCTATGATTTCTGTTTAGTACTTTTTTTAAAAAAAAAATATCCTCGGGTGAGGATTTTTTTAAAAATATATTTTATTGATTTTTTACAGAGAGGAAGGGAGAGGGATAGAGAGCCAGAAACATCGATGAGAGAGAAACATCGATCAGCTGCCTCCTGCATAGCCCCCACTGGGGATGTGCCTGCAACCAAGGCACATGCCCTTGACTGGAATCGAATCCGGGACCCTTGAGTCTGCAGGCCGACGCTCTATCCACTGAGCCAAACCAGTCAGGGCTGTTTAGTACTTTTTAATATTTTCTATCTTTGTTGAAATTCTCATTTTGTTCAGACATTGCTCTCCTGATTCAGTGAGCCATGTTATGACTATTATTTTGAATTCACTATAGAGTAAATCACTTACCTCAATTTCATTAAAGTCTTTTTATAATCTTTTTATAAAGTCTTTTGATCTTGTTACTTTGTTGGGGGTCTGGGGAGGGTTGCAGTCACTAGCTAGACGTGTGCTTATTAGAAGTCAGAGCCTCTGGCAGCAACTTTATGCAGTCAAACCCAGAAAAAACTAGGAGATACAGTGTTGGTTTTTGCCTGCTCTTTCTGAGCTGAGCTCTGTGGGGGCAGGAGGGGGAAAATACCCATTACAAGTGCTCGAGTGCTTTGGGAAACTCTTCTTTGTCGCTACCATCCTCTGGTTTTCAGAGCTAGGCTTGGGGGGCCATCCCTCACGTGGGAGCCTTAAAAATTGGTGCATTCCAAACCCTTCCTTCCTCAGAGAGAAGCTGTAGTTGGGGGCTCCCTCTCTATTAAATGGTGCTGTGTCAGGGGTGGGGTTTATGGCAAGAGTGTGTCTCACCCTTTCCTGACCATTTCAATGTTATTTTCTCAGTCACCAGGTGTGTAGGCACTCAGTTAGGTTCTGGATTTCTCTCTGTAGAAATTGTTCCGTTTGCAGCTGTACATTTCATGTGTCCATTTCAGGTGGAAAATTCAGGAGTATCCTATGTCTTCATTTGGTCTAGAATCTCCTAGCCTAGTAGTTCTTAACCATAATCACCTATGAAACGTGTAAAAAATATGGACTCTGGGCTCACTTAAACCATGTGAATAGTAATCCCTGGGAGTGCGTTCCAGTGTATATGTGTGTGTATGTATGTATGTGAGTGTGTGTTTATGACTAGGTTTGAGAATTACTAATCTGGGGCCACATTATCCTTTGTTACCCATACATTGCCTGGCAAGATGCCCTGTGCTATGATCTGCTCTAATCGCACTCATTATGGCAAAGGGGATGCACTCTGCCTTTTGTCATAACTCTGACTGATTCTGTGGAGTCAGTCCGTTGAGCCTTGATGGGCCTTGGGTGCTTTACAAAGTAATTCAGTCTATGATGCAGCTGCAGTACCTCTATGCTAAGGCAAGAGCTGTCTGTCCTGCACCGTAGAAAGCAGGGTCTAAACAACTTAGCCCTTCCTGATTCTTTCTGATCCCTTTGCCTAGCTAATAGTTCTAGTCCTGCTGCAAGGTTAAAAGGTGGTACAATCCATGTTGTATCTTGATGTACATAGAGAACAGACTTATCATCTTAAAATTCTTTAAAACATTTAAAATAAAACCTCCAAAGTTCCAGAAATATTTTCTAGGATATAAGTACTGAACTTTTTTCTACTCAATTACTATAAAACAGATTCTATTAATTATACCTTCATGAATACATCTTGATAAGGAAATTTAGGGATTTCCAAAACACATCAAAGGAATTTTTACCTGTGATCCCTCAATTTCACGATGGAAAGAATCTGTAGTTTCTTTGACTAAAGCAGTTAAGGCATCATATTCAGGTGATGGACAAGTAACTTCTTGCTCTATGTCTATATTAATTCCATCCATATATTGTGTTTTGGCCAAATTAACTTGTTGAGCTATCCAGGATGTTCTGAAATGAGGATTAATGATATCCTTTAAGGACACATCTCCTGTGAAATCAATACACACATTTTGTTCATATATGCTTTTCACAGTTTAATGACATTTACTTCACAACCCCATTCCAAAGAGATCAAAATGTCCTTTAAACATCTCATTATTTTGGAACTCTAAGCTCCCAATTTAAGTCTTCCAAATAAAGTAATAATATACCAAAATAATAAAAAGTTATTACTCATTCATCTCCAAAGTAACTGTTATGAGTAATTAGTAAAATCATTCTCAAAGTAGAAGCAGAAATTGTGGACTATGACTAGCTAAAGGTCATCATGCTAATTAGGAGTCACGTTTTGCTCAAAGTGATGCAGTGGTTTATTTAATTCCTTAATAATATTTGTATTTGTGAAATGAATTACACAGTATGTAAGAGTTTAGGATGCTAAAAAATATACCAGCTGAACATGAAAAGGGAATTATTTTGAAAGTCAGAGTAGCAAATGATGCAAGTAAACTTACCAATTGTCTGGAGACATCTGGTAAAAACTGGCACTCACCTTTTAGCACGACTCTGGCTCCTTTTGAATGAGCATAGCACATAAGTTCTGAGTCATATTTTCCAAAAAGTGCCACAGTTGTAATCTGTGACCAGTCATAAGATTTCCAAGTTTTGCCACCAACATCAAACACAAAGACCTGTTAGGACAACAGGGATAAGCAAGTACCATCAAACATCAAACATATGCTAGGCACTGGGGGTACCGAAAGTACAAGAGTGAAAAAGACATGGGGGATAGGGTCCCAATATAATTGGTGGCAGGGGAAACTAGCCAGCCTAGAAAGTAGGGAAGGGTAGCTAGGAGGAGATAGTAGCAAGTGTCAAGGCCTAGAGGCAGAGAGAGCATGGTGGTTGTGTAACTAAATACTGAGTACGGCTCTCACCTAGAATCTGTTTTTTTTTGTTTTTTGTTTTTACTTCTGACCTCCAAAACTGTAAGGAAAAAAAGTGTTGTTTTAAGACACTGAATTTGTGTTAATTTGTTATAGAGGCAATAAGAAACTAATACATTTAAACCACATTTTTGCTATAGAACAGTTGCTATAAAATTGAGTTAAACATTTCAGGAAAAAAATTAGAGTTTTCTTACGAAAGTCCTTCATATCAGATGAATTAGAATCACAGAGAAGTGAAACTGTTCTGTTCATGAACGATGATGTATGGCCTAGCATTTAGATTGCGACAGCAGGGACAAACCAGAGAGTGGCAGGCAGGATTAAATCATAAAAGGCCTTGAAAGCCCTCTTGAGAAATTCGTATTTTATCCAGAGGGAAAGCGTTTAAAGGAGAAGTCACACATTTATACTTTAGGTCTTTATTTATGTATGCATTTTCGGAAAATCCCTTCAGCTGAAGTGGAAATGGATTCAAGAGAGGCTAAAATTGGAGGCAGAATGTCTAATAGGGAAGCTGTTGGAAGAATATAGGCAAGCGATGTTAGTGACCTCAGCTAATGTTGTGGAGCAGCAAAGGTGAGATTAATGAACAGATCTGAAAGATCCTAAGGAAGCAAAATTAACAGGACCTTGTGACTATTTGAATGAGTAAGGCAAGAGAAAAAGAGGAGGATATATATATATATATATATAGTTTCAGATAGGAGAGATAGAAACATCAATGGTGAGAATAATTGATCGGCTGCCTCCTGCATGCCCCCCACTGGTGATCAATCCAGAAACCTGGGCATGTGGCTGATTGAGAATTGCACCAGGACCTCCGGGTTCCTAAGTCAATTCTCAACCACTGAGCTGTACCGGCCAGGTGATATTGCAATTCTATGAATGATTTTTGGGGAACCTGATTTCTTAGAATAGTACTCAAGTTAAATTCTGAAGTAGATGAAGTTATGTTTCTCCAGTATTTTTACCCCACAGATAATTCTAGAAGCACAGAAGGCCCACTGATTACTATTATTTTATCCCAAATAAGGTGTTAATTGATTCAGCAAATACTTACTGAATTCCATCCTGTAAGGTGTAGGAAGAGCATATTGCTAGGCATTAGTGACAAAGAGGTTAAAAAGAAAGAACAGGTCCTTTATTTAAGTACAATTGTGGTAAGAGCTACATGGGAATGCCGGGGCCCATGGCAGCATATAAAGGGACCTGCTTCCCTACTTGGGCAGGAAAACTTCGCTGAGGACTACACACTTAGGAAAGGACTGAAATCTGGGGGATGATCTAGACAGAATGGAGGAGACATACCTATGGACAAAAAAAAAAAAAGCATTCTCAGCAAAGGAAAGAAAAGAGTGCAAAGGTCTCAATCCCTCAAGAGAATTTGGGATTTATGGAATCAAAAGAAAGTCAATGTGGCTAGGACACAAGATCCTGTGAGTACATAGAATCAGATGAATCTAGTAAGGTGGCAAGATCAAGTAAAGCTTTGGAGACCAGAGAGGATTTTGCATTTTATCCTGAGATCAATGGGAAACCATTAGAGCAGTGGTTCTCAACCTTCCTAATGCTGCGACCCTTTAATACAGTTCCTCATGTTGTGGTGACCCCAAATTTCATTGTTACAAATTGAACATAATTAAAGCATAGTGATTACTCACAAAAACAATATGTAATTATATATGTGTTTTCCGATGGTCTTAGGTGACCCCTGTGAAAGGGTCGTTCGACCCCCAAAGGGGTCATGACCCACAGGTTGAGAACCACTGCATTAGGATATTTTAAGCAGGGGTGGGGCCTAAGATGTGCTTAAAGAAATAAGAGAGAGGAAGAGAAGGATAGCCTATCCTATATAATAAAAACCTAATATGTAAATTGTCCCCTGGAACTGGCAATGGCCCCTACATTATAAAACAATGCTGTTTGGACTAAGCCTTTCCACCTCTCAGATGTTCAATTCCCTGTTATGTTATGTGCAGTCATCAAACTCTAAGCAATCAGGTTGTTTTCATGTTGCCTCTGAAACAGTTGGATTAAAGTTGTCAAATTGTTAGGTGAGTAGAAAGAAAATTCACTGAAAGACCTATTTTTACCCCCCTTCTTGGGTGGTTTTGAGGGGCCTAAAGGAAAGGGATGGTGGGTAGAGGAAAGAAAAGGTAAGCAAAACATTCTGCTCTCCAATGCACTGTTGGAGTGCAAAGATTCAAACTGAACCCTCATATTCTCTCTCTCTCTCTCTCTCTCTCTCTCTCTCCCCCCCCCTCCCCCTTCTCTCCCTCTCCTCTCCCTCTCTCTTGTTAATCCTCACCCGAGGATATTTTCCCATTGATTTTTTAGGGAGAGTGGAAGAGAGAGGGAAAGAGAGAGAACATCTAAGTGAGAGGAACACACATTGATTGGTTGCCTCCTGCACGCGCCCTGGGCTGGGGAGAAGCCTGCAACCAAGGTACTTGCCCTTGGCCAGAATTGAACCAGGACCCTTGGTCCGCAGGCCCAGGATCTATCAGCTGAGCCAAACTGGCCAGGGTTGAATCCTCGTTCTCTTGAAAACCACGGGATCTTGCTGCTTAGGGAACGTCTCATTATCCTAGTTCCTTGCTTGCAAGCACTGCAAGTGACACAGCCGGATAATGAAAAAAGCTTGTGTTTGGATTCGGATCCGGGTTTGAATACTTGCTGTGAGACGTGGGAGGAATTACTCCATCTCTCTGAGCTTGAGTTTCCTCATTTAAAAGATGCAGGAAATTCAGAAATAGAAAGGTCCCGGGCAAGTAAGTGGTCAAATTGGTTTCAGCACCCGCACCACCTCTTTTTAGGGCTCAGTTCGACTCTAACGTCTCTTTGAGATTGGAGGACCAGACCCCGAGGGGCAGGCGAGAGGCACCTACCTCGAAGTTGGGGCGGTTGCGGATGGGTTGGCACAGCGCTGGATCCTGGCACGGGCAGCAGGCC
>NW_005357846.1:0-8473 GCF_000412655.1 Myotis brandtii | reverse complement strand
TGGGAAGGGGCGGGGCGGGGCGGGAAGGGGCCGGGCGTTACCCTGGCTGGGTGCCTGGGCAGCGTGTAGTAGGGAGGCCGCTGTGAAAGGGGAGCCAGGGCCTCTGGTCACAGGTGACCAGTTGACTCAAGTAAATATCATCGCTACCTTTTATGTCCCCACCAACACGCTGCAGCTCTTAGTTTGCGCACTCCTTGTGGAGGCTGCTGGGGGAGGGTTCCCCCAGAATGGAGAAGTAGCGGTTCTTGGAAAGGAAGGAAGAGCTACGTGGTTGGAATGGCCCAGAGATTTTTAAGATACAGACATCCATTCTGAGTAAGGATGGCGGCTCACATACAGTCGTCTAAGTCCGCCTCCTGGAACGGTTCTGGAGCCGCAAGAGGTGCCTCAGAAAAATAGGATTCAAGGAGGGTAGTGGGGGGAGGGGGATTTCTGAGAAGAAGGGGGATTCGGTGAAAGCTGCTTGAGAAGCAGGTAGATCGCTAGATTTTTTCCCCCCTCCAGCTTGTGTCTGTAGGCAGCCGCCCCTTCCTACCTAGGCTGAAGTTTTGAGGTTTAATTCTCGGAAGAGAGTAAAATATCTAGGAAGTGCTTGGGAGCTATACCTAAAAAGGGAGATAAGGGACTGTGTGCCTGGATCCAAGATACTGACATCGGGGATCTCCACAAACTATACACCAGATCGCTCCATACTGAAAATCAAAGTCAAGAGAGGGACCCACTCACTCAGCGCTCCCTCCCTCTTTACTTCTTATCTTTTTAAGTCATGGACAGCAAACAAGAAAACACAATGATACAAAGGGAAGAAACCAACCAACAGAAAGAGGGATGAAACAGACACTGCAGGGTGAACACTTTTTAAAATTCCCAGTAATGTTCCTGGGAGGTTAAGAGAATATGTAGCCTCTATAGGGTGCAAGGGGTGGTGGGTAAATTGAGTTTGGGGAATTAGAAGGTAGCACAAGTGAGGGGGGAAAGCTCACAGAAGATTTGAGGAAAATAGAGCAAATGCCCCTCAAAGAGAAAGATAAGAAAATTGGAAGAGCAGTGCAGAGAGGAAGAAATCAATTAATTCAATAAAAACTTTCAGAACTCAAGGACATGAGTTTTCAGAATGAAAGAGCAAAGAGCAGATCCTAAGAGTTTCCAGAGAGGAGGAAAAAGTCACGTAGGATAGAGAATCAGGATGCCATCAGATTTCTCAATAGCAACACCTGAAGCTCAGACAATAAAACAATCATTTGAAATTCTAAAAGAATATGATTCCACTTGAAATTCTGCCAAATTATCAATCAAGTGGGAAAGTCATGCAAACTTTCAAAGTATAACCTATTATACACTCTTTCCCAAGAAATTACTATAGAACGTGTTTCACCAAAACAAAGAAAGAGGACTAAAGGGAATACAGGAAAAGGAGATCTAAAATAGAAGCGAGAAGATGTAAATAGCCACCAACCTCCCTCTCCCCCGAAAGATGGCGAATCCCATAGTAACTGCTGAGCATCACAGAGTGTAGGTTCAGATTGGACCCTGCTGCAGACTTTGTAAATGAAATGCACAGCCACTCATCAGCAGTCATCTTCTCTCCAGAGTAAACAGATAGTCAAGATGTAAGTCAGCGAAAACATCTTTTTATTAATGAGATACACAATAATGGTAGTGTAGGGCTGAGACTGATTGATAAACTCAATAAAGTAGTATATTCTTAATATGAATGGTTTCACTGAATCTAGTTATCTTTTAACCAACAAGGAAAGAGCCTTCTGATTCCCATAGTTTCAGACTATTCTGTAATGCAGAAGAAAATACATACCTGCCTATGTGGGTAGACCTCCCACACTCCCAAGTTCAGTAATTCACTAGAAGAAATCACAGGACTCAGCTAAGATGTATTACAGCAGATGGATACAAAGCACCATCAGCAAAAGGAAAAGGTGCATGGGGTGAAGGGTGGAGGAAACAGGCGCCAGCTTCCAAGAGGTCTCTCCCCATGGAGTAACGTAGGACGTGCCTAATTACCCCAGCACCAAATTGTGACAACACGTGTGAAGTGTTGTCCATCATGGAAACTCATCAGACTCAGAAATGGTAGGAACCAGCTGAAAGCCAATTCCCCAGAGGCCAGCCAAGGGCCAACCTTGCAAGCAGGCCTTACTAAGGCCTGTCACATTCTCTTTTCTACCTCCTACCCAAATGAGGAATTGTTAAATATGTGTATATGCACATACATATATCACTATGGGTGCACAAGAAGCTAGTAACAGTGCTTGCCTCCGAGGAGGGGGAAAAGGGGGTACCTGAGGGAAAATGGGGTGAGGGAGACTTGCTTTTCACTGTTTACTCTTTTGTTCCTTTTGAAACTCATATATATGCACCAGCAGAGCAATACTTAAAGCACTGTTACTTTATGATAAGTACCTTTAACTACTTAATTTTTGTTGCTTCTTTAGATGTGAACAGAACAAAATACTCCAGCTTGCCTGAAACCGTTTCTTAGAATAAAGAACTCCTCCAAGGGCACACGCAGTTCGGTTTGGAACATGCAGCAAGAGAAGCTGAACATTCAAAGCCTCAAGCAGTGTTTTCTGTCGTCCTTAATTGATATGTGGGGGAAAACAGACTTGAATACTTCTAGTAAAATTGCCATGAAACCTGTGAGTAAGCTAGTTACCAATAGTTTTGCAAGTAACGCATTCAGATGGTGAGGGTGTTCAGGCTGTTTCCTGTGGCCCATTGTAATCTTCTAGTTTTCTGAACTCTAGTCTTTCCCTCCTTCAATCCAAGCAATAATCCCGTGGTTTTCAAACTTTAGTCTTGATAAGAATCACCTGCAGGGCCCCAAATGCAGAGTCCTGGGCCCCACCTCAAAGATTCTGATTCACTGGCTCTGTCTGGGCCCATGAATATGAACTTGAAACAAGTGCCCCAGGTGACTGTGGTGCAGGCGGTTGTGGTGTATCCTTGGAGAGACACTGCCATAATTAGTGCTTTCATAATCTTCCTAAAGCACAGGGTTAGGGTTTTGTTTACATCCTACCACCTTTTCAAAAATCTCTCCCCATTTAGTACAGCAGAGTCTCCTAGACTTATGGGAGCTCACGGTTTCTTCTGAGGATCGAAAAATAGCTATGAACTCTCTAGAAAAGGGCATATACATATTCAGACAAATTTTGTAAACAGTTTTTAAGTTTATGTATGGACTGCTACAGTACTTGATCTTAAGTATAACACTAAGAAGTGAGTATAAGTTTTTAGTGGCATTCATCATATTTATTTTACCGCCACTCCTGCCCCATCTTTCCAAAACCTCCTGAGGTTCAGCTCTTTCCCATTCTCCTTACCAGTTGCTGTCTTGTCACTCCCACTGCTGACATGTAAAAGTGTCACATTTTTCTGAACCAAGAATTAGGATTCTATACAAGTCATGGCACTTGATACACATGACAGAAAACTCTATTTGGCTTGGGCAAAAAGGAGGAATTTATTAGTTTAAGAAACTAAAAGTTCATGTATAAATCTGCAGGACCCAATGACTGATGATATCACTAGTTCTCCATCTCATTCTCCATTTCTTGCCTCTGCTTTTCTCTGATCTGGCTCCACTCTCAGGGAGGTTTTTCCCTTATAGTAAAAGTGATTGCAACAGCGCCAGGCTCCCCAGCATCTCCAGACTGTCCCCTAAGGTTTGCAGGTCTCGGGGCAAGGATGTAAATAAGTCCACACACCTGAAGACTAAATATTTTAAAGTTATAACCAAGCCAACAAACTATCCTCTACCTTGAAAGTATTTTGCACTTGAGAGAGCAACTAAACTGGTAAGATAAATACTTGGATTTTGTTGGAGTGCCTCATATATTTGATGTGTCCAGTATCCTCTTTTGATCTGAGGTTGTCACTAGAGTTAGAGAGGGACTGAGCGAGCCTCCTCCTCTCCTTCCCCTGTCCCTTCAGGAATGCTGCGGAGCTCAGCTCTACTGCACATTTGGGGGCAAACCTCCTGCAGTGGGAGCTCTCTGGAGGGGTGGGGTCCAGTGGAAGGGAAGCATGGGAAATAAGATCACAGCTTTCTGCCCTAGCCAGTTTGGCCCAGTGTGCCACACCAGCACAGCCATGGGTGAACATGCAGTTCCCCCGAACTCAGGCCCCTGTTCCCCATACTCAGCCCCACGTTGGGCGCCATATGTGCCAGGCCAGTACAGCCAGGTTCGGTGAGCCTGAGAGGGGACAGTGAAGGATTAAGGAAAGTCAGACAAGAGAAGAAAGCTGGGGCTGGTTGGGATGCTGCACTCTCTGATGGAGAGACAGCGCCGTGGCCTGCAAGCCGAGTCTTTATTTTATAGCCAGATTCCATAAGGCAAAGTAAAGGCGTGGTCACAACATTCTCACAGGTTTTGAATCTACTCAATCACATGCATCTGATCAAACTTTGTTTACTTGCTGCACCTCCCGCAGCCCATATCACTTAGCCACGTGGGACCACAGGTTCGGACCATAAGGTCAAGCTTACAACTATAGCTTTTGGCTATAATTGTGCTGCGACTTACACGTGGCTTTACCACGAGAGGATCATGCCTTCTCATTAGTCCCAGACTTGAATCTGTTCAAACGCTGTAGCCGCTCTCCACAGCCCAGTGGATAGAACATCCACCTGCAGACCAAAGGGTCCCAGGTTTGATTCCAGTCAAGGGCACATACCTTGTTTGTAGGCTCCTCTCCAGCCCGGGCCCTGGTTGGGCCCTGTGCAGGAGTCATGCAACCAATCGATGTGTTTCTCTCACATCGATATTTCTCTCTGTCTTTCCCTTACTCTTCCATTCTCCCTAAAAATCAATAGAAAAATATCCTTGGGTGAGGATTAACAACAACAACAAAAGAGATCACAGTTTTCTGTTCTGTGCCCTAATCAAATATAGTCAATGGACTCAGAACTATGTTTGAAAGAGGACATATCTTGCCTTAAAAAGAGAGAGGCCCTGAACCCTAGAAAATTCTAATACTAATGAAAGAACTGCTGGTGTTCTCACTGATTAGAAAAATAAATGATTCATTTTTGCTTCCAGGGAAGAGTATAAACTGTTGAGAAAACTGGATTTTTGCAAAGTCACAGCAGACAGAAAGTGGAAGAAAATCATTGAAAAGGAGCAAACTTATGGATAACAAATGGGCCTGTCTGTCTGGTTTCTGTAACTTCTTAGCTCTTCTGACTCATTGACATTATAAAAGGCACCTGCCTGAGTCAGAAATTTATTTTGGAGATATTCCCGCTTCCTTACTGTTGGAAGGTGTCTGTGAAAAGACATCAAAGATTTACAGCAGAAATAAATAGTCCAGAAGGAAGGGAAAGTTCAAAAGTGTGAGATCTCTAGCTAAAGGCCACACTCAGAACACTGCCTGCTCAGGAAATACACCCACCAGTAATTAATACAAAGATAGATAAGCCCAGTTTCAAAGGAGCAGAGACAGACCAGGAGAGTAAAAGACACATATCAATGAAATTATCTATAATAATAAAAGCGTAATATGCTAATTAGACCAGACAGCCGAACGACCTTCAGGACGAAGATGGGGCTGTGAGGGCCAAGCCCCTTGCGTGAATTTTGTGCATCGGGCCTCTAGTACTTTACATAAGTCTGAGCTTTATTTTAATTTCATCATTTAGACATTTTGGGGTTATATTGGCCACATTAAGAACAATAATGCATCTGCAGTTGCTTGAATCTGTACATGCAAAACCTGTGGATACAGAGGGCTAACTATACTCAGTGCATTCACAATATCCTGGCTTTGGGGACCTCGTTTCTGACTACTTTCCCTGTGGAAGGTCAAACAGACCATTTTCTGAGCAACTCCAGGAGAAAATGCCGGCCAGGAGAAAAACTTTGAACAACTCCTTCCAAACCTCAAGGGGAAGAATATTCTGTGACCTTGAAGCAGAAGTGATAAACTCCAACCTATAAGTTGACAACCATCCAGCAAACCTGACCAACACCAGCAGCCCATTGGTAGCCTGCGAGTCTATTGGTATGTGGGCTCTAGATTTTCTTGCATGGCAGTCACCACAGGCTCTGGGATGGTGAGCTCTGGGATCCTACTGGACTACTGCAGTGGGTTTTCTTTCTTTTATTTTTTTAAATCTTCACCAGCAGTTACGTTTTCACTGATTTTTAGAAAAGGAGAGAGAGAGAAATATCGATTGATTGCCTCCTGTACAAGCCCCAAATGGGAATCGAACCACAGCTCAAATATGTGCCCTGACCTGGAATCAAGCCCACACCCCGTCCTCAGTGTATAGGATGACGTTCCAACCAACTGAGCTATCTAGCCAGGACAGTGGATCTTCTCTTGATAGCAATCTCGCTGCACAGTCTAGTGTTTTTCCCACCAAGCCTCACCTGGTGATAGTCATGTGCACAGCACACGCCCCTACATGCTAGTGGTTAGTCCACACCCTTCTTTCGCTGTCAAGAGACCTGATGAAATGCAAGTGTGTGGGAACGACAAGAGGAAAAAGTGTGAATTTGCTCTAAATAACATTTAAAAAGGAAATTCATTCACAAGCATTCATACTTTATTGTAACTGATTTCTTGCCATGTAGCCGAGGATGGAAACCACTGGCTTGGTCCATGGGATTGAGTTTTTGCTCATATACTGTGAGGACTGGGGTCTGCCCATGAGTCTTGGGTCCTGACCACCTCCATAGGCCTTGCCAACTGCTTCCCCTGGGGGGAGGGACCCTTTGCCCTGTGTTTCCAACTAGAGATTGACATCCTGTTCTATTGGGGCACATTGATAATGCTCTTTCAATGTGTTGTTACACAAGTTGCCGAATTCTCCTTTTGCCTTTGTTACTTCCAACGGGGTCTCTGTCATTTACATACTGGACCAAACATAACTTTGCTACCATGGGACTGAGAATGCTAGTTATGGCCCTGGAGGACCAGTCTAGCAGCTGGGATGGTAACCCCATATCCGGTCAAGTCCACAACTATCTCCCTCAAAAGAAGGATATTTTGAAGCCAATAAAAATTACATGAAATTCTATTTTAGTTATCTAAAATTTCATACTAACACAATAATTTTCATTCATTCATATACTATTATGACGGCTTTCCTGCTCGAATGGCAGAGTTGAATAATGGTGACAGGAGCCATATGTGATGCTTTCGTTGCTTTGCACTGCTGCTCAGTTGTAACTGTGGACTGCAAATCGCAGTGATAATTTGACAATGTTTTGGTGCCACAGGTTTCACCCTACAGTGACATTTTAAAATTATTTTTACGACCTGTGCTTAACCATCATGACCAAACAAGAAGAGAAAAGTGGATTTTCCATATTGTACTCTTGAGGCACAGTGGAATTTGGTTACCAAGTTTCATATCAAAGCCTGGTTTTATTATGCAATGACACTGTGGCTGTGTTGAAAGAACACAACGTATGTTGTCATTATTAGATAAGCACTCATCACAGTATTTCCAACTCATGGGAAGCAGTGGTCTGAAAAATTAGAAAATTTAAAATGCATATCCTATAGTATCAGAATTTCTTCATAAAAACAAAAAATGAAAATGAGGCTGCAACCAAACTAAGTTTTCAAGAAGTCCATTTGTTAGCCAGGCAAGGAAAGCTGTTTACCGATGGTGAGTTGAAGACTTTAATCTCTGCAGCTGAAAAAAATGAGCCTGCTTAAGGCTATTAGCTTTTTGGTAAGAACAAGTTATTCTAAGAACTGAGAACATTGGGAGCAACATCAGTCATCAATTTAAAAAACCAAGGAAAGTGGTTTTCCTTGGCTCTTGATTCTTGATGAGTCAATGGCTATTACTTTTACTGCCCTGTGTGTGTGTGTGTGTGTGTGTGTGTGTGTGTGTGTGTGTGTAGGGTTGTTTGTTTCTTGGGAAGTCAATTGCAAGTTTGAAGTGACAGAAGAATTAGCTTCTAACAATAGCTGACATGGAAGTACAGGTGAGAATATTTTCAAAGACATTGAGAAAACACTTGAAATTCAGTACAATCTGGAGTAGAATTTGCAAAGATGTATTATTATAACTGACTAAAGAGGCCCAGTGCATGAATGTGTGCATGGGTTGGGGCCGGCCAGACAGGGGGAGGGGCCGAGGGAGGTTGGCCAGCTGCTGTGTGTGTCATAGTGACCAGTCATTCCGGTCGTTCCAGTTGTTCTGGTCGCTTGGCTTTTATATATATAGATGGTGGTAAAAATGTGTGAGTAGCAGATACCACACAGAAAGATTTGAATCTATTTGGCCCTATTATGCAATGGCTATAGCTCTGCTATTGAACCAGTGGTCCCAAAAATCAATCTTCTTCATTCTTGTGAAGTTAATCATTGTCAATTCTCTGAAGTTTTGTCAGAAACAGGGGGTGAACTTTACCAGCCACATAGCAGTGTGATGGCTTGGCAGGGGTAAAGTTTTATTGTGATTATTTGAGCTCAGGGCCAAACCTGAACTTTC
>NW_005357845.1:0-513 GCF_000412655.1 Myotis brandtii | reverse complement strand
TGTCTGGGAAGATCATTATATATCCTGTGAGTCTAAACTATAACTTTGTTGGATAATCTTGGTTATACTAGTAGGACCTTGTTTATCATCACTTTGAATATTTCTTGTCACTCCCTTCTGGCCTGCAAAGTTTTAGTTGATAATTCATCTGACAGTTTTATGGGAGTGCCCTTGTAGATAACTAACTGCTTTTCTCTTGCTTCTTTTTGTCTTGACCCTTTGGCATTTTAATTATTATATGTCTTGGTTTAGGCCTCTTTGGGTTCATCTTGTTTGGAACTTTCTGGGCCTTCTGGACTCATATGTCGATTTTCTTCACCAGGTTAGGGAAGTTTACATCATTATTTTTTCAAATAGTTTTCAATTTCTTGTTCTCGCTCTCTCTCTCTCTCTCTCTCTCCTCATTCTGGCACCCCCATTATGCAAATGCTGGTACGCTTGAAATTGTCCCTGAGGCTCTTTACACTATCCTCATATTTTTAATTCTTTTTTTCACTTTGCTGTTCTGACTGG
>NW_005357844.1:0-746 GCF_000412655.1 Myotis brandtii | reverse complement strand
TGACATATGTCTTCTATTTTGCTGCCTATGGATTCTTTCAAGATTTTCATGGTTTCCCATCTTATATTTAAATCCTTAATCTATTTAAAGTTTATTTTTGTGTATGGTATACATTGGTGATCTTTTATTTTTTTGCATATATATGACCAATTTTCCCCAACACCATTTATTGAAATGACTGTCTTGACTCCATTGTATTCTCTTGCCTACTTTGTCGAATATTAATTGAGCATAATGGCTTGTGTCGATTTATGGGTTCTCTGTTCTGTTCCATTGGCCAATATCATACTCAATGGGCAAAAACTAAATGCAGTGTATGGCGCTCAGTGAGTTCAGAGATCATTTGAGAGGATCCCTGATTAAGATCTGCAGTAATTTGATGCAGTGTTGCCCTTCTGTTGTCTTGTACCAGTCTTGCCGCTCTCCGTTCTACCCTAACATTGACTAGTCACTGACCGCCACAGTTCACACGTTCAGACCCAGATTTTCGGCTGACAGTCCAGTCTTTAAACACTTTAACAACAGTTGCTCTTGAACTTTTAACAAATTCAGCTGTTTTGCTGATACTTGCTCCATAACTCCGAGCGCCAACCATCATCCCACGTTCAAAGGCTGTTAAATCGCATTGTTTACCCATATCTTCAGGCCTTCACCACACTACTGCCTGTGTCCATGGGTTATGCATATATGTTCTTTGTTTAATCTGCTCCCCCCCTTGCTGTTCTCTGTATGTTTTAATTCTGTTA
>NW_005357843.1:0-558 GCF_000412655.1 Myotis brandtii | reverse complement strand
TCTCTTCACTACTCAATTTTTTTCTCTCTTCTCTTGCCCTTTGCTTTTACTAATTTTTAACTTATTTCACTTGCTACATAAAGGCCTATCTACTTTCTCTGAGGAGGAAACTGGTCTTGCAAGGTGTGTCAGGACATAAAAACTGTGATCAATGCACTACCCTGGGGGGGAGGGAAGGTCTTTAATGCTGGCCCCAGGACAGATCATCAACACCTGGGGGCTTTCCCGTAAGCTGAAAGGGGGGGGCAGAACCATATCTGCAAGACAAACACCCCAGAAGGTTATTAAAAGTGAAGCCTCTGCATGTTACTTCACTCTGATTTGAAAATTATTCCAGGAGTTCACTAGTGTTAATAAACGGCGTCCCTCTCTTTCTCAAGGAGCATGCTTGGTATTTTGTTTCTCTTCTGTATTGTGCTAGGGTGAGAGACTGCGGCATGGGAGGGTTACAGAATGTTACAATATGTGCAAAGGGGAGGAAAAGAGACATGAGAAATTGAATGTGCTGGGAGGGGGGACTAACATATGGAGAAGGATTGTGTTGTCAGGATATGGAGA
>NW_005357842.1:4278-5613 GCF_000412655.1 Myotis brandtii | reverse complement strand
GCAGGTTATGTCCACACATCACTCGAGCCCCTGCTGGGCTTTGAAAAGGGACTGAGCACATTGAGGGGCCCTGAAGGTGGAGCTTCCTGAGCTGTAAGGTGGCAAATTTGCTGTCATGAGGAGGTCCAACCTCTGAGACTCCCCCTGAAGGGGTGCGATCTGCCTTCACACATCCCGTTCTGATGGGGCCTGTGCGCTGTCGCTGTCCCTCAGACCCTGGGAGACCCACATTTGTGCTTCCCGTGTGCCCCAAAAGGCATCAGCTTTTCCCCTGGGTTCCACCCTCCATGAGAGTTGAGTCTAAATTCCTTCTTTCAGCATTTGAGTGATGTGAAGAAATTTTAAAATTACCCTTTTACACAATGGTTTCAGCTGGAGGGTGGATCCCCTGAGTCACCAGGACCAGTGATGACCACGGTGGCCCCCTGGGGGACCACCCTCTCGACTTACACCTCATCTGTAAGGGAGTCACTTTCAGATTCACATCTGGACATGCCTCTCAACCTCTGGGGGCCTCAGTATATTTACCTGCAGGCTCAGGAGGGGGGAGGGGAGATAGGAAGATTTCTCAGCCACCACACCCCCCAACTACTGTGTAGGCGAAGTTCCCTTTCCAGGACTATCCACAGTCTCTCCCCCTGGGCTTCCTGTTGGGGCATCCTCAGCCCCACCCCAGAGCTGGCACTTTGCTCCCTGACACAGGGACGCGGACCTGCTCTGTGCTGAGAGAGGCAGACATGGTGCCCCTGTTGCTGCTGCTCCTGCTGTGGGGAGGTGAGTGGGCCCGAGGAGGGGAGGTGAGTGGGCCCAGGGAGGGGGGTTGAGGAAGTGGGAGAGGGATGGGGCTGCCTCTGAGCCTCTGTGTCCCCCTCCCAGAATCTCTGGAGGAGCAGCCAGGCTTCGAGCTCCGAGTGCAGGAATCCGTGACGGTGCAGGAGGGTCTGTGCGTCCACGTGCCCTGCTCCTTCTCCTACCCCTGGAGTTCATGGTCTTCCTCTAGTGAACTCTACACCTACTGGTACCGGAAAGAGGACAGCATATGGCACAATCTACCTGTGGCTTCGAATGACCCAAATAAACCAACAAAGGGAGAAACCCAAGGCCGTTTCCTCCTCCCGGACTCCAGGAACAACAACTGTTCCCTGCACATCAGAGATGCCAGGAGGAGTGACACAGGAATATACATCTTCCGAATGGAGAGAGGAAGTGTGAAATATAATTACCAAGACAAGATGCTGAATTTGCAGGTGACAGGTAAGGCAGGGGCCCCGGAGAGAAGTCTGAGATGTGGCACTCAGTCTTGGAACAGGAACAGGACACTGGACACTCCCTGTC
>NW_005357842.1:0-1670 GCF_000412655.1 Myotis brandtii | reverse complement strand
TCTCTATTTCTCTTTTCCACCCCCTCCCATCCCTCCCTCACTTCTATTTTCTCAAAAAATCAATGGAAAAAATATACTCAGGTGAGGATTAACAAAATAAAATAAAATAGAAACTCCACATCCATTCATTGTCATCCGCCTCCATCCTCCCCCAGCCCCAGGCAACCACTATTTCTTGTTTCTCCAGATTTGCCCATTCTGATCTTCCATATAAATGCAATTATAAAATACATGTTTTTTTATGACTGACTTCTTTCATGAAGCCTGAGATTTCCAAGGTTCATGTGTCAGCTCTGCATTGCTTTTTATTTACAAATATATTCCATGATATGCATGGGGCACATTTTATTTGTCTGTTCATTCATTGGACATTTGGGTTGCTTGGGCTTTTTGGCTACTATGAATTATACTGATGATGGCTCGTGCACAATCTCTGCGTGTGAGAGGGGCCTTGGTGATGAACATTCAGTCTTGGCCAAACCCCTGGGCATCCAGGGGGATGGGACCCTCACCTGCATGTCAGGAGGGTCTCCGAGTCTGGCCTCAGGGCCTGGATGCCTTCGTTGTCCCCACAGGAGGCAAGCAACCAGGAGACCAAAGGTCACAAATGATGAAGACCCTGTCATGGACACAGTCACCTGGGTGAGTGACATGGGTGTCTCCTCATGCGGGTTAGGGGGGGCTAGGCATGTCCATTCAAGGAGTCCACACTGAGCTCCTCTGTGGTCAGCTGGACAGGCAGCTGGGAGTCAACTTCTCCCCTTCACCTCCCAAAGCCCATGGTCAGCCTCCTGCCTCAGGCCTGCTGATCATTGAGCCCACCTCACCACTCTGATAGGCCCAGGCTGCCAGAACCATCTCCCCAAAACTATTACTTTCTCCTCACCTTGGTTTCCCCATCTGTAAGTGAAGATAAGAGTATCATCCTTACTGGGTGTCTGTGAGGATGAAATGTGATTAGTAGGCCCTCCATATGGTCTAATCGGTTGTAGTATTCCAGAATTTTAACTGAAGGGGCAAATAGCTGAGTTTATACGACAGGTGTGTGGAATAAGAGGATGACTGGAAAACTGTTCCTTCAGCCCAACTTCCCCTTGGGACCATGCTGTCTTATTCTTCTCTGACTCCCTACTCTCCTTCACTCAGAGTTCCAAGCAAAAACTTGGGCTAGACAAGCCCCCAAACCAAGGGTTGTCCACAGAGGATCCCCCTCTGTCAGAGGAACACTGGGAGGTCTACTACGGCAACCTCAGCTTTCATGGGATGAAGCCACAGGAACCTGAGGACCCGGAGGCCACCAGCAGCATCAACGAGTACTCGGAGATCTAGGAGACAAGCACATGAGGACTCACTCAGAGCCCGGTCCTGGGCAGAGGCATCGCAGCCCCTCAGGGGAGAAGAAGTCAGGGACTCATTTCTGAAGCATGAGGAGACCTTGTGGCACGATTAACGTTAACTACTGTATGAGCAGAGCAGAAAGAAGACAGGTGATGGGATTGCAGAGACGTGGCCTCAAACGCAGGCTTCAGCACATCCCAAGGCAGCGGTCGCCAACTGGTGGTCCATGAGGTCCGAAAGGTTGGTGACCGCCGTCAAGGCAGTGTCATCACGTGGTGATTCCTTCATGTCTCTGTTGCTCAGTGTCCCATTCTGTGCAGAGGGCATGCATT
>NW_005357841.1:0-742 GCF_000412655.1 Myotis brandtii | reverse complement strand
GCCAGCCCTGACCCCAGACCCAGGATCAGGTGGGTCAATAGACCCTTTGTCTCCCCCTGTAGGCTGGACACCTGGGTTCCCCCCAGGCCAGGTTTTCAGAATCTACTTGAACACATACTCCTGGTCAGACCCTGCCCAGCCCAGCTGGCATCCTCCTGAGCCCTGACCCCCACCCAACCCAGCCCAGCCCATCCCAGGGAGATGGAAGGCAGTGTTGAGCTGGGCCATGTTTATAGTTCCCTGGCACTGCTGAGGGAACTCGTAAATATAGGGTTTCCCTCCAAAAATTTATACACACACTCTGAATAATTATAAAGGCAGTGTTCATTAAAATACATTTTATTTTCAAAATTGAGCTGTCAGCTGTTCAATTGTGCATACATTATTTTGGGACACCCTGTTTGGGGCCTTGGCCTGAGACAGAGTGTGGGTGGGAGGACCACATGTGTGCCTCCGGGCTTGGGTCCCCAAGATTAGCCCAGGCTTCTGAGTTTCTTGGATTGGGACTTGGGGAATCTCTGGGTGGAGGGTAAGGAGTGTGTTTGCTTGAATGTGGACATAGATGGAGATCGGGTGGCGGAGCCCAAAGTGATGAGAAGAGAAGCAAGAGGCTGTGATACCTTAAGCGGGGAGACACATTTCTGTCTCCTTCACCCCAAGTCCCTATTGTAGTAGGAAAATGGGGGTTGAGCTGTCACCCCTGCATGCCCTCTGCTTCTAGGAAATGAAGGCCTCAGAAAGC
>NW_005357840.1:7121-9154 GCF_000412655.1 Myotis brandtii | reverse complement strand
AGTATTTTCGTCATTTCACAGCATTCTACCTGTAATCCTGGTTACTGAACAAGGCCATAGAGATGATACATCTCTATTTACTTGAATTTCTAGTGTTTTTTATACGTTCCTAATCATTTCCCGGGAGGATCATTGTGTATTTTAAGTGTTTTACCACAATTTGACAGTTTTCTTAGCAGTATAATGAAGAATCTTCAGGATTTAACTGTTATATTCAAAGCAAACAACCAATTCAGCCTCAATTGTAAATATAAAGAGTATTCTCATCATTTAAAGGCTTTATTCACAAATTCTGAGCTCTATAAACAGGAACTCTAAATGTTTCAAAGCATTTTCTTCTGAAAACTCCAAATTCCCTTGCCGGAATTGTAAACATTATCAGTATTTTCATCATTTCACAGCATTCTACGTGTAATCTTGTTTATTGAACAGGGCCAAAGAGATGTTACGTATCTATTTTCTTGAATTTCTATTATTTCTTACACGTTCCTAATCATTTTACGGGAGGATCATTGTGTATTTTAAGAGTTTTACCACAATTTGACAGTTTTCTTAGCAGCATGTAAACGAATATTCAGGATTTAACTGTTAGCCAAATTCCATTGCCAGAATTGTAAACATTATCAGTATTTTCGTCATTTCACAGCTTTCAACCTGTAATCTTGGTTATTGAAAACAGCCATAGAGATGTTACTTCTCTATTTACTTGAATTTCTAGAGTTTAATACCCGTTCATAATCATTTCCGGGAAGTATCATTGTTAATTTTAGAAGATTTACCACAATTTGACAGTTTTCTTAGCAGTACACACAAGAATCTTCAGGATTTAACTGTTATATTCAAAGCAAGCAACCAATTCAGCCACAGTTGTAAATATAAACATTATTCTTACATTTAAAGATTTTATACACAAATTCTGAACTCTATAAACAGGAACTCTTAATGTTTGAAAGCATTTTCTTCTGATAACGCCAAATTCCCTTGCCGGAATTGTAAACATTATCAATATTTTCGTCATTTCACAGCTTTCTACAAGTAATTTTGGTTATTGAACACGGCCATAGAGATATTTCATCTCTATTTACTTGAATTTCTAGTGTTTCTTATACGTTCCTAATCATTTCCCGGGAGTATCATTGTGTATTTTAAGAGTTTTACCACTATTTGACAGTTTTCTTAGCAGTATACACAAGAATCTTCAGGATTTAACTGTTATATTCAAAGCACGCCACCAATTCTGCCAGAATTGTAAATATAAACTGTATTCTCGTCATTGAAAGGCTTTATGCACAAATTCTGAGCTCTATAAACAGGAATTCTTAATATTTGAAAGCATTTTCTTCTGAAAAAGCCAAATTCCCTTGCCGAAATTGTAAACATTATCAGTATTCTCATCATTTCACAGCTTTCTACCTGTAATCTTGGTTACTGACCATGGCCGTAGAGATGTTACATCTCCATTTATTTGAATTTGAAGAGTTTATTTCCCATTCCTAATCATTTTTTGGGAGTATCATTGTTGACTCTAAGTGTTTTACCACAATTAGTCAGTTTTCTTAGCAGTATATACATAAATCTTCAGGCCTTAAACTGTTAAATTCAAAAAACGCCAAGGAATACAGCCTAGATTGTTAATATAAACAGTATTCTCGTCATCTAAGGGCTTTATTCACAAATTCTGAGCTCTATGAACAGAAATTCTTAATGATTCAAAGTACATTCTTCAAGAAAACGCCAAATTCCATTGCAAGGAATTGTAAACATTATCAGTATTTTCGTCATTTCACAGCTTTCAACTTGTAATCTTGGTTATTGAACACAGCCATAGAGATGTTACTTCTCTATTTACTTGAATTTCTAGAGTTTAGTACCCGTTCATAATCATTTCCGGGAAGTATCATTGTTAATTTTAGAAGATTTACCACAATTTGACAGTTTTCTTAGCAGTACACACAAGAATCTTCAGGATTTAACTGTTATATTCAAAGCAAGCAACAAATTCAGCCACAGTTGTAAATATAAACATTATTCTT
>NW_005357840.1:5167-6320 GCF_000412655.1 Myotis brandtii | reverse complement strand
TGTATTCTCGCCATTTAAATGCTTTATACACAAATTCTGAACTCTATAAACAGGAACTCTTAATGTTTGAAAGCATTTTCTTCTGATAACGCCAAATTCCCTTGCCGGAATTGTAAACATTATCAATATTTTCGTCATTTCACACCTTTCTCCAAGTAATATTGGTTATTGAATACGGCCATAGAGATGTTTCTTCTCTATTTACTTGAATTTCTAGTGTTTCTTATATGTTCCTAATCATTTCCCCGGAGTATCATTGTGTATTTTAAGAGTTCCACTATTTGTTGACAGTTTTCTTAGCAGTATACACAAGAATCTTCAGGATTGAACTGGTATATTCAAAGCACGCAACCAATTCTGCCAGAATTGTAAATATAAACAGTATTCTCGTCATTGAAAGGCTTTATGCACAAATTCTGAGCTCTATAAACAGGAATTCTTAATATTCGAAAGTATTTTCTTCTGAAAAAGCCAAATTCTCTTGCCGAAATTGTAAACATTATCAGTATTCTCATCATTTCACAGCTTTCTACCTGTAATCTTGGTTACTGACCATGGCCGTAGAGATGTTACATCTCCATTTATTTGAATTTGAAGAGTTTATTTCCCATTCCTAATCATTTTTTGGGAGTATCATTGATGACTCTAAGTGTTTTACCACAATTAGTCAGTTTTCTTAGCAGTATATACATAAATCTTCAGGCCTTAAACTGTTAAATTCAAAAAACGCCAAGGAATACAGCCTAGATTGTTAATATAAACAGTATTCTCGTCATCTAAGGGCTTTATTCACAAATTCTGAGCTCTATGAACAGAAATTCTTAATGATTCAAAGTACATTCTTCAAGAAAACGCCAAATTCCATTGCAAGGAATTGTAAACATTATCAGTATTTTCGTCATTTCACAGCATTCTACCTGTAATCCTGGTTACTGAACAAGGCCATAGAGATGATACATCTCTATTTACTTGAATTTCTAGTGTTTTTTATACGTTCCTAATCATTTCCCGGGAGGATCATTGTGTATTTTAAGTGTTTTACCACAATTTGACAGTTTTCTTAGCAGTATAATGAAGAATCTTCAGGATTTAACTGTTATATTCAAAGCAAGCAACAAATTCAGCCACAGTTGTAAATATAAACATTATTCTT
>NW_005357840.1:0-1749 GCF_000412655.1 Myotis brandtii | reverse complement strand
CCGGGAAAATCATTGTGTATTTTAAGAGTTTTACCACAATTTGACAGTTTTCTTAGCATTATATACACGAATATTCAGGATTTAACTGTTATATTCAAAGCCTGCAACCAATTCAGCCTCAATTGTTAATATAAACAGTGTTCTCGTCATCTAAAGGCTTTATACACAAATTCTGAGCACTATAAAAAGAAATTCTTAAAGATTAAAAGTACATTCTTCCAGAACACTTCAAATTCCTTTGCCGGAATTTTAAACATTATCAGTATTCTCATCAATTCACAGCTTTATACCTTGAATCCTGGTTACTGAACATGGCCATAGAGATGATACATCTCTATTTACTTGAATTTCTAGTGTTTTTTATACGTTCCTAATCATTTCCCGGGAGTATCATTGTGTATTTTAAGAGTTTTACCACTATTTGACAGTTTTCTTAGCAGTATACACAAGAATCTTCAGGATTTAACTGTTATATTCAAAGCACGCCACCAATTCTGCCAGAATTGTAAATATAAACTGTATTCTCGTCATTGAAAGGCTTTATGCACAAATTCTGAGCTCTATAAACAGGAATTCTTAATATTTGAAAGCATTTTCTTCTGAAAAAGCCAAATTCCCTTGCCGAAATTGTAAACATTATCAGTATTCTCATCATTTCACAGCTTTCTACCTGTAATCTTGGTTACTGAACATGGCCATAGAGATGTTACATCTCCATTTACTTGAATTTGAAGAGTTTCTTACACATTCCTAATCATTTTTTGGGAGTATCATTATTGACTCTAAGTGTTTTACCACAATTAGTCAGTTTTCTTAGCAGTATATACATGAATCTTCAGGACTTAAACTGTTAATTTCAAAAAACGCCAAGGAATACAGCCTCGATTGTTAATATAAACAGTATTCTCGTCATTTAAGGGCTTTATTCACAAATTCTGAGCTCTATAAACAGAAATTCTTAATGATTCAAAGTACATTCTTCAAGAAAACGCCAAATTCCATTGCCAGAATGGTAAATATTATAAGTATTTTCGTCATTTCCCAGCTTTCTACCTGTAATCTTGGTTATTGAACACAGCCATAGAGATGTTAGTTCTCTATTTACTTGAATTTCTAGAGTTTAATACCCATTCATAATCATTTCCGGGAAGTATCATTGTTATTTTAGAAGATTTGCCACAATTTGACAGTTTTCTTAGCAGTACACACAAGAATCTTCAGGATTTAACTGTTATATTCAAAGCAAGTTCATGACTTATACTGTTTAATTCAAAAAACACCAACGAATTCTGTCTCAATTGTAAATATAAATAGTATTCTCTTCATTTGGAGGCTTTTTCACAAATTCTGAGCTCTATTAGCAGGAACTCTTAATGTTTGAAAGCATTTTCTTCTGAAAACTCCAAATTCCCTTGCCGGAATTGTAAACATTATCAGTATTTTCATCATTTCACAGCATTCTACGTGTAATCTTGTTTATTGAACAGGGCCATAGAGATGTTACGTATCTATTTTCTTGAATTTCTATTATTTCTTACACGTTCCTAATCATTTTACGGGAGGATCATTGTGTATTTTAAGTGTTTTACCACAATTTGACAGTTTTCTTAGCAGTATAATGAAGAATCTTCAGGATTTAACTGTTATATTCAAAGCAAGCAACCAATTCAGCCACAGTTGTAAATATAAACATTATTCTTACATTTAAAGATTTTATACACAAATTCTGAACTCTATAAACAGGAACTC
>NW_005357839.1:0-563 GCF_000412655.1 Myotis brandtii | reverse complement strand
CATGGCTGCATCTCGTCATGGACACAGGAGGTGACCTACAAGTAGAGTTGTGCCAGGTCAAATACCCCAGTGGGAATAACGCACTCACCACCAGCCAGCTGAGATCGAGCACCATGCCTTCGTGGTGGGTGCTCCACCTTGGCATCTAGTACCTGGACTCCATGGGCCGGTTCTGGCACATCGTGCACCACGTCAAGGAGAATGGCTTGGAGAAAATGATCCTTGAGCTGATGGAAGACTCGTAGGACATGTGATGGGGTCCCTGGCTCTTGCCAACCTGAGCCCCTGTCCTGCTGGCCTTCCAGAGGGACGTGTATAGTTCTGTTCCCCTTTTTACTAAGCTCTGTTTTTCTATCTTCCACCCCCTTGGTACAAGGGTGCATTGATGTCTCTCTCTGTCTCTATCTCTCTCTCTGTCTCTCTCTCTCTCTTTCTTCTTCTTCTTCTTCTAGTTGTTGTTGTTGTTCTTCTTCTTATTTTCTTCTTCTCCTTTCTCTCTGTCTCTCTGTCGCTCTGTGTCTCTCTTCCTCTCTCTCAAATAAAAAAGCATTTTGAGCCAAGCT
>NW_005357838.1:481-805 GCF_000412655.1 Myotis brandtii | reverse complement strand
CCCCCTGATCGCCCTGCAGCTCTGTGTGTGACAAGGTACAGCGCCCCAACCACCCCCCCAACCACGGGCCCTGCTCTGTGTGTGACGGGGTAGAGCCACCTCCCCATCATCGGCCCTGCCCTGAGTGTGAAAGGGTACGGCACCCCAACCCCCTGATCCGCCCTGCTCTGTGTGTGACAGGGGGAGGTGCCCCAACTCCCCTATCGGCCCTACTCTGTGAGTGACAGGGGAAGCTCCTCAACCCCCTGATCGGCCCTGCTCTGTGCGTGACAGGGGGGAGCTCCCCAACCCCCTGATGGGCCCTGCTCTGTGCGTGACAGGGGG
>NW_005357838.1:0-207 GCF_000412655.1 Myotis brandtii | reverse complement strand
GTCGTTATCTCTCGAGGGGTCCCAGACTGCAAGAGGGCACAGGCCGGGCTGAGGGACCTCCTCTCCCCCCCGAGTGCACAAATTTTTGTGCACCGGGCCTCTAGTCAATTATAATAGAAACTAGTGACCTGTTGCACGAAATCATGAGAGACACGGGACACCCTCCCCCCCCCATGCCATGGGACCACCCCCGAGTCCTGGAGTCCC
>NW_005357837.1:0-795 GCF_000412655.1 Myotis brandtii | reverse complement strand
GTAATAATTAAAAAGGTAAAATCAAGTGAGGAAAGAAAATTTAGTTTCTTAAGTAAAAGGTTAAAAAAATAAAAATGTGCAGTCGTGAAGGTCATTCACTTCCTCTACTCTTCTGTTTGGAACGCTTTTGTCCTGTCAGGTATTCAGGAGAGTGTCAGGGCCAGCCTGACAAGGTTGAGCCAGGCTGATGCAGGGAGGTGGGAATTGAGAAAAGAAAGGACAGGAAAGCGGGATCAGGAGGACTCCAGTTCTCTCGATCAACTGAAGCAAGTTTATTAGCCACACAATCTTATTTATACACAACACACTGAATAGGAGGTCTGTCAAGAGGAATGTATTCTTTGTTCCTCTTAATCTCTAAGGGAGAGACACAGCAGAAGGACAAGTTCTCAGTACAGCATATCTCAGTAAATAGTTACAGACTTCTTGGTAAGCTATGAAAGGCTGTTCTCATTCTACAAATGTTGCTCTCATTCCACTGATAACCGCCATCCAAACAAGTCTGGGAAAACTGTGTGGGTAAGGGTCCCAGCCTTGCTAGCCCCTTCAGGTGCAAGGACCTTGCCAGCTTACATCTGGCCCCTAACAGGAGAGTATTGAAGTTCCCTGTGATACACTGTTTCTCCATGTTGTAAACCACAGTCCTGATTTTAAAGCAGGCAGTATTTCTTTGTTTCCCAGACTGCCTTTATTTTTCTTTACAGAAGAGTCAGTTTGTGGTTCAGCCTCTGGGTGGCAGTGTTTCTAGATTGGCCTCAGAGGCTATAAGTCCTCTCTAGCCAGTATTTAGGTTTT
>NW_005357836.1:0-816 GCF_000412655.1 Myotis brandtii | reverse complement strand
GAGAGAGAGAGAGAGAGAGAGAGAGAGAGAGATTGTCGTGAGACTGAAACATCTTCTGGTTGCCTTCTGTATGAACCAAGACCAAAAATAAACCCAGAACCTGGATACATGCCCTGACCAGGTATCAAACAGGCAACCTTTTGGAGCATGGGATGATGCTCAACCAACTGAGCCACACTGGCCTGAGCAAAGAGGGTCTTCTAAGCCCAGGGAAGGGTCAATCAGAGGTTTGTTAAAGAAAAGATTCTAAGTATTCAAGTCAATAAATCAGCTGGCTATAAGGAGAGCAGTTGAGAGCAGTCTTGCCCTGAGGTGAAGGGAGACTGACCTAATTCCCTAAGAATTAGTTGGTTTGTGGCTAAAGGTGGAATTATTATATACTAGTTAGAAAAGAACAGAGAGGAGCATGGAAGAATTGATGCAATGATTGGAAGTGGGTCTGGGTCAACTTTTACAGAAGACTGGAGGAAGAGAAATTCAAGCTTATTCTTAGGATCAAGGTGGATTATTCTCAGAGAATATTTTCTAGTTTCCCCAATAAATGTACATACACTGTTACACAATAGGCAAATGATGTTACTATGTGATAAAACAACAACAACAAAGAAAACTTTCAACAAGGCATTTTTACAGTTTGCTGTAATGATTTTGTAACATCTTCCACAAAAGAAGAATAAGAAAGAGAAGAGGATTGCTGCCATCATCTCTCAAGAGTTTTCTGTCTAAACTGTGGAACTCTCCCTTCCCAGGGGCATTGTGTCACACACACTCAAACGTACCAATCAAGTAAATAGAATGCTTCTTCCTGGAGTATGA
>NW_005357835.1:433-874 GCF_000412655.1 Myotis brandtii | reverse complement strand
TAGTGACTTTGAACATGCTTTCATATATCTCTTGGCCTTCTATATGTCTAAAGTGTCTAAGTGTCTATTTAGGTCCTTTGCCCATGTTTTGATTGGATTGTTTACCTTCCTTTTGTTAAGTTGTATGAGTTCTCCATAAATTTTGGAGATTAAACCCTTATCTGAAATATCATTGGCAAATATGTTCTCCCATGAAGTGGTGTAAGTTGGCGGTCTAGTTTCTTTTTTTTGCATGTGTCTGACCGATTTTTCCCAACACCATTTATTGAAGAGACTGTCTTGACTCCATTGTGTGTTCTTGCCTTCTTTATCAACTATTAATTGAGCATAATGGCTTGGGTCAATTTCTGGGTTCTCTGTTCTGTTCCATTGGTCTATATGTCTGTTCCTGTGCCAGTACCAGGCAGTTTTGAGAACAGTGGCTTTGTAATATAGCTTGAT
>NW_005357835.1:0-327 GCF_000412655.1 Myotis brandtii | reverse complement strand
TTTGGAGAGTTTGTTCTAGGTCTGTGAAATATGCCATTGGTATTTTAATGGGGATTGCATTGAATCTATAAATAGCTTTTGGTAGTATGTACATTTTAATGATGTTGATTTTACCAATCCCTGAACACAGTATATTCTTCCATTTGTTTGTGTCTTCCTCTATCTTTTCAATGTCCTGCAGTTTTCTAAGTACAGGTCTTTTACCTCCTTAGTTAAGTTTATTCCTAGGTATCTTAAGTTTTTTGGTGCCATAGTAAATGGGATTGTTTGCTTGTTTCTTTATCTGTGAATTCATTATCCTATCTAATAAAAGAGTAATATGCAAAT
>NW_005357834.1:3570-4593 GCF_000412655.1 Myotis brandtii | reverse complement strand
AGAGAGAAACATCCATGACGAGAGAGAATCACGGACCAGCCGCCTCCTGCATTCCCCCAATGGGGATCAAACCCACAACCCGGGCCTGTGCCCTTGACCGGGAATCGAACCCGGGACCCTTCGGTCCGCAGGCCGGCGCTCTATCCACTGAGCCACACCGGCCAGGGTGATGGTGAACCTGCTGAGGAGTCTGGGATACACGGCCTTTCCGATTTGCACATAAACGCGTTGGTCATCTGGGACGAGGGAGACTTTCGGGGGGGGTGTCCCCCCATAGGGTCCCCCTTTCTCCGGCGACTTTTGGGGTTGGCGTCCGTCCGCCTGAATGACTTTAGCGTAGTTTTCCCTGTCCCCTCCCGCTTGAATTAGTCTCGTTCTTTCCTTTTTTGTGCTGTTGGTAATTCTCACCGGAGGGATTTTTTCTCTTTTTTTCCTATAGATTTTTTAGGGAGAGTGGAAGGGAAGAGAGAGAGAGAGAGAGAGAGAGAGACAGACATTGATTGGTTGCCTGCTACCTGCGCCCTGAGCGAGGCCGGGAATCGAACCTACAGCCCATGTATGTGCCCTTGACCGGGAATCGAACCCTTTGGTGTGTAGGCCGATGCTCTGACCACTGAGCCACACCGACCAGGGCTATTCTTATTCTTTTAAATATATTTTTATTGATCTCAGAGAGGAAGGGAGAGGGAGAGAGAGAGAGAAACATCCATGAGGAGAGAGAATCATGGACCGGCTGCCTCCTGCACGCCCCCTACTGGTTGGGGATGGAGCCCGCAACCCGGGCGTGTGCCCTGACCGGGAATCGAAGATAGATATAGGAGATTGATCGATAGCTAGATGATACATAGATGATAGAGATGAAGGATGACTAGGTTAATGAATTGAGTGGGTGGGTGAATAGATGGATGGATGGATGGATAGATGGATGGATAGATGGATGGATGGATGGATGGATAGGTAGGTAGGTAGATAGATAGATAGATAGATAGATAGATAGATAGATAGATGATAGATGATAGATGA
>NW_005357834.1:0-2629 GCF_000412655.1 Myotis brandtii | reverse complement strand
TCTATCTATCTATCTATCTATCTATCCATCTATCCATCCATCTATCTATTCACGCACCCACTCAATTCATTAATCTGGTCATCCTTCATCTCTATCATCTATGTATCATCTAGCTATCAGTCAATCTTCTATATCTTTCTATCTATCAATCAATCTATCAATCTATCATATGTCTGTCATCTAACGTCTATCATCTATCTACCTACCTATTCACACACTCCAATAATTTGTTCATCTGTCATCCTTCATCTCTATCTAGCTATCATCTATCAATCAATCTATCATCTTATCATCTATCTATCTATCTATCTATCTATCTATCTATCTATCTATCTATCATCTATCAATCTATCATCTGTCCTTCATCTAACATCTATCTATCTATCTATCTATCTATCTATCTATCTATCTATCTATCCATCTATTCACCCACTCACCCAATTCATTAATCTAGTCATCCTTCATCTCTATCAGTCTGTCATCTATGTATCATCTATCTATCTACCTATCTATCTATCAATCTACTATCTATCATGCCTGTCATCTCTCATCTATCATCTATCTATCTACCTATCTATCTATCATCTATCTATCCATCCATCAACCTATTCACCCACTCACCCAATTCGTTAATCTATTCATCCTTCACCGCTATCTATCTATCAATCTCTCAGCTATGTTTGTATGTATCTATGACCTGTTCTTTTCTCTCTCCATCTCTATCCTCTGTCTTCTATCTTCCTAGTCATATGTGTATCTATGATTTGTCTCACTTCCTTCCTCTCTCCATATCTACTTATCTTTTATCTCTCTATGTATCCCTATCAACTAATTTTTCTATTATCTGTTTTTTCTCTATCATTTATCAACCTATCCATTGAATATCTATTTTTTATCTATGTACCTATCTTCTATCATGTGTCTTACCTATCATCTATGTATATATCTATGTATCTTTCATTTGTCTATCTTCCTTTCTGTCTCTCTCCATATCTATCCATCTATCTATCCATCTATCTATTCACCCACCCCACTCAATTCATTAATCTAGTCATCCTTCATCTCTATCTATCATCTATGTATCATCTAGCTATCAATCAATCTACTATCTATCTTTCTATCATCTATCTATCTATCTATCTATCTATTCACTCACTCACCCAATTCATTAATCTAGTCATTCTTCATCTCTATCAGTCTATCATCTATGTATCATCTATCTATCTATCTATCTATCTATCTATCTATCTATCTATTTTCATCTGTCTATCCAGGTTTCATCTCTTTTTCTATATCTGTTATTCTATCTGTCTCTCTCTGTCTGTGTATATATATCTGTCTTTCCATCTATCATCTATATTTCAGTCTATTGACCTGTCTTTCTTTCTTTCTTTCTATCTATCTATCTATCTATCTATCTATCTATCTATCTATTATCTATCTATCATCTATCATATATCTGTTTTTCTCTATTTATCCAGGTAATCATCTCTTTTTCTGTTATCTGTTATTCTGTCTCTCTGTGTGTATATGTATCTGTCTATCCATCTATCATCTATATTTCAATCTATTGACCTGTCTTTCTATCTATCTATCATCTATCTGTCATCTCTCTAGATATCATAATACCTTAGGATCCCTACTAGAGTTTGGACGGCTTGAGAGTCAACTTCACGTCTTTCTTGCTCTCTCTTAACCTCACTCAAGGTGACACCCAACAGATATTTCTGGTTGGACTTAGATGTGGACGGACAACATTTATCCCCCAAAGGAAATGACGAGTGGTCACCACAGTAGGACGAGAAAAAAAAACACATAGAAACAATTCAACAGCATTTCTTTCTTTTTGAAATTGTGACAATCGAGAATGTCCTTTCCTGTCGGTGAAATAAAATGAAAATGTTAAAAATTATGATACAGGCCCCGGCCGGTGTGGCTCAGTGGATGGAGCGTCGGCCTGCGGACTGAAGGGTCCCGGGTTCGATTCCCGGTCAAGGGCACAGGCCCGGGTTGAGGGCTTAATCTCTCTCATCATTGATGTTTCTATTTCTCTCTCCCTCTCCCTTCCTCTCTGAAATCAATAAAAATATTTTTTTTTTTAAAAAGAGAGAGAGAAGAGACATCTCGATCGGCCGCCTCCTGCACGCCCCCTACTGGTTGGGGATGGAGCCCGCAACCCGGGCCTGTGCCCTTGACCGGGAATCGAACCCGGGACCTCCTGGTTCACAGGTCGACGCTCACCACTGAGCCGCACCAGCCGGGCAGGGAGATTGCTTAGAACATTTTCTCTCCCAAGTGGTTAAATTCTGTGCCCTCGTGGCCCGTGTTTCCTTTAAAAGAACGGAGCTGAGGACGTGAAGAGGCATCGCTGGTTCCGCCTGGTGGACTGGGACGCCGTCCCCCAGAGGAAACTCAAGGTACAGCCCACGCCCCAGGGGCGCCCCTCCCCTCGGCCAAACATCTCGGACCCCGAGACCCACCGGTTTATGGCGGGTGCGGGATGGACCTGCACCGTCGGACCAGGCGGCTCAGGGCGGCCCTAGACCACGCTGGCTGCTCTGTGGCCATCTGAGCGCAGAAGAGGCAGACGGGGGGAGGATGGAGACGGGGTGTCTGCGGGGCCTTTGGG
>NW_005357833.1:0-809 GCF_000412655.1 Myotis brandtii | reverse complement strand
ACATATATAATCAAATAAATTTTTAGTATTATTTTAAGCAAACTGTTATCTGTTATATCAATAAACCATGCAAAAAATTAAAGTTTTTATTCTGTCTTTACTTATTTTTTTAATGCTCTTCTTTACTTTATGTGGATCTCAGTTTCAAATTGCTATCATTTTAATTTTTTCTCTAAAGAACTTCTTTCAACATGTCTTGCAAAGCTAGCCTACTGACAACAAATTTCCACATTTTTTTTCTCCTGAAAACAAAACAAAACAAAACATTTACTTTACTACTTTTATCACTTTTGAAACGTAGTACTGTAGGATATAAAGTTCCAGGTTGGTGGGGTCCTTTTCTCTTAACACATTAAATATTTCCCTGTATTCTGTTATTGACTATATGGCTTCTGGGTAGAAGTCAGATGTAATTCTTTTTTTGTTCCTCTACAGATAAGATATATTTCCCCCACAGTTTCTTTCCAGACTTTTATTTGTCTTTGATTTTATGTATTTGAAAATATGTGCCTAATGTAAACAGTTTTTTATCTTGCTTGGTGTTCTCTTAATTTCCTGGATCTGTGGTTTCGTGTCTTATATTAATTTAGAGAAATTTCAGTCAATATCATTTCAAATATTTTTTTCTGTTTCTTTCTCTCTTTTCGTCTCTTCTATTGTTCCCATTACACACATGTTATGTATGTGTAGTTGTCCCACAGTTCTAAGATATTCTGCTGTGTTTTTGTTTTTGTTTTCTTTGCTCTTTGGGTTTTAAAGATTCTGATGATAAATCCTCTAGCTCAGAGAATCTATCTCTTTTAAAATTT
>NW_005357832.1:0-782 GCF_000412655.1 Myotis brandtii | reverse complement strand
GGGTGCATACATTCTTTCTGATTGGTGTTTCGGGGTTTCTTAGGTTGTATTCCTAGAAGTGGGATCACTAGGTCAAATGGCAGATCCATATTTAATTTTTTGAGGCAACTTCATACTGTTTTCCATAATGGTTACACCCACTCACCCCCACTGCATTTCCACTAGCAGTGCATGAGGGTTCCGTTTTCTCCATATCCTCACCAGCTCTTGTTATTTGTTGATTTGTTAATGATAGCCATTCTGATAGGTGTGAGATGGTACCTCATTGTTGATTTGATTTTCATCTTTCTGATGATTAGTGACTTTGAGCATTTTTTCATGTCTCTTGGCCATCTGTATGTCTTCTTTGGAGAAGTGTGTATTTAGGTCCTATGCCCATTTTTTAATTGGATTGTTTGTCTTCCTTTTGTTAACTTATATGAATTCCTTATATATTTTGGATATTAACCGTGTATCAGATGTATCATTGCCAAATATGTTCTCTCACACAGTGGGCTCTCTTTTCATTTTGTTGATGGTTTTTTTTTGGTGTGTAGAAGCTTTTTATTTTGATGTAGTCCTATTTGTTTATTTTCTCCTTAGTTTCCTTTGCCTTAGGAGATGTATCTGTGAACATATTGTTATGAGAGATGTCTGAGATTTTTCTGCCTATGGTTTCTTCTAGGATTTTTATGATTTCATGACTTACATTTAAGCCTTTTATCTTATTTTGAATTTATTCTTGTCTATGTTGTAAGTTGGTAGTCTAGTTTCATTTTTTTTTATGTATCTGTCCAATTTTC
>NW_005357831.1:0-5244 GCF_000412655.1 Myotis brandtii | reverse complement strand
TAAGATTCATTCCTTGATGCTTGGACCAGTGGAGTGAACCGGACCAATGGAAGTGCTGAATTTCCTGTGTAATTTTGTGAATTTTGCCTCAAATTTTCTTTTCATACACTTCCAGCCTGAATTTACTTATAAATAGTATATTATTTTTCACACATTGATAGAAAAATGCATTTGTGTTAAGTAGCAGGATATATAATATTGTCACTTGTTACTTCCTCGCTTCCTCCATTTTTGCTCTAGAACTTCAGGTACCTGATTTTAATGGTAAATGCTAAGCAAACTAAACACAGGCTTTTATTGAAAGCATATTACATACAGTTATACACTTTGTAAATGATACAAATTTCAAAAAGACATAGACTTTGCTCTCAAGCTTAAGAATCAGAAGGTGAAAAGGGGCCTACATGATTGCACCAACGGATAAAAAGTGAGAAGTATGCAGGGACCCAGGCCCAGCATCACGAAGTCGGGGATGGGAGGTGGGATTAGAAGCTCAGAGATAATGGCTGAACAACTGGCACACATCTGAAATGGGCCTGAGATTCATCAATTTTTCAATATGTAGCGGTTGCTAGGATCTCATTTTATCCAGAGTTAAAATAAGACTTTTATCTCGGAACCAGGTCAGAAAGCAAGTCCTGCAAAAGTACCTTTAGCTTGTATTAATAACTAACCATTAAACACACAAATAACATATGAGCAATCAAAGTTGTACATGGAGAGCTGAGTGGACATTATCGCCATGCTGCGTTTAAATATGTCTGGAATCCCAGGGCTGCTGGATCTCATTCCAAAGGAAGAAGACTGGCAGGAGGCTCACAGTGTGACCTAATAAGAACAGAGATGAAAGTTACTCTGCATGAGGAGGAGGTGAGAATTGAAGAGTAAGAGGAAAGGGATTGAGGAAAGAAGGACTAAAGAGAGAGAGAAGAAAGGTGGGAAGACAAGTAGGGAGAGGATGAAAGAACAGGAAAGATGGGCACAAAAAACTCACCAGCGCTTCCTAAGCCAAAATGCAAGAGCTGTCAGAAGCACCAGGGGCACCATCACTGCCAAGATGATCCAGCCCACGGAGCCTTGATGATGTTCTGTGGGTTTGGGTGAACACAAGGTGTCATTTCAAACTCACCCCCTGTTTACTGCCTTTCCCTTGTCTGCCTTTTTAATTTGAGTGTTTGCCTCAATAATCCTTATTTTTGTTTCCTCTCTCCTCCCTCTTCAGAGTTGAATCTTTCATCTAACCCTCAACATCTTCCTACTTCTGCAGGTCTCTCATTTTCAATTCTTCTATTTATTGAACTAGTTATTTTCATTTTTTTGGGTCTGGAGTCCATAAATCCTAATTTTATTACTTGGCTCTCCTGATCTCCTTGTGGACCATCTACCCATACCCCAGGGTGGGCCCCAGTGTTTCTTACCCAAGTAGAGGAGGATGTCCTGGCCTCCTAGGCTGCTATGTCTCACCCGGCAATACAGGCCAGATGTCTCAGTGGCTTCCACCTCCAAGAAAACCTGAAGGTACCATGTCCCATCAGCATTAGGCAAGAATCCACTTTGTTGAGTGCCCTGTTGTACCTGTTCACTTCGCATCCACTTTACCCAAATTGGCCTTGGATGGAAGCCAGAGACATGGCAAACCAGCATCTGACGGCCAGGACCAGGATGGGGGCCAGTGGACAGCCAGGCCTCTGGTTTTACTGCAGAGAACAGGAGAGATACTCAGATAAGGACTCTAACACAGATTGGAGGTTCATATCGTCACATCAGCTTAGACAGACACATCTGTCCCACACTGGGAATTCACGCATTATCCTTCTCCCTCTTCACCCCTTATTCACAATTTAGAGGGAAGGTGGAAAGGTTTTATTTTAGAAAATTCTTGGAGGAAGGATATGGGACTGACCTTGTCTCTGGAGATCGGCCTTCCCTGCCTCAAGAATACTCAAGAGGAAACGTGGGCATGTGTCACTGAGAGTCCTCTGTACTATACTCTTGATGCCCTGGTACTGATCGAATAGTCTGCACATATCCTGAGCTCTTGTTCCACCCTTTGGAGATGGCAACCATGAATTGTTCTGGAAGTGCAGGAGCTCTGATCCTTGATAAGCAAATCGATAGAAGGCTACTGTGGCTCCCCCAGGGTGCAGCTCACAGCCTCCTGTTGCCTGTATCTCAAAGGGATCTAGGGAAGAAGGGTTATAAATTAGAGGAAAAGGAGTAAAGATGAAATTAGTGGAATCAAAAAAAGAAAAAATAAGTTTGGGGGATTTGAGGTAATGGAACAAAGTTTGTTTTGATCAGAAGTTTAGAAAAAGTGTAATTGGTGGTAGTTGAAGCTAGAGGAAAAAATGAATGACTTCTTTTTTAGAAATAGCAGTGAGCAATTGTTGAAAGAAGGTGACATAATATAGTGAGAGCAAGAGAATAAGGAAGCATGTAGTGTGAGAGTTGTGATTATAATAACCCAGGGTGAATGATGCAATAGGATACAATAAATGTACAGACAGAGAATGCTGAAGAGATTGAATGTGGGGAAAATTGGAATAAGGAACTCATTGAGACACACACCCCTCACCCAGCACATTGCGTCTCCCATTTTGGGAATTGAACTTACATTTAAGCTGCCATTGACTGGCATGTCTGTGAAGTTTTTGCGGCATTTCACGGGTTAGCACATGGTGGTACTCTACCAGTTCATTTATCTCTTTCTTGCTCAAGTTTCCGTTGGACCAAGGACGCAGGAAAATAATTCTGCCAGAGTTATCCACACCATGAGTCTGCAAATCACCCAACCAAGCTGAGTTCCGACTTTTCCTCCAGGAATGGTTGTAGAAGGATGAGCTGTAGATAATTTTGAAGGAGATCTCCTCCTGTAAGGCTGCGGCAAAAGAACAAACAGAATGAGAAGAAAAGGCATCAGGAAGGAGAGAGAATGAAGAAAGGCACCATGAAGGAAACACTCAAAATCAGGAGATAAGGGAAGCCATGGCTACCTCAGCAGACATTCAGCTGCCCAGGGCCCCAGGCTTTACAAACAACCTTAAGAAGGGCACAAGGTCCCAGAGTACGGGATACTCAGAGCTATGCTGACATTCTCCTCTCCAGGTATGTTCCGAGGACACCACACCACACAGGAACACACACACACACACACACACACCCTTTTGCACCCAACAGGGCAGTGGCCAGAGCTCTTACCATCTTCATTGTCACCAGCTGCGAGGAGAACAGCTAACAATGGAATCTGCAGAAACAGCATTTCAGTTACAGATCTTATTTCTTTCTCAGGAAAGTTTGTCTTTGGCTTCTGTTTTAAATAAAACCACTCCACAATACCTCTATTCTGACTTCCTTCATCTAACAACAGACCAAAAAAACAAAACAAAACAAAACAACCAGTGCTCCTTCCCTAAACTCTAGGCACCAATTCAGCCTCTCATTTCCCCTCCACTTTTCACTCTCTTATCTGGCTTTCAGCATCTTCCTTGTTCAGCCTTCATTCTGTTCATCTTTCTCTAACTCATCCTCTATGGGATAAGTCTAATGCACCATTGAAAAGTTAGTTTATCTCTGGAGATATTTTCTTCTCATTCAGACAATGAAAGCATAAAACTAAATGTTTTTCCAATTCCTACCTAATGTTCTGTTGTCCCTGCTCTTTCCTGTCACTCTGTCCTTTTCTTCCCAAATTTAAATACTTTTCAAATACTCCCTTCTTCTATCTAAGCCCCACCCCATTGTATCATATCTCTGACATCTCATTGGCTGCTTTATTTGATTTTCGGAATCTCCTGATTGCCTTGTGTAACAGTATAAACCACTACTCCATTATCCTTAGGGAAGAACCAGTAGCCATCACAGAGACCATAGGAACCTGGAAACATAAAGACAATCTTGCCCTAGCTGGTTTTGCTCAGTGGATAGAGCATCGGCCTGCAGACTCAAGGGAAACAGGTTCGATTCCAGTCAAGGGCATGTACCTTGGTTGCTGGCACATACCCAGTAGAGCGTGTGCAGGAGGCAGCTGATCGATGTTTCTCTCTCATCGATGTTTCTAACTCTCTATCCCGCACCCTTCTTCTCTGTAAAAAAAATCAATATAATATTTTTTTTTAATAAAAATATCTTCTCCGTTTGACTTGCATTGATATATATCTATTTACCCAAGAGTCATGCAGCATCTGCCTGGATACAAGCATCTTGCAACACTCGTGAATATCTAGTGGTCTTCAAGGCAATCACTTTATTCAAGGAGCTTTCATTCTACTTAAGAAGGAAGCACATAAACTAAGGACTATAAACCTTGGTGTGCTGGGTTTCATTATAATGTATAGACTAGTCAAAAACAAGCCTCTTGAAACAAAGTCCCAACCCTTAACTGCTGTCGCCCACGCAGAATCTTGGCTCCAGTGATTTGCTCAGGGTGTTAGGTCTGTATACCTCTGTTGTACTGGGTCCCCAACTCTAGCAGAATGCCTCCTGGCAAGGTGCTCAGTGAATAAGTTTGAATGATTGAATAATTGGGTTCAGGCTTCCAATGATTTTTTTCATTAAACAGATTTTAAACATCATTGTTTATGGTATCAGAAATCTTTGCTTGTATTTCTACTTGGTGAAATGAGAATCTTACACAGTTTTATTTAGGATTAAAATATGTGCCAATAAGCATGAAGCTTACATAGAGGGTTATGCTGTAAATCTATTAGTTATATTTTTTTAAAAAACAGTGATAATTTGTGGGAATTTAAATTAATAGAATATTCTGGAGTTCTTTATCCAAGATTTCCTTCTTACTGGCCCCGCTTGGATGGTCCAGCTTATTTTATCATACACTGGTCTTTGCTGGCCATGCTGACCCTGTTCTTTCATGTTTATCGTGTTTAAAAGGCTCTTAAAATGTTCTTTTCTTTTGTAACTTCTGGATAAATGTGCTCTGGCCGTTTTGTTATTTATTTATTTATGTACAAGTAAACAGAAATTATCTAAGGCTAACTCTTAAAATATCTTGGAAAAAAGTTAAGATTATCTTAACCTAAAATTAAAAAGCCAAAACGCAAGGCAATAAGAGTTTATTTGTATTGCTATTTGGGAAGCACAGATTCAAGCAGAAACCACATAGTGTTCTGATTACAGGGTGAGGGCAAGGGAATTTTAGGAGAAAAGAATGGGATAATTGCATGAATACAAAAAAAAGATTTCTAGCCGCAACCGGTTTGGCTCAGTGGTTAGAGCGTCGGCCTGAGG
>NW_005357830.1:0-869 GCF_000412655.1 Myotis brandtii | reverse complement strand
GGCTATCAATCAAAATTGAAAGGGAAATCAGGAGCTTTGTTGACAAAAACAAAGGCTAAGGGAGTTTACCACTACCAAGCCAGAAATGCAAGAAATTCTAAAGAGAATGCTGTAAAATAAAGAAATGGAAAGGGAGTAAGGAACACAGGGATAAAGAACAGAAATGGCTACAGACAAGTACCTATCAATAATAACATTAAATGTAAATGGATTAAATGCTCCAATGAAAAGACTTTGAGTAATTGAATGGATAACAAAACATGACCCATATATATGTTGTCTACAGGAGACCCACCTCAGAACAAGGGACTCACACAACTGAAACGGAAGGGATGGAAAAATATCTTTCAGGCAAATGGAAATGAAAAAACAAACAAACCTGAGTTAGCAACACTTATATCTGACAAAATAAGCCTCAAAGTGAAGACCATAACAAGAGACAAGAAAGGCCACTTCATAATTCTAAAGGGATCAATATAACAAGAGGATATAACTCTGGTAAACATATAAGCACCCAATGCAGGAGCACCCAAATACATAAAAAATAAAACTTCTGGAAGATAGCAGGGGAGAGATTGACAGCAATACAATCATAGTAGGAAACATTAATACCCCATTAACCTCACTGGATAAATCCTCTTGACAAAAAATCAGCAAAGAAACAGCAATTCTAATCAACTCAATAGATTAGATGGACCTAATCGACATCTTTAGAACACTCCACCCCAGAACTACAGAATATACATTCTTCTCAAGCACACATGGGACATTTTTAAAGATAGACCACATATTGGGACACAGGCAAAATTTCTCTAAATTTAAGAAGATTGAGATCATATCAAGCATCTTCTCAGAGCACAATGGCATAA
>NW_005357829.1:0-790 GCF_000412655.1 Myotis brandtii | reverse complement strand
GGCAATAATAAGCATTCTTATCCCATTATCTCTGATCTGTAACAATTGAAGTCACTTGACAATGGAACAATACCTGTTAAAAATGTATTTTTATTGATTTCAAAAAGGAAGGGAGAGGAAGAGAGAGATAGAAGCATCAATGATGAGAGAGAATCATCCATTGGCTACCTCCTGCATGCCACACAATGGGATTGAGCCTGCAACCCAGGCATGTGCCCTGACCAGACTAGAACCGTTACCTCCTGGTTCATAGGTAGTTGCTGCTCAACCACTGAGCTATGCCGGCCAGGCTGGAACAATATCTTAAAGGCACTGAAAGGAAAAAACACACACAAAAAACAAAACTCAACCAAGAATTCTAAGTCTAAAGAAACTCCATCACAAATGAAGGTAAAATAAACTTTAAAATAAACAAAAACTGAGAGAACTTGCTACTACAAGAAATGCCAAAGGAGGTTCTTTTGTTGAAGGAAATGACAATTGTAATTTGTATATACAGGAACAAATGAAGAGCATTAAAAATAATAAATATTGATTGGCTGGTGTGGCTCAGTGCTTGAGCATCAACCCATGAACCAGGAGGTCATGGTTCAATTCTGTCAGGGTATATGCCGGGTTGCGGGTTTTATTCCCAGTCGGGGGTATGCAGGAGGTAGCCAATTGATGATTCTCTCATCATTGATGTTTCTCTCTCTCTCTCCTTCTCCCTTTCCTCTCTCTCTAAAATCAACAAAACATATTTTAAAAAATAACATTTGAGTAAATATAAAAAGTATTTTCTTTATTTATA
>NW_005357828.1:0-540 GCF_000412655.1 Myotis brandtii | reverse complement strand
CCCATGCACGAATTCGTGCACTGGGCCTCTAGTCTGTATATATATAAAAGCTTAAGTGACTGAACAACCAGCTGACCAGTCACTATGATGCGCACTGATCACCAGGAGACAGATGCTCAGTGCAGGAGCTGCCCCCTGGTGGTCAGTGCGCTCCCACAGTGGGAGCACCACTCAGCTGACCAACAGGTGCCAGATGCCAGGCTCACAGCTGGCAAATGCACCTGTGGCGGCGTGGGCCTCTCCCGCCTCTGCGGCAGCGCTACCAAGTGGCTGCAGTAGCAGGCATAGTGGGCCAGGATGAGCAGGAGCGGCACAGTGCCTGGCCCTGGCTCGGGCTCCTCCCTGGTTGCCTGCGGCTTTGTGCACTACTACATCCCTCGGGGGATGTTGGACTGCTGGTTTCTGCCCAATCCTGCAGGGATCAGGCCAAAACTGGCAGTCCGGCATCCCCCCAGAGGTCCCGGATTGTAAGAGGGTGCAGGCCAGGCCTAGGGACCCCACCTGTGCCCGAATCCATGCCTCTAGTTCAGTGATAAAATG
>NW_005357827.1:31577-33220 GCF_000412655.1 Myotis brandtii | reverse complement strand
TGTAGGGGGTGGGGGGGGGGAGTTCAGCTGTGCAGGGTGCATGGCTGGGGGTCTCCCTGGACACAAGGAGGAACACAGGAGCTCCATGGACTTTCACAGTCTGAGGTCCGAGTGTCTGGTTGCCCAAAGGAAAAGAGGAAACCGTGGTGCTGTGGTGCGGTTCCAGAAAAGGGGAACTTTCCTTCCTGTGAAGGGTGAGGGAGTGGTGCAGTTTTAAGGAAGGGGAGGGGGAAAGAGAAAAGGGAAAGATGGGCTCAGGCCACTGAACTAAATCCCTGACTCTTGGGTTCGAGAGGGATTGGGGCCGGTTCTGAGGCCACCCAGAGGGCGAGAGTGGGCCCCAGGGTTGGTTGCCTTGATCCCATTGCCTGATCCCGGGTTTCGGTACCAATATGTGAGATTTCAGTCGCTCAGGGAAATAGGCAGACACTGCCAGCAAGTAAGAGGGGAGTTTATTAGAAGGAATGGGGGGATGGAGCCACAACAGGGGAGGTTAGGACTCAGCCTCCACTGTCTTTGGGGTTGAATTTTATGAGCCAAAAGCGCAAGGGGAGGAGGCTGGGGATGTAGGTGGTCCAGTCTGATTAGAAGTAGTTCATTGTCCTTCAGACCGATTAGTGCTGGCCTGAGGGTGTGGGCTGTGGGCTGTAAGCGTTGTTCTAGTTGGCCTGCCTCGCTCTCGTCTAGTTGGTCTCGCTCTGGGTGCGGCTGCCTTCTGTTGTGCGGGATAGGGTGACTGGGTGACCACTGGCTTTCCCACGAAATGAGGCTGGGGCCACTTCCTCGTTCAGTACTTTCTAGTCCGCCTGAGCCAATGTCCTCTGCTGGCCTGTCAATGTTTAGCAATTAATGATTCACCAAGTATCCTACTGGAAAATAATCTAGATATTCAACATATTTTCATTATTTTGAAAAGGAAAAGGGGGGGGGCGCTTGCAATCTAGTTCAGTATCTGGTTGAAACTGCAGCTTAGGTCCCCACTCTGACTGACTCGGGCGGAGCCGTGGGGACCCTCAGGGGCCGCCACGGGAGGAGATACATAGCTCAGAGCCTCCCCACGAGTTCAGTTCAGGCTTTGGGTCCGGAATCCCCATGGACCAGCAGGTCTGTGAAATAAAGGTTAAACTTTCCTCCCTCTGGGTGCTGGCTGATCATTCTCCAGTGCATTCTGCCACAACAATTTAACTTACTAAAACTCTAAAGTTTCAGGTTACTGAACAGATTAGGGCAAGTATTTGAAGAGTTCACCTAATTTTTTTATTCCACTCACATCTATTTACTAACTTGCTCTTAACAACTATGTTTAGATGACTTGTGAAATGTCATCATACTGTTACTGGTGTCTGGGGTTCTTGGGAACTCCCAAGATGGAAATCAGGGGAGTTCTGTGGATGAAAGGGGCCACGTGCTGACCTGACAAGCTCAGGGAAGGCCTGCATGGTGGGTCTTGCAAACTCAGAGACTTAAAGTAACCACAAAGGATGGTCTGAAATTAAACTTGAAAAGCAGTTATGGTGGGTAGTCACTTCCTAGGCTGGTATCTTCCCTGACAAGATCAATCTTTACCTTAACTTTTTGTATCTACGATAACACATCATTGAAATGTCAGGGCAATGTGTAACTTCCCTTTTTCTGGACCCCTG
>NW_005357827.1:27776-30672 GCF_000412655.1 Myotis brandtii | reverse complement strand
TAATGTAAATATCTGATATGCAGGATGTATTTTCATTGTTCTTGACCCACAGGTTGAGAACTGCTGCTTGTAAGCAAAGCCACCTCAGAGCAGTGTGTCAGCCACCTCAGGCAGAAAGATAGATGACAACACCAAAAGCCAATCAGAGCCAGACTAACCCAAGACGAAGAGGAACCTACCAGAGATGACCCTGACCGCACTGTATGCTTATTCTGATACATCAGCACACTAACGGACACACCAGAAACCTAATGGCCATTTTGTTCAGACACACTCCCCCCACCCCCCGGGACAGCCCCTAAACTTCTCACGTGTAGGAAAGAGATACACCCTCACACAGAGGGAGCAGCGTGCACTCTCCTTCTTCAGGTGTGTGACTTTGCTTGTTTTGTCCTAAGCTTTAATCAACGTGCTCTCACTTGTACCTGGACTCGCGTCTAGAATTGTTTTCCTACAGGAGCCGAGACCCTGCTCGGCCAGACCAGGCGGGGGCAGGGCTCCCCTGTTTCGGAGGCCATGCAGGACTTGTGTTTGCTTCTTGCCTCTTTCCTCTCGGCATCTAATTGGCCTTTCCTGTCGCTTCTCAGTGTTGGTGGGGGGTGAGTCCCCTGCCAAAGCGGAGTAAACCATCGTCTGAGCGCCTGATCAACGCAGCGCCTGACTGACCATTGGCAAGTCCACCCTCGGGGCACGGGTGACCGCCCACACGAGGGTGCCCCGGTGACTCCTGGGTGAGGGCCCCTGTGAGTGAGGGCTGAGTTCCCTGACATCCAAGGGGAGCCCTTGTCCTGTCAGCTTCCTGCAGACACACTTCCTCTCAGACCTCTGCTCTGTCCACTGGGCCTGACCTCCTCCACTCGCTTCAGACTTCGAGGCACACTAACTGGGCTTCCAGAAAATGCTGTTTCCGTGACTCGCACCATGTCCTGGGCCTCCACTTGGAGCATTAGTTCAGGCTCCCCGGGAAATCCTCTGCAGCCCCTCCCTAGTCACCTCCTGCACCCTTTCCTATTTTCCTTTCAGGCTGCTTTTCACCGGGACCGGTCCCTTAACTGGACTGACGCTTCATCCCCGGCCCTACAACCTGGTACCGTGGTCTCATAGTCCATCATCAGTGTGTCAACCAGGTGAAAAGAGACAAGGTGGATGGCACCCAGAGTGTCCCCAGGACCCCCCCGCCCTGGGGTGTCTTCCTAACAGTTGGGCGAACTTTAAGGACAAGGATCAAAAGTGCCTTGGTTTCTGTGTGACCGGCCTGGCCCCACTATAAACTCGGGGCGGGGAAGCCTGGCGGGAAATGGACCTCGTGAGCTGTAACTCTGTCCTCCAGTTGGAATTGCGAGAATGAAGGCAACTGGAGTGAACCACCCGGTGAGATGTTGGGGCCCTTACCACGGTGAGGACCTAGGGGAGTCTTGTAGAAGGTGTGTCGCCACAGTTTCTGTTACATGAGTTAGGAGACACCTTTCTCTCAGTACCATCGAGACTCCTGCCTCTGCCCCTAGGAGATCGAACAACACCCAAGCCCAGGGTGGGATGGCCCGCCTTCCAACCTGCCGGCCCCCCAGAGTAACCTCACATTGTACCCCTCTTCTGCTGCAGAGCTGCTGCACCCGCCCCTATAGGCCGTCCAGCCACACTGGGAGCGCATGGAGTGTCACTAGCCTGTTACCTCTGAGGGAAGGAGCAAGTAGGGAGCCCCGAGGGGGCTCATCTGGGTGCATGTTCCTTCTCTGTTCTGATCTGGCCCCTGCAAAGCAAGCCGGTCAGCTCTGCGAGGCCCCTGGCAAGTCCACAGGGCTTCAACCACTTGACCCTGACTGAGGACCTGGCGGAGGTGATTTGCAGGTGGTCCCTCCCACTGCCGCCCTGGCGATGGGAAGCCGGTGTGATAGGAGCCCCGAGGGCCGGTGCGGAGCTAGCCTGTGATGTGCTCAACATCGCACACAGTGACCAGGGCGATGCTAACCGGGTCCACCAACCTGGGGCAATAAAGGACGAGAGTGAAGGGACGCCCGGCCCACATGGCGGCCTGTCTCAGGAAAACATGCTCCGTTAAGCCTGTCAATTATGATAAAGTGCAGGCGCTTACTCGGGAGAAGGATGAAGACCCTGCACTTTTTCTGGGCGAATAACAGAAGCTTTAGAAAGTACCAGACATTGCCCTGAGCCTGCAGCCCTAGACGTTAGAAGACAATGACGAAAACTAGCCTTGACCCCAGGAGCCTGAGGAAGAACAAAACCAGCGACCAAACACAAGTCCTAGCTGCCTCAGGGTTACCCATTCCCCAGGCTCAGCAAGTGAAGGGGCGATGCCGCTCCTGCAGACAGGGCACTAGAAGACAGGGCACTTGAAGACCCAGTGCCCACAGCAGACGCTGTGCTGCCCCGGGACCACGCCCTCCCCGAGAGTGAGGCCATCGGAGAAGCGCGTGTCCACAGGGAACCTGGTGCCTCTGAACAATGACTGTCGAATCCCCCAGGAACCAATGGTGCCGAGGCCTCGCACCGCCCCCACCAGCCATCGACCAGCAGGCGCCTCTGTGACCCTGACGTGGCAGCTCAGCCCACGACATTTTCCTTAGACGCGGGCTGCCCTGCTCCCCCTCGCTCACCAGGCCTCTTTCTCCCCAAACCTGTGCGATCCGGGGGTGGATGGCACCTCGACGCTCCCACTTCACTCACCCTCGGCTGCACCGCCTGCCTTTCCCGCGGTTACAGTGCCCCATCCTAGGCCATAGACGATGAGGCCCTCGTGGTGGTGCCTGATGGCCAATCTAACTTCTCACCCTGAGCCGGACACTAGTGATATTCCGGAGTCTGTCCTCGTCCGAGTCAGCCCGGAGGTATGGAAACTAGAACACCGGGCAGGGCAACAAACAACACCCCCCCCACC
>NW_005357827.1:20805-27745 GCF_000412655.1 Myotis brandtii | reverse complement strand
TCCCTAATGAGAGACAGACCCTCTCAAACCTGAGGTCATAGAGGGACCACTCACTGAGAATGTTTAAAGCGTGGGCTTCTCAGGCCCTGCCCGTCCCCACGCGATGCCCTGTCCTCCCTCCCTGAACAAAAGCCAAGCGGAGGGTAGGGTTGGTGCGAGATCCCGGGCAGTACAGGTGCCTGCAATTCCGGTGCATCCTCTATCCAGCCCCTGCTATATCTCAGCGCAAACCCCGGGGGAGCGAGGTCTCGCTGCCCGAGAGTGCAGGTGCCTTTTCTGCAAGCTTCCTCCTGACTCCCAGCACCTGGCCTTTGAGCGACCAACCCCCAAGCCCGGGGAAACCTGCCACCCCCCCCCCCCCCCCCGACGTCAGGGCCGCCCCCTTTGCTTGGAGGCGCTCTAGTGAAGCACGGAGGGAACTCGATTGGCCAGTGGGACCTCCTACAATAGGGTGGTGCTTACTGATTTCTAGCAGAGGACCCAGATAAACATGCCACCTGGCATTCAATGTCCTCACAGATAGAGGGTATAGAGCCTCCCCAAAAGGCCCAAATAACTCCCAGCAGCTCCATATCTGGGGACCTACTCACCCCAAGACCCCGGACGCTGTAACTGGAAGAAAGCAAGCCATGCTGGCCCTTGGAGTCCCACTAAATAAGCGATAGCTTCAAGCTTTTAGGAACGGCTGGCTCCTGACCCTGTGGGCACCAGGTTGGGGCTGACTGCTAAACCTCAGAGAGGCGCTGACCGGGGCAACACAGGGCCTGCAGACTGGACCCCTGAAGGCCACTGAGCTTCGAGGTATTAAAAGCCAGATGCCGGGGTTCATGTCCCAGCATCAAGAAGGGTTCAGGAATCTGGAAAAGGGGCTGCGCATAGATGACATAGGAATCCAGAGACTAATAAAGAATCCGGATACGAGATATAATTTTGAAAGGCATTGGGGGTCAGAGGACCTTCAGCTAAAGGAACTGAAGAGTCCGTCCTTGTCTAGGACCCTTGCTTTTATGAACACAATTGCCCTAAGGCAAGGTGGAGATAATACACTTCAAAGGGTAAGGTTTCAAAGGGCACAGAGTCCATTGTCAGTTTGGGGAATAGCCTACGGCTGTTCAGGTGTTTGGCCAGTAGGAGGCAATAACATGTAGATTAAGATGCCCTTTAACTGTCTGGCAGCCACAATCAGTTTCCTATTCAGGTTTGGGGAAATGCCTTTAGCCATTCCCAACAGGTGACTACATGTGTGACTCAACCCTGTTGAGTCCCCAAGTCTCATCAACCTTTTGGTGAAACTCTTGAAATTATGACATGCTGGAATTGGTCTACGGCAGCCAGACGAAGCATGCACCCACCTTAGGGCTGCCAAGTCAGAAACGCCTGCACAGCAGAGCAGCCCTTGGAGTCCTGGCCTGGGAACTGGCTCCCACTGCAAGGCGGCTCCTACTTCTCAAAACAGCCGGACCCACAGCACCGGCTGGACCGCCGTTTCGAGCTGGGCAGCCACTGCTCTCCTGGTGGAGATGCGAGAGGCTCCCCCAGGCAGCACCGGCAGCGCAGTCCCACCAGGGACAGCTGTGCTGGGAATAAGGGGCATCAGTGCTCACAGGGTGGGGATGGGAGTGGAGAGCAGGGAAGGGAGAGGGAGGGTGGAGGCTAAGGAAATACCAACCCCCCTCCTAGGCTCTCCCAAGTTAACCCCAAAGGTTTGCCAAACTCCATCCTGCCTCCCTCCCACACGAAACCCAGGTCACACACCATTGCACAGAAGCCACTGAACAAGTACGTTCCGGAGGCCTGACCTAAGAGATGAACCGTCACCCAACCCTGAAGCAGAATGGGTCATGGGTGGCAGCAGTGGACACTGCTGGGGGCGGAGGGTGGGGTACGCCCCTGTCAGCCTTCAGGAAACAGTGGAGGCAAAACCCCTGCTTAATACTCAGCCCAGAAGGCTGAGTGAGCTCTCATAGGGCCTTTGGGTTCGGGAAAACCTCCAGTTAATATCTACACCGACTCAGAGTGTGGGTTTCCGGTATCACATGCCACGCTGCTATTTGAAAGGAGGAGGACTTCAACAGTGAAAAACTCCCCAATCAACACCATAAAGAAGTGTTACAACTCCTGGCAGCTGTAACACTCCCCCAGGATGCTGCAGGAATACACCGCCTGCCGGGCCACCGAAAGGGGACACGGGTGTAACCACAGGTGGGTGGCGCACTGGCAGACCCGCTAAGACAGAGCCGTCTTCACCAGCCCCTGCAGGCAGCTCTGCTCCCCACTCCCCCAGCCCCAGCCGGCCCTCCCCTCCCATACCAGGGAGGTCTCCTGGGTCCTGAAGAATGGGTTCTCTAGAAACCCTACAGGTTGGATAAAAGATAAAAGACTTTATGGCAAGAGATAAAACACTTATTACCTCAAATCTTAGAATGGAAACACTTCAGAATGCTCCACAGTGACACCCACTTGGGGACGGATGCACTTGCAACCCTCATATCCCATTGTTCGTGATGCAGGGGCTTCTGAAATGGTAAAAGCAGGACCCTCAGCCGTGCACTCTGCTCCCAGATAACTGCCAGCAGGAGGGTCACCTCCCCTCCCCCATTAACACCAACACAACACCTGGCGTCCCCGGGAGGAGTGGCAGGTTCATCTGGCTAAGACGCTCCCTAGTGCTGGGTTGGGATATGTGCTAGTATTTGTGGGCACTTTGATGGGTGGATGGAGGCCTTTCCACATAACAGAGAAGGTTCCCAAGGAGGCCCCGTAGCTACTGAGGGAAACCTGACCTGAGGTTTGGCTCCGGAGAAGCTTCAGAGCGACAGTGGGCTATCTTTGTAGCCAAGATTACACAACAGCGGGCTCTGCTCTAGGAGTCAGCTGTCACTTACGCTCACCATGGACCCCAGTGCCAGGTGAGGCAGAAAGAGCAGCCAAACCCTGAAAAGGACGCTGCCGAGAAACCCGAGCCCAGGGCCTACGCTGCTCGTAGGGCTCATGAGAACAAGAGCTGCTCCCAGGGGAAAGCTACACGTGAGCCTCGGAGCTCCCAGGCGGCCCTTTCTCAGCCCTGACCTGTTAGCAGATGCGGAAACCCTCCAGCTGTTCTCTTACACCGTGGATCTGGGACAGGCACAAAAGCATCACAGGAGCACAGACAAACTCCCGCCCTGGGTTAGGACCACCAACACAAGCCAACCAGGGGACACGGGCAGTTAAAAACCGGAAGGACAACTGTCTCAAATCCCAGCCACAACCCAGACGGAAGGGCCCGCATCAGGTCCACGAAGCACCCCCACTTCAGGAATGCTAGCTGGAAGGACCGGGTGGGTTCACTCATCTTGAATTAAACCCATTTCTTATGAGGCCCCACTTGAGTGGGCCACAGGATTAGTCTCAGGTGCAGTGACGCCCACTGGGGGACTGAGGCACTTGCAACCCTCATATCCCAACCTGAGGCTATTCCTGTGAGTCTGCCCAGGACCTCAAGCTCCTCTTCAAGAAACAACAACTTGCCTTGGCTGGTATGGATCAGTGGTTAGAGCGTCAGCCTGCGCACCAGAGGGTTGTGGATTCGATTCCCAGTCAACGGCACATACCTGGGTTGTGGGTTTAGTCCCGAGTGTGGGAAGCAACCAATTGAAGTGTCTCTCACATAGATGTCTCTCTCCTCCCCTCCCCCATCCCTTCCACTCTCTCTAAAAATCAGTGGAAAAAATATCCTCAGGTGAGCATTAACAAAAAAACAAACAAAAAAAGAACTCCATCACAGATAAGTAGTGGTGGTTAGGCATCAGTATAATTGTTTTTCTTCTATTTCTGATGCTTTCTCCTAGCTCCTCCCCCAGGAAAAGAATTGTTCTGTCCTTGCTGGATTGAATTCTCATCGGATAAAGTTCCAGGTCCTGGATTCCTTTCAAATTATTTAAACTTTAACCAACAATGTACATATGTATTGTTTTCTTGACCCTACTATACCCAAGATCCCTCTGAGAACGGAGACCAATATACTAAGCAACCTTCCCAGCATCATTGCTCCTGGCAATCACCTTTCCAGTTGCTGGATCTGCCAGACAACCACCTGCAACAACACTCCGCCTCAGTTTCAGCCCTGCCCCTGAGGGCTCCCGGACTGTGAGAGCGGGCAGGCCAGGCTGGGGGACCCCCCCCCCCCCCCCCCGCAGGATTTTAAAAGGCCAGCCCCCTTTAGGGAACCAGTTCCCGGCGGCTTTCCTGGCACCAGTCTCACCTCGGCGGTTAATCAGACAGATGCCCCATGTAAGACCCTTAAAGAACCCTGTTGTCACTGTCGGTTACCTGCAATGCCTGTATCAACAAGCCTGGATAGATCATTCTCATTCTACCCCGTCTCCAACACATCCAAAGACCCTCTGAAAATGTTTCCTGCACCCCGATCAGACCCACAGGTGCCCGCTAGGCCACGCGGGCCTATTGGGGATCTGGGATACTAATTCCAGACTGACCCCCAGAACACCCGCAGCTACAGGCGAGGAAACGCTGATATCAATGGGGAGCGCTCTACCCGGTCCCCCCACACATAGAGCCCCACAGGCAAAGGGACCCTCCTAGGGGGGCCCTCTCCCCTGACTGCAGGAGAGATGCCAACTGGAATCTGAACTTACAGGACTGGTTCTCAATTCCTATCGCTGGTGGGTGGGCACCCCGTGTGGATACCTCTTTCTTTGTAGACACCCCCCAAATAGCTCACCCTATGATGGCTGACATTACACCAAGTTCCACCAGCATTGCCTGCCCTAGCCTTTCCATGTGTTGACAATGCACAACTTTAAGGCCAGTGCACCTCAGGTTGCCCCTGAGGGATTTCTGTCACTGTTCATAATGCCACTCACCCTCGAAATAAGAGGGCCACTGGCCTCATTAGAGCTGGCTTAGGGGATGATGGCCTATCATGAAGCCACCTTAAGAAATTTAACAGACAGGTGGCTCTCCTAGCAAGTGCTGGCAATGCCTCAAACACAGTGTCTCTGCATTCTCTTGCTAACAGTGTGCTAGAGAGGCGATAGGCACAGAGGATGTGGCTACCAGAGGGCAGGGGAGACAGGAGAAGCTGCTGGGCCAGAGAGGCCAGAGAAGCTGATGGAGTGGAGAGCTCAGATACCGCTATGTCAGAAGGTGAGTTTAGAGGCAGCTGCTCAGATAATAGCTATAGGTACACAGGCTATTAAGGCTGTTACTGCGGTGTGGGAAAGATGCATTTATCAGCCGGTGTGTGGCTACTGGTACAGGACTTACTCTGAAGAACTGTTTTGTCTAATGGCTCCCATAATAAAGACTCATTCTTATACACCCACAACCTCTCATGGCTTCTCTGTCTACGACCCGGAGTCCTAGGAGGTCCAGCCCAGGCAGAGGGGCTCAGACCTGACACTTGTAACTAGTGAGCAGAGGATAAAGGAGGAACTTGGACTAAGTTCCCAGCAGTTAGTGTAGCGAGGAGGGTTCGAGAAGGAATCTACTCTGGAGTAGTTGGGAAGAATTTAGAAGAATATCCAGACTCAGAGCGACTCAGAGCACCTGTGCGTGCGCTGTGCCCGCTGTGCTCTGACATTACCGACGATTGTCTTCCATCCGGACTTGGGAGCTGGGGGTTTGGCAGAGGAGTCATTTATTCAGATACTTTCAGCAATTTGTTTAAGAAGAGACCTGATTGTTAACAGGATGACGCCTCTGCACAGTGACGTTTGGGAAGCACAGATTATAACAGTGCTGCTGGTTGCAAGGAGGTTTGGACACAGACCATGCACAGAAAGTAGAAGGTGTGAAGATACCCGGAGACAGCCTTCCACAAGCCCAGGAGAGATGCACGGACCAGATCCTCCCCCACAGCCCTCCAGAACCAATACTGCTGGCACCTTGAGCTGGGACTTCCCACCTCCAGGGAGGGGCTGCCAAGGGGGCTGCTGCCTGCTGCCTCTGGGAGGTGCGGGTCAGGAAGCTGTCATCAAATGACTGATGTCATGATGGACTCCAGTGAATGAACACCTCATGCCCTTCCTCCCTCCCCTCATCACTCAGTTAGAAATCAGTCTCATGTGAGGACATCAGATGGCAGGAACCCAAAGGAGCCTGGGAAATGTAGTTTGCAGCTTTCCAGCCTCCCAGTGCAGAAAAGAAAGCACAGTAGAGGAGAGTGGACGTGGAGATGGAGCAAGCCAACCCACGTGTCCCCCACACGTCCCTTCCACTGTCTCTTCACTCCTCATCTGCTGGCAGGCTCGGCTTCTCCGGCTCCTCGCTGTGATTTGAGCAGTGGCCCTGTGGAAGGTGTTGTGTGATGAGGGCATTGAGCCCAGCTTCGACGTGGAGATGGAGCAAGCCAACCCACGTGTCCCCCATGCGTCCCTCCACTGTCTCTTCACTCCTCGTCCGCCAGCGGGCTCGGCTTCTCCGGCTCCTCGCTGTGGTTTGAGCAGTGGCTGTGGAAGGTATCGTGTGATGAGGGCCTTGAGCCCAGCTTTGTAGTTACCACCCCACGGCTGCCAAGCAGTTTCAGCAGAAAAGCACTATATTAGGGGCAAGCGGTAAATCGGAGTCACTGGGAGGACCAGAGGCCAGGCGATCCAACAAGGAACATTGTCCCAAATCACACTGCAAAACAGAGCTTCCGCCACAGCGCCCTCTCGCCCACGCCTCTGAGCATACGCCACCCACACTTCTGCCACCATGGACGCTGGGAAACGGGTATGCCTGCCACCGTCTCCCCAACAGATGGCTCAAGTGCCCGCCGCTCAGGCCGCAGCTTCTGCTCAGTAGAATGTGGATCACAGAGCCTGGCCCTGGCTGCCAGGGAGTCTGGGAAAGCAAGTGATGGGATTCCATAGGGGAGACAGGATGGGGGTGCCCCCAACTTTTTAGGGTCTGAGTGACCAAAGAGAATGAAAGACATACCTCCAAAAGCCCCAAA
>NW_005357827.1:7646-20403 GCF_000412655.1 Myotis brandtii | reverse complement strand
AGGAGAGGAGAGGAGAGGAGAGGAGAGGAGTGAGGAATGCGACACAGTGCAAGCAGCAGCTGGCACAGGGGGGTCCGTGCACCCCGGGAGTCAGACCGCCTTCTCCATCACCTCAGCCCTGGGCCAGGCACATCTCCACCCTGTGCCTCAGTTTCCTCCCCTGTGCAAAGCGGAGGGCACAGCAGTGTGTGAGGCTTACGTTAGTTCGTGCAAGAAAAGCCTTTAGGACGGGCCAGGCGCTGAGAGCACAGGGAGTGCGCTAAGTGCATGGGGCCCTAACTCCCGCGGGTGTCCGGTGGGTGAGTCCGTCACTGGCCTCTCTCCTCAGCTGCCTGGGGTCACACAGCGAGTTAGCGGCAGAGCCAGGGGGCGGGCGTCTGAACCAAGGTTTGTTGATTCCAGAGGCTCTTATCCCGAAGCCAGAGAGAAAGGGGACAAGCTGAAGCTCGTGGCAGCTCCCCCCACCCCCCAACGCATCGATTCCGAGGTGCCTACCGCGTGCCTGGCTCCATGCAGGGGCCGGAGGCCACCGGAAATGGCCGCAGACAGGAGGCACTTGGCCCCTGTGGCTTCCTGGAGGCAGACACTGGGCTGAGCTTTAGTTTCAATTTACTTTATTGGATTTAATTTATAAATGATTAAAGGCACCCATTTTGAGTCAACACTTCAATGAATCTTGACAGATGTACCCACCTGTGTAGCCACCACCCCAGTCAAGGTATAGCATGCTGCCATCACCAGGGAGGTCCCTCTCACCCCCTTTCAGCCAGTGTCTCCCACCCCCACCCCAGGCCACCACGATGGGTGAACTTGAGAGGGGAGTGGGAGGAAAGATGAGGAGGACTGTGCTAGGAGTGGGCGAGGCGGAGGCACAGAGAAGCTAGCGTCATGGTTAGTTACTGTGGGAAGCTGTGTGCAGGCCTTGATATCAGAGTCAAAAGATCAACCCAGGGTGGTGGGGGAGGGACCTGGCATGGAAGACCTGGTTCACATGGAGGGAGTTGGAGTTGGGCCTCATTCTCTGGACCTAAGATCACCAACCCAAATGCCAAAGAATGCAGGGTGTGCAAAGAGCAGAGAAAGCGGTGGTGCTGAGGGCGGCAGGGAGCAGCAGGGTCAGGGGTCCACTGAGAACACAGCCTAACGGGAGCCTCCCTACCAGCCCCTTTGCACCGAGGCCTGCAGAGATTTGGGGCCACATCTGGTTTTGTTTTTTTCAAGTAAAGCCAGAAACCAGATTCATGTGTGCAACCTCCTGGCTTTAAAAGATGAACAATTTAAATGCCTCAGGAATGGCGTGCAGGCTGGGGCCACGAAGACCCTGAGGAGCCATAGTTGCGGGCCTCCAGGCAAGGCTCTGCTGTGGTGAGGGGGTGCCTCCACCAGGAGAGCAGCAGCTCCAACCTGTGTTTCACGAAGGGGGCTGTGCAGCTGCGGGAATAACTAGTTAGGGGTGCGGCCTGGTGGCTGGGATAATGCGGGAATCCTCCCGATGGGAGACGATAAAGATGTGACCAGGACGGTGAGGCAGAGACCTAAGAAGATGCAGCTGAACTTGGGGAAGGTGTTAGAAGTACAGGCAGCTGGGCCGGGGGCTCACCCCCCTCCTGTGCTCACAGGGCCCTGCATCCTCCGTGAGCCCTGCTGTGGGGACATCCCTGCATACGATCTGCCAGGTCATCCCCGGCGCACCGTGTGAGGTACCAGGCAGTGCGCTGCTCTGGAGGGCAGGGCATGCTCCCCTCCCTACAAGTCAGGCAGTGGCTGGCGCACAGTGGCTGGTACACAATGGATGGCGCACAGTGGGCCTGCTCTAAGCATTAGACTCAGGAGCAGCTGCAGTAAGCTTTTTCTGAGGGAGCACACAGTCAGCCCATCGAACGTGTGTGCACAGAGCCCTCCTCTAGGCCAGGCTCTGGACTAGGCTGGGAATAGAGCATGGAGACCACAGGTCCCAGGTCGGCCCCTCCCGGTGCAGCCAGCAGAGTGTGGGCGGCGAGGTGAGTGACCCAGTGACCTGCCTCGTAACTGAACCTCATGCCCACCTGAGCCAATCACAGTGAGCAGGGAGAAGGACATGCTGATGGGCCAGGTTACATCCTGAGCCAGGGTGGTGTGTGTGTGTGTGTGTGTGTGTGTAGGGGGATTTCTACACACACCTACATACTGAGTGAGGCAAAGGGCTGGTTCCCCAAAGGAAAGCCTGAGGACTTCGCAGAAGGGATGATAGATGTTGGGTTCTGCCCACTTCCCCTTGTGGGGTTCTGGGCTGGTCACTGGGGTCCCTGCACAGCCAACGCACAGGAGGCTGCGGGCTCCAGGCAGGGCCCAGGGCACGAAGCACCTCTGCTGGACTTTGCCAGAGGCTCCACCAGGCCCCACCAGGCCGAGGGCAGGAGCATGGGGCTGGGGCTGGGGGTGGGGTTTGAGTGCCCACGCTGCTCAGAGAGCCTGGCAGAGGGTCACATGTTCTGTACGCGCTCAGGCGTGGCTTGGCTGAAACCCCTCCGACAGCGGGGACCGGGCTGCTCCCTCCTCCAGCCTGAGGGTCTCCGGCCAAGGCCAGGCTGAGGATGGAGGGTGGTCAGTGCACACACGATGCTGCGGGGTCCTGGGCAGCAGGGTCCATGTCTTTGTTGGGACCTGGGGAGGCTCTGGAGGAGGCAGCGCAGGAGCCCTGAGCTCAGAGAAGCTCAGGACCATCCCAGGCAGTATCTTCCAACTGTGCATGCCTCCGAGTGGGAGCTCCGCCAGCCTCTCTGAGGCGGCGGCCGTGTCCCATGACTGCCTCTGTGTCTGCTGGTATCAGTCCTCACTCCCAACTAGAACCTTCTGGGTCCTGTGGGTGTCTCCCAGCAGGGAGACCACACAGCTGGACCACACAGCTGGCCGGGGCCCAGCAGGCTGCCTCCGCCGCTTGCCCTCCCCCACCCCCCGCACCCTCCAATGCTTAGCGCCCAGCCTCCTGGGTCTGTGGGTAGGAAGGGGCCCACACGTTTTGCCTCCAGCCACAGCTTATGACAAATTGCTCCCAGAGATTCTGAAATGGCCGAACAGTTTCCCCTTTTCCGCTTAGAAACTTGCCAGTCTCCTCCAGCCTGCCTCCCCACCCCCGCAGCCTGCCCCCTGCCTGTGCTCCTCAGAGCTTAGAGAATATTTAACCACCTGTTAAATGATTTATCCCTCCGAGGCTCCACAGCCCAGGGCACCTCACGGGCCTCCTGGAGAATTAACTAGAGCCATAAATCAAAGCGACATGTGAGAAATTTCCAGCCGCCCAGACAGCAGGCTGCGGCTTGGGCCCAGACAGGGGACATGGCATTCAGTCGGGGAATGGCGCCCCGATGAGAGGCGAGAGCACTGGCTGGAGCGGCCTCCGGCGGCTCTGAGGGCGGTGGCCAGGGACTTCTGCTTCTAGAAGGCTCTGTCGGGACTGCAGGCAAGTCCCCTGCGCTCTTTGTTAAATGCAGGCAGCACCTTAGCTCCTGGCATGTACAGTCAGCAAAGAGCTTTCCCACCTGTTGTCTCATCCAATTTCAAAACAGCCCTGGGAGCTGGGCGCAGGGCAGGGGCAGCATGAGGACGCTGTGTCGGGGGTTCAGTCTGGGCAGGGTGGCCTGACCGGGGAGCCCAGCAGTGACGAGTACAGTGGGACACAGGGACCAGGCAGTGACTTGGGCCGAGGCATGGAGGCTAAAGAGGACCAGGCCAGGCTATGCTCAGATTCTGGTTTGGGTGTGAGGATGGGAGGGAGGAGAAGTTGGTAATGAGCACTCGCTGTGTGTAAACCCAGAGCCAAGCTGCAGAGATGAGCCCCTCAAATCCCCTAGGAACCTGAGGAATTGGGTACCTAGTCCTTTAAACCGCATTTGAGAGAAGAGCCAACCAAGGGTAACTGATTTGGCCAAGGTCAGCAGTGTCAGAGCCAGGAAATGGGCCAGATGGGCCTGACTTCAAATTCTGTACGTTCTTCCCACCCTCAGGGCTGCTAAACACAAGTGCGGCAATGTCCTGGGCACAGTGCAGTGTCTGCTCTCCGCTGAGGGCCTTCCTGCATTGTCGCCTGCAGTTCTCCATTCTCTTCATCTTACAGATGAGGAGACCGAGCCCCTAAGCCCTCAGCTCTGAGGAACAGTGCCAGGCCTCGGGCCCAGGCCCTCTGCCCCAGAGCCTCAGGTGTGTACCGGCCACACAGCAGTCAGCCGCGTTCGAGATTCTATGTGGAAGGCTGGTGGCAGCCCCTTCCAGGCGAGAGTGAGGCCTGTCTTGGAGGGGGAGGAGAATTCCGCCCAGAGAGGGTCAAGCCAGATGCTCGAACACCAGGCTGGGCCCAGCAGACAGCGTGCTGAGGGGCGGCAAGGCTCCCTAGGGTTCTGTGCCCACTGCCCATGCCAGAGCTGGGGTGGCAGGCCTTAGTGGGCCCCAGGCACCCAGTCCTTTTGGCTCCACGGCAGAGGGGCGGGGCCAGAGCCTGGGCCGCCTCCATCTAGGAGGGTGCCCTCAGGGAGTGCCTGCTCCCCGAGTTTCTTTGTGGTGGTGATGGGCCCTCTCTCCCACAGCAGTGAGGCCTCCCCACCGAGGCCGGGAGCCAGGGCCCAGTGGACAAGGTGCTGCACCTCAAGGACAGTCGCGTCCCGTAGGGTCCCAGCCCTACTCCCCATACTCTAGAAATGTCCTGGCAGTGCCAACAGTGGGCACCCAGACTGCGCCATCCCAAGAGCAGAACAAAAATCCCTTTTGGGTCATGAGTTTGTGATTTGAAAAATCCCAAATGTGGGGGGAAAGAGGTAGAAGGCACGCTGGAGCCGGTGTGGCCTCCCCAAGGCTCTGTGGGGAGTGGCATCAAACCATCACTGCCCTAGTAGCAGGCAGGGTCAGGCACCCTCTGGTAAGGTGCAGCCTCGCCCGCCGTACCTCCCCGCACCCTGCCTAACCCCCTTGAGCCTCAGGATCCTCTATCCCCCAGGAGTGGTCTCCAGCCGGAGCCTCGGACAGCGGGGAAGAGCCCACGTCCTTCCCACAGGAGCTGAGGTGAGGGGTCCCTGCAGGCGCAGGGCCTGGTCCAGAGACCCTGCTGTGCTTGCCTCCCCCTCAGCCGCCTGGCTGGTCATCCCAGGCCCGCCCCACCCAAAAAGCAGGGCTTGGACACCCTCCTCCCCAGTCTACCCCTTCCCAGAGTGTCAAGTCAGCCAGGCCCACAAGGCCACCACGCCCCCTAGTGTCTGCTCAGGGCACATCCCCGGCTCCTCAGGTTTGGAGCCACTCACTCTGGGAAAAAGGGCAAGCGACACTCCACAGTCCAAACACAGTGATGAGGAGCGCAGGGTATGTCCTCAACCCCACCTGCCCACCCTGTGGGCCCAATGCTGCCCTCTTACCAGCCCTGTCCCCTCTGTGCCCCAAACCTTCCACCAACACCCTCTCCCCTCCCCCATCAGATCCTGCCCATTCTGTGCCTGGTACTGGGCCAGATCCCAGCTGGTCTGGACGCAGAATGTCAGGGCCAGAGGGGCTCAGAGAGCCATTGTCGTCGCAGGTGTGAGGACTGAGGTGACAGGCAAATGGCGCCAAGGTCAGCCTTCTTGGCATAGTGCAGTGATGGCGAACCTTTTGAGCTCGGCGTGTCAGCATTTTGAAAAACCCTAACTTAACTCTGGTGCCGTGTCACATATAGAAATTTTTTGATATTTGCAACCATAGTAAAACAAAGACTTATATTTTTGATATTTATTTTATACATTTAAATGCCATTTAACAAAGAAAAATCAACCAAAAAAATGAGTTCGCGTGTCACCTCTGACACGTGTGTCATAGGTTCGCCATCACTGGCACAGTGGCTGGCGGAGTCAGTGTCTGCTTTCCAGAGCGGGGCTTGCCTCACTGGACAGGACCCCACTCCACCCCTGGTCCCTAAAGGCCATGGCTGCTTCCACCTGAGGCCCTGGGGACAAGCATTCCACTTAGACTCTAAATCTTAGAGGAGCCCAGTGCGGACCCTGCAACAGAGCGCAGTGCGCCCCAGGGGCACAACGACACCTCTGGCCGGAGTGGGGCACCCCAGGGGCATAGGGACACCTCTCACAGAGTGGGGCGCCCCAGGGCACGGCCACGCCTCTCGCCGAGTGGGGCGCCCAGGGGGACAGCGATGCATCTCAGAGTGGGGAGAGTTGCTGGCCTCGGAGAGTGGGCTCTTGGAGCCACTCTGAGTGACATTATCAAAACGCTCCAAGCAGATGGGGACGATTCGGAGGCTTCCAGACAAGGGGAGCGGAAGGTCGTTCCCACGTTAACGGGGAGAGGGCAGGGCTAAAGCCTGTCGGGAGAGGGTGGGGCTAAAGCCTCGTGCAGAGGGGGTGGTGTGGGGGGCCTGATGCGCCCTGGACCTTGGACTCCAGGCCGGAAAGGAAGGACCTGCCCTCTTCCCTGCTTCTGTCCTGGAGTCACCGGCCCCTGAGAGTGAGTGGCACGAAGAGGCTGGCAGCTGTGACTCAGCTAAGCGGCTGCTGGGAACAAGCAGGCGCTATGGCGCCAGGAGCTGGGAGGCAGGAAGGCCTGGCCCAGCTCTCCCCTCCGCCCCCAGGCCTGGGGCTGGAAGCACTGCAGAGAGGCCGGAGGGGCTGGGTGCCCGCCACCACTCCCGTGGAGCCGGCTCTCTGAGGGGACTGGGGGTCCCACTTATAGCTGCAGCTGGGCCGGCCTCTGGGGGCCCTGGGTGCTGGGAGCAGGAGGTGGTGGTGGTCTCAGCCCTCCAGGACCCAGGGCTCAGAAAAACTGGAGGAGATAGAGCCTGAAAATCTTGGGAGGACAAACTCCTGTGATTTTGGGGGTGCAACTGGAGGGGGCTGACCTCACACAGAGCGCGGAGAAACCCAGTGCCTGACGCACACAAACCCCACATAGTTTCAGCTCAAGCGGCTTGTTGCGTGTGCTGGTAGTTGTGCACCGTCTCTCTCCTCTGCCCTTTGTAATTAAAGAGGGTAACACAGAACAATACTGTGGACCTGCTTGTGCATGGGGGCCAGTGAGGCTGCAGGGACCCAGCACAGTGACCGCCCCTGGTCCCAGAGGAGAAGGCCAACACCAGCCAGGGCCCTGCAGGGGTCAGGCGGGGCCAGGACGGGAGTTCACGCTCCCCATGCCCACGCCCCATCCCTTCCCGCGCTGTCCCAGCCCAGGCTTGGCCTTCACACAGCAGGCCTTTTGCAACCCCAACCGACCCGGTCCCTGACCCCAGTCCTTGCCTAAGCAGCATCAGAACACAAGTCCCAACCTCTAACTTTGAATTGCCAGCAAGCTTGGTTCTACCCAATCCCAAATCAAATTTCAGTCCCTACAGCCCCCTAAGCCCTGCCTCACCAGTCCCGCCCTGGCCCAGGCACGTGAACGCCCTCTAGTGCTCTGTGGAAAGCCCTGCTGGGCTGTGGCCTGGGTCCAGATCCACCCCCGCCCTCGGGGGCAGTGTGAGGGTCAGCCAGGTTAGGCCTAAGGCCTTGCAGAGTGAGTGGCAGAGTGGAGCCTGGAGCCCAGGTCCCCAAGGCCCTGGAATTTCCCAGGAGGCCTGGAAAGTGCAGGATGAGGAGATGGCAGTGGGCACCCCAGGCCGGTGGTATTGACACCCCTCACTGCATGCCCCTGACGGTGCCCTCCTGGAGCCCCGCAGGGTCTGGGAAAGACAGCAGCCCACTGATCCTTAGTCTTTCCCAAGGAGAAAGCCCAAAGCCACCCATCAGGCCAGTGGCAGAGCAAGGCAAGACAGCACCCAGGTCCCCTGACAGCCACCCTAGCCCCCCCACACCCCCTCCTCCCCTTTTCCCACTGGGGGGCAGGAGGGCAGCGCTGGGCTGGGCAGCAGAGCCGGTATGGAGGAAGAAATAAAGCGGGAAGCTGCACAAGACGTTTCTAGTCCTTACAGTGGAGGAGAGCTGGAAATACTTCCCTGCCCCAGAATGGCCGCCACCACTCAGCGGAGCCGTGGTTAACGTGGTCAAATGAGCTACCCGCCTGCACCTGCCCATCCCATCTGTGCAGTGGGACCACACAGCTACTCAAGATGCTGCCCGTTAGGATGGGATGAGGGATGCCTGGCTCCTTGCAGGGGCACCTGGACTAGTCCCCCGACCCTGCCTCCCACCCTGTCTCTGGGCAGTGGCCTCTGGGCAGCCTGCCTGCACCTGCCTCTGTAGCACAAACCCTCATCCTTGCAGGGGCACCTGGCCTAGATTCCCCCACCCCCTCCCTGTCTCTGGGCAGTCGCCTCTGGGCAGCCTGCCTGCACCTGCCTCTGTAGAAGCAAACCCTCAGGACCACACACTCGGTTCTCGAATCTGGGCTGAGCAGGTATCTTATTCACACGAACAGTGGTGGGGTGTGCAGGGTGACACCCCGAGTCCTCGGGAATGACCAGAAGGCCCACCGAGAGTGTTCAGCCCCTTCCACCTCGGGGCATTCTGGTGGCCCCTCAGCTGTAGCTGGCAAGGCCCCAGGGCCTGGGTGCAGATGCCAAAAGCTTGAAGAAGCCCTGCAGGCCAAAGACTGAGTGACCCGGGGCACAGGACCTGGAAAGGGGCCAAGGAGGAACCCCCTGCAGTGGTTTGGGCGGGGTGGCAGGCAGAAGAGCAGCCAGCATCCCCAGGCTGGCAGAGGGGATCCCGCAGGAGAAGACGAATGGCCAGATGGCAGAGGGAAGGCACCAGCTGCAGCCTCCTCTGGGAAAATTAATTACGCCTTCAATTAGCGCAGGCCTGCCCTGCCTGCTCCGAGGGGCGCCCGGGCCCGGCTGCCTGCCCAAACCAGGAGCTAATAACTCACCCTCTAATGAGCACAGCAGAGAGACAGCCAGAACTACCCGCCTGCCTGCTCCCCGCCTGCCCACCAGGGCTCTGGCCAGGACTTGGGGTGCGGGGGTGCCTCTTTGGATCCCCTCATCCGCTGAGAGTCAAGTCACATCGTAGGCCAGTGCACACAGCGTGGCAGGGTGGACCCCCTTGCCCTGGGGACCCGTGCATCCTTGAACTATTCCCGGAAGGAACGCGAACCCAACCTGTCAGGCAGGAAGGCCTGAGCGGTTTCATGCCAACATGTACCGGGCCTGACGCTGCGTGGGGCACTGGGACAAAGGCGAACAGGAGCTCAGGATCCTCTAACGGGAGCAGGGAGTAGGGAGCAGAGAGACCTGAGCCGAACCCTCCACAGGGCAGTGCTGTAACAGCAGCCCTCCCAGGTGTGGGGAGAGGGTCTCAATGCGGTGGGAGAGCTGCTGGGAGGGCCAGGCGAACAGAGGCCTGAGTCATAGAGCCCCTTGGTTTCGGAGGTGGCAACCTTAGGCCCAGAAAGGGCAGGTGATTGGTCTAAGGCCACACAGTTATTCTGGGGCGGGACCAGAACTGGAACTCAACTACCCTCCGAGGCTGTAAAGAGTGTGACTCCCCACGTTGAACAAGGCGACTGAGGCCAGAGAGTCATTACCTGGGGCACTGAATGGGGCCCTCCTGGCCTCCACCTCTGCCCCAGGAAAGACTGGCCCCGAGGGTGCTTTCACAGGCCCACCCTGGCAAACATCGCAGAGTCCACACACTCCTATGGGGGCGCTTAGGAGGGAAGCGTCTCCCAGCCTCCCCCTGCCCTTGCTTTCCCGCCCCTTCCGGCTGCCCTGCCTGTTCCCACCCCCTGCTCAGCACCCAAAGGCTGACAGGCCACCAAGAATGGCCAAGCACCACTTGACCTTCCCAGCACCAGCCAGGGCCAGACTTACAGCCTGCTGCTCAGGGAGCTGGTTCAAGCAGACTCCGAGCCCCACCTGGGACCCAAGCCCAGAGCCTCTGGGAGAGGGTCATAGGAGTCTGCATTTAAAATAAGCCACCCAGCCCTCGCCGGTTTGGCTCAGTGGATAGAGTGTCAGCCTGTGGACAGAAGAGTCATGGGTTCGATTCCAGTCAAGGGCACATGCCTTGGGTTGCGGGCTCGATCCCTTATAGAGGGTGTGCATGAGGCTGCCAATCAATGATTCTCTCTCGTCATTGATGTTTCTATCTCCCTCTCCCTCTCCCTTCCTCTCTGAAACCAATAAAGATATTAAATAAATAAATAAGCCATCCAGGGTGTTGTCCATAAATGTTATAAGTGGATGCATGCATACAGAAAAGTGTACAAGCCATAAGCAAATTGCTCAATGCATTTTCAGAAGTCGCACATCTGTTTAATCTACGCCAGATCAGGAAACAGAACATGAATGGGTCCTCAGAAACCCCTCAGGCCCCTTCCCCAGAGATGCCACTGTCCTGACTTCTTGCCTGCTTTTGAACTTCATGCGTATGGAATCACACAGACGCTGTGTCTGGCCTCACAGTGAGGTGCTGGGTGCAGATGCGGTTTCTCTTCTCACAGCCAAGCAGCATCCAGCCTGCGGCTGTAGCAGTTTATCTGCGCTGTCCTGTCGCTGGGTGTAGGGTTGTCTCCAGCTTCAGGACATCAGGGGGGTTGCCCTGAAAATTCTGTTAATGGATCTCCTGGACACTCACTCCCATTTCTGAGGGGCACGTGCCCCTGAGCGGAAAGACCTCGTGTTCGGGCTCCACAGACATTGGGATTGAGCTTCCCACGGGCTGGGCTCCGCCAGCAGAGCCCCCACCAATCCACTCCTCACCGGGAGGGACATTCTCTTTTCACCGGAGCGGTCCTGCTGGGTGCGCGGTGGGACCATTTTATGCTCCGACTTGCACGTCCCTGAGACTAGTGGTGCTGAGCACACTTCTGTGTTCATTGCCGTTTGGCAGGCTCTTTTGTGCCTGTTCAGATCGTTTGCCAATTTAAAATTGAATTGTCTGTCTTTGCCTTACTGATTTATAGGAGTTCTGGATGCATTCTGGATCCCAGTGCTTTGTGGGATATACGTATTGCAAATATCTTCTTCAATCTGGTGTCTTGCCTTTACGCTCTACTGATGTGGTTTCATTTGAATTTAGTCCCAGGGAGCCATTCCCCTTTGGGGTAACATTCCTGTGTCCTGTGTCCAGGTGATTTTATGCGCATGGAAGCTGAGGTGGGGGAAGCTCTTCCAGAGGGACAACAGTCTTGTTCTTGCCAAACCCACTTCCTTCTCAGCCAGAGACACAGGCTCCTCGGAATCGTACTGGCCTCTCTGCCCGAGTACTGACCCTGCTGTCGGCCATGTGCGTTCTGGCCGGGCCTCTGCCGGCATCTGATCGGCGGTCCGCTGGGCCGTGTGTTCTGCGTGCGGCCATGGGATAGATGGGCCATGGAGTAAGGCCATGGGCCACGTTGGCACCTGACCCTGGCACCCTGGTCACCGTGATTGGACAGGAGCACAACCACCCTGGGCCAATCAGGCTCTCTCCTGGGGTCTGGAATCGGTCCTGAGGGGCACGACTGGGTCCAGACTCGGGAGCCGAGGATGCCATGGGGCTGGGCGGGCACAGACATGGTCTGCGGAGGAAGCAGGGGCGGACGACGGAGTGTGGACCTGCCAAGGTCACCCCTCACCTCCTGGCTCTTGGCCCTCATGCAGCACTCCCGCCCGGGGGTGTGCAGACCCCCAGCGTCTTCCAATAGCCCCCCTTTTTGTTTAGCGTGACTCCTGCCTTGCTGCCACCAGAGTCCTCACTAAGATGTGACTATCGCCTTGAACCCTCAGGGCAATGGACTCGCCCCTTTTTAGAGACGAAGAAGCTGAGACTTAAAAGGTGGGAAATGGTGCCCTGCCCGGTTTGGCTCAGTGGATAGAGCGTCGGCCTGTGGACTCAAGGGTCCCAGGTTCAATTCTGGTCAAGGGCATGTACCTTGGTTGCGGGCACATCCCCAGTGGGGAGTATGCAGGAGGCAGCTGATCGATGTTACTCTCTCATTGATGTTTCTAACTCTCTATTCCTCTCCCTTCCTCTCTGTAAAAAATCAATAAAATATATTTTTTTTCAAAAAGATGGCAAATGGTTTTCAGCAAACCTGGCTGCTGCTCGTCCAAAGCCTGCTCCTATTCCCCACAGCACAGGGCCATACACGCTGGGCCTGAGAGCAAGGGTTCCCAAAGTGTGTTCCATGGAACCCGGGCTGAGGAAATGAGCCTGGGGGTGGGGTGGGGGTATTTTGGTTCCCTGATCAGCTTTGGGGACACATATTGAACAGGATATTCTCCACTGCAGAGCATGTCAGAGCCTTGGCCAGAGGGAACATATCGGGAATCTATGGAATGCTGAGTTTCTCTAACTCCTGTGACCATGGAACCCCTCTTTATTTGGAGCTTTTTATGGGATTACTGTTTTATGAAAAGGAACCAAATGTCCCCTCCCCGACCCTAGCTGGCCCTGGAAGGTGGTGTCCTGGGCAAATAATAGGACAGGTCCATACCACTGGGTGTGTGGCCCCAGGCCAGCTACACTGGGTCTGCTGATGAACCTGCTTCCTGGGGGGTGACTCACCTGAAGCCACTCCCCTGGGCCTGTGCACCCCTGGACGAATCAACTACAATTGAGCTTCCGAACATCCCAAGGAGTTGATGGGCCCCACCACACCTGCCTGGGACTCCAGGCCCCACCAGGCCACCCATATCGCCCCGGTTCCGCCCAGCCAGCCCTTCTCTGCAGGAATGAGCCCCAGGAAGGGCAAAGGAGAAAAGGGAGAGAAAAGGGACTGGACTAGAGAAAGGGGAAGAGGGCAGGAGAGGAAGGAAACAGGATGCTCACAGAGGACCAGCTGCCAAAGGCGCACACGGGACTCTGAAAACCCCCACGTGGTGGCTACCTGG
>NW_005357827.1:4061-7099 GCF_000412655.1 Myotis brandtii | reverse complement strand
GTCTGGTGGCTCTGAGGAGGGGTGGCTGGCACTCAGAGAACACGCAGGCCTGCCAGTCGCCCAGCCCTGCCAGCAGTGGGGCCTGACTCCCTCACCACCAGGTGCTGCCCTGGTCCTAGCTGGTGGGGACGGGGGAAAGGCACCGCCCTGTTCATTCCAAGCCTAGAAGCACCAGCTCCTGGGGCCAGATGGAGCCAGAGCACTGTGACCGGCCAGGGAGAGCGATGTCTGAGGCGGGAAGTCCATCATGGGGGCAGGCAGCTGCCTAGATCAAAGCGGAGTCCCTGCTCTGCTTCTCCATCATCATTAGAGAGGGCAGAGGGGGAGAGCTGAGGGCAGGAGCGGGGCTGGGGAGAGACCTTTAACCCACACAGGCACCTGGTGGAGGTGAGGGGCAGCTCCAAGGCCCTCTGAGCCCAGGGTGTGTGTGTGGGGGGCGGGGCAAAGTGTGAGCTCAGGCACAGGCCATGAGACAGGGAAAGTTTCCTGGAGGAGGAGGCATCTAGCTGAGTCCTGAGAAGACATTGCTGGCGCCCGGATGTGCTTGGGTGGGCAGACCCCTATAAGGGGGAGGCTTTACGCTTGGGGGCTTAACAAAAAGGCAAGACACCACCAGGAGATGCCTTGAATTCGGACCCTTCACAAAGTGCCCACTGATGGGGTACACGCAGCGTGGGGTCAAAGTAGGTTCACAGTTGTTCGTATGGAAAATAGTACAATGATTACTAAACTATAAAACAAGAGTAAATTCCGTTGCGCGCACTCACAGCTGTACAGCTACGTTTGCTCACCCTGCAGATGGGCCCTGGGAAGGCTTGCTGGAGGGCAGCCTACGCAGAGCCTTAGAGGGAGTGAAGGGAGACTGCCCACCTGGCGGACCTAGGCCAGGCCCTCCCTGTCCCAGGACTTGCCCCTCAGCCGCTGCTCCCTTCTCTAAGGGCTCAGTCAGGTCTGCCGCCTCCCTGCATGGTGGCTGTGCTCACTGTGACAGGAATGCCCAGCGTTTGCAGAGTGAATGAATGAAGGAGGCCCACCTCTCATCCCTCTCATCGGCCTGGAGGTGGAGCCACCGGCCCAGGGAGGGCAGTGGCGGCAGGAGGCCTGGGATTCCTAAGTGGAGCCAAGGGCTGGGCTGGGCTGGGCAGAGGAAGCCTGGGGGCGGAGGACAAGCACTGGGTTTTTGTACTCCTTTGGGGGGAAGAAGGAGCCGGGAAGGGAGCTGGGAAGGGGCGCCAGGTTAGGGCTGGGTGTGGAGCCATGGGGAAGGCTGGAGCCCACAGCAGGCGGGCGTGGGGGGGAAGGGGCCCTGCATGGAGCCAAACCTGGTCTCATCAGCGCCCCAAGCCCATGGCCCTCTCCCAGCCCAGGACCCTCTGGAGCCCTGTGCCCACCTCCGCCTCCCGCCACCTCCCTGTCTGATTGCGCAGAGTGATTTCTGGCCCTGACAAGTTGAATTGTGGGTAAAGCGTCTGTCCCAATGGGGAGCAAATTGGAACTGCGGCTCCACCCAGCGGGCCATCCATCACGGAGAGAGACCGCCAGCACCTCGCGGTCCCAGCCAGGCTGGCCAAGCCCTTGTGCGCCTGCCAAGGTGCAGGGCTCTGCCTCTCCAGCTCGGGTCTGAGCTGGGGCCTGGGCTGGGGGCGCAGCCGGAACGGGGAGGTTGCTGGGAGGAGCTGGGGAAGAGGAAGACTGAGAGCACCGGTTGATTTTCACAGGGTCCCCTTTGGGCTTCTGCGTGGATTTTTATGCTGTTGAATGTCATATAAAGCCCCCAAAAGAGTATATATTCACAATCAGGGAAGGAGGCACAGTGGCAGGCCCAACTCCCACAGCATCTAGCGGAAACTGGGGCATAAAATTTGCTGCTGGAATACCTGGGATTTCTAACAACGCAGTGTCCTGCGATGTGGAAAAATTCAAAAGCAAATAAACATGCATCTGGCAAAACTCCCTGTTCTTGGAGGTGACACGCCAGTGGCTCCAAGATGGCTCAACACGGTGAAGGAACCGCAGGAGCCCGCAAGCACAGGCCTGGCCTGAAGGCCCTGGGCTGTGAGAGGAGCAGGCGTCCGGAACCAGGTGTGTCCGCTGCGCCCTCTCCTGCGCCCCCTCCAATGCATTGCCCTGATCCACGTGGCCCGGCTTAGACCAGAGGTGGTCACTGGAACCAAAGGCCGTCTCCTTGCAGGCTGGTCGCTGACCTTGACTAGGGGCCTGGCTGGAAAAGATGAGCTGAGATGAGATCGGAAGGATTTGGAACTGGGACTCAGCAGCCCATCAGGTAGCAGAGGGAGCCAAGCTAAAGGCCACCTGTGACCTCAGGCCTCATCTTTCTCGGGGGCCCGAGCTAACTTGGGGCCTGGCTGGAAAAGATGAGCTGAGCCGATGAGATCGGAAGGATTTGGAACTGGGACGCAACAGCACAACAGGTAGCAGAGGAGCCAAGCTAAGGCCACCTGTGACCTCAGGCCTCATCTTTCTCAGGGGCCCGAGCTACCTATGTCCTGCTTACTTTCCCTGTGCCTCCCCCAAGTCCTTCTCTGGAAACCCCGGGGTGTAGAGGGGAGGGAGGAGGGGAAGCTTGCTGTGTCCTCCCACCCACATGAGTCACTTCTGTTCCCCTGGAGGGCTAAAATTTTGAAACCCAAAAGCCAGGCCAGGACGCTTGCTTCCCTCTGTGCTGTCATCCCTTCCCTGAGACAACAGCTGAGCTGCGGGCTACTGAAGGAAGCAACCAGGTCCGGGAGGGGAACCCCGGAGTATGATTTAACATTTCCACACGTCATCCTGTCATACAAGGCTGTGTGCTGCCAGGGACCCCGAGCACTGAAGCATGAGGGAGGGGGACAGTGGTGGCCCTCTGCCTGCTCCAGAGGTGTGTGTGCACGCGCGTGTGTGTATGCGTGTGGCCGTGTGTGTGTGAGTGCGTGCATGTGTGTGTGTGTGTGTGTGTGCACCCTTCTGCAGACTGTATTCCCAGTCGCACTCTCTCATGGTCCTTCAAGGCCACCTTGGCCCTGGGCCCGGGCATGTCA
>NW_005357827.1:0-3276 GCF_000412655.1 Myotis brandtii | reverse complement strand
GGTCAAGGGCATGTACCTTGGTTGCGGGCACATCCCCAGTAGGGAGTGTGCAGGAGGCAGCTGATCAATGTTTCTCTCTCATCGATGTTTCTAACTCTCTATCCTTCTCCTTCCTCTCTGTAAAAAAATCAATAAAATATATTCTAAAAAAATTGACAAAACTTTAATCAGACTCACTAAGATAAAAGAGAGCGCACTCAGATCCATAATAAAATTAGAATTGAAAGAGGAGACATTACAACTAATGCCACAGAGATACAAAGACTCAAACTACTAAGAACAATATGCACCAACAAATTGGAAAAGCTAGAAGGAATGGATAAATTCCTAGAAATATACAACCTTCCATGACTGAATCATGAGGAAATAGAAAACCTGGAAAGACTGATTACTAGTAAGGAGATTGAATCTATAACAAACAAACGTTCAGGATCAGACGGCTTCATTGGCAAATTCTTCCAAACATTCAAAGAAGAATTAATGCCAGTTCTTTTCAAACTCTTCTAAAAAGTAGAGAAGAAAAAATATTTCTAAATTCATTTTATAAGGCCAGTGTTAACCTGATACCAAAACCAGCTAAGGACACCACAGAAAAGAAAATTAGAGGCCAATATTTCTAGTGACCATAGATGCAAAAATCCTCAACAAAGTGGTAAACCAAACGCAACAATACAGTAAAAGGCTCGCACACCATGATCAATGGGATTCATTCCAGGGATGCAAGGAGATTCAACATCCACAAATCAATCAGTGTGACACACCACATTAACAAAATGAAGGGCAGAGACCATGTGATCAATTCAATAGATGCAGGAAAGCATTTGACAAAATTCAACATCCGTAAATGATGAAAACTCTCAACAAAGTGGACACAGAGGGAACTGACCTCAACATAATAAAGCCAGATAGGACACTCCCACAGTGTGAAAAGCCAAAAGTTTTTCTCCAAGATCAGGAACCAAAAAAAGGATGTCCACTTTTATTCAACACGATAATGCAAATCCTAGCCAGAGCAATTAGGCAAGAAAAAGAAATAATGAAATCTTACCATTTATGACAACATGGATGGACCTTGAGGCCACTATACTAAATGAAATGAGTCAGACAGGGAAAGACAAAAAACAAATGATCCACTTATATGTGGAAAGTAACTAAATAAAGCTAATAGATACAGAGAACAGATTGGTGGTTGGCAGGTGTGGATGGTGAAAATGGGTGAAGGTAATCAAAAGGTACCAACTTCCTGTTATAAAATAAGTCATGGGAACAGTGTACAGCCTGGTGACTATAGCTAATAGTTCTATGTTGCATATTTGAGAGTTGCTAAGAGAGTACATGGTAAAAGTCCTCATCATATAAAAAAAATTATAATGATGTATGGGGACGAATGGTAACTAGACCTACTGTGGTGATCATTCCGCGGTACATACACATATCAAATCATTCTGTTGTGCCTGAAACTAACACAATGAATGCTGTGTCAATTGTACCTCAAAAGAGCTGCTTTTCATTCATTGCTGTTTTGTGAATTTCTGTTTATACATTTATTTACACACACCTGGGGATAAACGCCTGGTTGCCGCCGCTCTCCAGCCTCCCCCTTCCTTTGACACCGATGGTCATTCGCCTGGAGCAGTGAGAGGAGGGCGGTCAGGGCTGCTGAACAGACACGTGTTCAGCCCAACACCCAGCTCTGTGTCCGAGCCTCCATTTCCGCCTTCAGTACCGCTCACCTCCCTGTGCCTCTAACATCCGAGAGCTTCCTTGCACCCTGGCTTTTTAATAACTTTTGAAATTTTCATGGACAATGAGCCCTGCAGCCACCCTCCCCAACCACACCACAGGTGATGCTCTTTCTTTACATGTCCCTTTGATGCCTATGGTCATTCACCTGGAGCAGTGAGAGGAGGGCGGTCAGGGCTGCTGAACAGACACGTGTTCAGCCAACACCCAGCTCTGCATCCGAGCCTCCCTTTCCGCCTTCACTACCGCTCACCTCGCTGTGCCTCTAACATCCGAGAGCTTCCTTGCACCCTGGCTTTTTAATAACTTTTGAAACTTTCATGGACGATGAGCCCTGCAGCCACCCTCCCCAACCACACCACAGATGATACTCTTTCTTTACATGACTTTATTAAATCGCCTTTTTACGTGGATTCTTGGCATTAAACTTAAATCTTAGGAGAAGGAAAAGTCCAATGTGTGATTCCTGGGCACTGTCTTGAACAAAAGTATTTAAAAAAATTTTGATACATATTGACAGATTTACTTGCAAAAGGTTCGCCTGAGAGTTCCTGTTTCCATTTCCTTGTTTAGAATTATACATATTTTTGTTTAATAAAGTGGAATTTCTTCATATTGTTTGAAATATTTCCTATTATAGTATTCCTTGGATATAGTATATTTCTATTAATATTGTTGAATTTTTATTACGCTTTCAGCGGGTTACCCTGACGTAAAGGGAAGCCTATGACTTGTTGGTATTTGCTTGCCTTTTGCTCCAAGTATCTCTCATTGGCTAGAACTTAACGCTGTTGGGAGTAGTTTGCATACATTCTTGTTTGGTGGTTTCAATGGGACTGACTCCAGAAATTCACATACTATGTTAGTTACTCACCAGACAGAGCCTGTGCCTACATTGTTAAGTGGGATTTGGTGTTAGTTCTTTTTAAGTTCTATGTAATAAAATCTGGAGGCCCTGACAGCTGATATGGTATGAGAATTATTTCTGGGTGTGTTTTTTAGAGGGGGAAGGGGGTAGAAAACGATATGAAATGAGCCTTAGAGATCATTTAAACTAAAAATATCTACTTCCTGGTTGTATCTTTATTCTATTTCTGTTATTGTCTTCTGTTAACTTAGGCAGTTTTTATTTCATCACAGAAGCATTTATACATTAAAGTTTTTGATGTAATAGTTTCTCTGATTTTCTCTATATTCTTTGAAATCTCTTATTTGTCTGTTATATCTCTTCTTAAGCATAAATTTTATAGGATTTTATATTTTTGATGTTCATCTTTTGTTTTACTATAATTTTTGTATTCAAATCTTCCTAATTTCATTGATTTGGCTTTACTTGTTTTCTTTTTTTTAACTGTAACAAATGAATAATTAGTTTATTATTTTCACCTTAATATTTTCAAAATAAATGATTTTAAGATTATGCATTTAATAATAGAGCTTTGATGAAATAAGAAAAAATAATATAAAATGCAATTATATTGTAAGGTTGTCCACTCAATTATATGCTAAATATTTAACCCAGTCAAATTTGGA
>NW_005357826.1:0-936 GCF_000412655.1 Myotis brandtii | reverse complement strand
GTTTTTTGATGGAGTATTTGGGGTTTTCTATGTACAATATCATGTGATCTGCAAATAATGACAGTTTTACTCCTTATTTTCCAATTTAAATGCCTTTTATTTCTTCTTGTCTCATTGCTATGGCTAGCACTTCCTGTACTGTGTTGAACAGGAGTGGTGAATGTGGGCATTCCTGTCTTGTTCCCGTTCTTAGGGGAAATGGTTTTAGTTTTTGCCCATTGAGTATTATGTTGGCTGTAGGTTTGTCATATATGGCCTTTATCATGTTGAGATATGCTCGCTCTATTCCCACTTTGCTGAGAGTTTTTATCAAAACTGGGTGTTGAATTTTGTCAAAAGCTTTTTCTGTGTCTATTGATGTGATCATGTGATTTTTGTCTTTCAATTTGTTTATGTGATATATCACGTTAATTGATTTGCAAATATTGTACCAGCTTTGCATCCTTGGAATAAATCCCACTTGGTCATGGTGTATGATCTTTTTAATATATTGCTGGAACCAATTTGCTAGTATTTTGTTGAGAATTTTAGCATCTATGTTCATCAGGGATATTGGCCTGTAATTCTCTTTCTTTGTAGTGTCTTTATCTGGTTTTGGAATTAGGATAATGCTGGCCTCATAAAAAGAGTTTGGAAGTGTTCCTTCCTCTTGGATTTTCTGAAATAGATTGAGGACGGATGTTAGTACTTCTTTGAATGTTAGGAAAAACTCCCTGGTGAAGCCATCTGGACCTGGGCTTTTGTTTGGTGGGATTTTTTTTATTACTGCTTCTATTTCATTGGTTGTTATTGGCCTATTCAGGTTTTTTGATTCTTCCTGATTCAGTTTTGGGAGATTTTATTTTTCTAGGAATTTGTGTATTTTGTCCACATTTCCAGCTTGTTGGCATATAGTTATGCATAGTATTTTCTTACACTCCTTTGTATTTCTGTGGT
>NW_005357825.1:3375-4821 GCF_000412655.1 Myotis brandtii | reverse complement strand
GGAAAGAGGGTTGGGGCTGCTGGCCAGCTCTGACACCAGACCCAGGGTCAGGTGGGTCCATGGACCTTTTGTCTCCTCCTGCAGGCTGGGCACCTGGCTTCCCCCCAGGCCAGGCTTTCAGAGTCCTCTTGACCACATACTCCTGGTCAGACCCTGCCTAGCCCCAGCTGCCGTTCTCCTGAGTCTTGACCCCCACCAGCCCAGCCCAGGGAGTTGGGAGGCAGCACTGAGCTGACTATTTTTATAGTTCCCTGGCACTGCTGAGGGAACTCCTAAATATAGGGTGTCCCCCCCAAAAAAATGTATACACACACTTTGAATAATTATAAAGGCAGTGTTCAATAAAATACATTTCATTTTCAAAATTAAGCTGTCAGCTGTTCAATTGTGTAGACATTATTTGGGACACCCTGTATAGAAGCTGAGCTATTTGGGGCCTTGGCCTGAGGCAGAGTGTGGGTGGGGGGATCACATGTGTGCCTCCTGACTGAGTCCCCAAGACTTGCCCAGGCTTCTGAGTTTCTGGGATTGGGACTTGGGGAATCTCAGGGCAGAGGATGAGGAGCATGTCTGCTTGAATGTGGACATAGATGGAGATCAGGTGGCGGAGCCCAAAGTGATGAGAAGAGAAGCAAGAGGCTGTGATGCTTTAGGCGGGGACATGTTTCTGTCTCCTTCACCCTAAGCCCCTACTGTGGTAGGAAAATAGGGGTTGAGCTGTCACCCCGGAGTGCCCTCTGCTTCTAGGAAATTTTATAGATTTCAGAGAGGAAGGGAGAGGGACAGAGAGATAGAAACATCAATGATAGGAGAGAATCATTGATCGCTGCCTCCTGCATGCCCCATACAGGGGACCAAGCTAGCAACCCGGGCATGTACCCGGACCAGGAATCAAACTGTGACCTCCTGGTTCATAGGTTGATGCTCAATCACTGAGCCCCATCATCTGGGCATACCAATGATCTCTAAGGCAGCCCAGGAACATGATGGCCATTAAGACTTTAATGGAACCTTAATGCTTCCTCAGCCACTGGATAGATTGGATTAGAATATTACACAACTGTGAGAACCACAGGGAAATGCAATGAGATAGCTGAGTCTTAACAACATACTCCTTTCTCGATTCTAATCACTGAGTGATGTACAAAGATCAATTTGCTTGATGGATTTTGTAGGAGAATTTTACTTTTTCAGCTTTACTGAGGTACAGTTTACAAATAAATTAAAATATATTGAAAAGGTATGACCTAATGATTTGGTTGTAGTAGAATCTTGAGCAAAATGAAGTTCCCAGAGCCCCATACAAAATTCACCTTTGTCATAAAGCTCAGACACAGAGAAAATGAAACAAGGTTTTGGCATACAGATGTACAAGAAAACAAACAAACAAAAATGAATGAGAAAATAGGAAACAAAATTTGAGGTGGTGGAGGGAGAGAGCAGGGT
>NW_005357825.1:0-566 GCF_000412655.1 Myotis brandtii | reverse complement strand
ACTTTAAGTGGTTAGCTCTTAGTTGAAGCATCAGTGTTGTGCTCGCATTTGTGCTTGCAGTTATTTTGCAAAACTTCGTTTTTTCAACCATGGATCTGAAGAAAGTAAGTGCGAAGGACAGTGCTGAGAAGAAGAAGCGGATGATGTGCATTGAATTAAAGAAAGAAATTATCGAAAAACATGACCAAGGTGTGCATGTAATCGACTTGGCGAAGCAGTACGAGCATAGCACTTCTACAATCTGCACCATACTGAAGCAGAAGGAGTCGATACAGGCTACAACTCCAGCCAAGGGCGTTAAAATAATTTCTGAACAGCGGACATCTATTCATGAAAATATGGAGAAGCTGCTAATGGTGTGGTTAACGGAGAAGCAGCTCGCAGGAGATACCGTGACGAAGGCTATAATTTGCGAGAAGGCACGAGCTATTTACGCTGATTTGCTGCAGCAGACCCCAGGCACTTCAATGGACGAGGCATCGGGCGAGTTGTTTAAAGCCAGTCGGGGCTGGTTCGAAAAATTTAAAATGAGGACCGGCATTCACTCCGTTGTCAGACATGGTGAG
>NW_005357824.1:0-482 GCF_000412655.1 Myotis brandtii | reverse complement strand
CCACCAGGGGGCAGATGCTCAATGCAGGAGCTGCCAGTGCGGTGGTCAGTACGCTCCCACAGGGGCTCTGCTCATCAGCCACAAGCCAGGCTGACGGCTGCCAGTACAGCGGTGGTAGTGAGAGCCTCTTCCGCCTCCTCAGCAGCGCTAAGGATGTCCGACTGCAGCTAGACCTGCTCCCCGCTGGCAAGTGGACATCCCATGAGGGCTGCCAGGCTGCTGGGCTGCCAGAGGGATGTCTGATTGCCAGCTTAGGCCCAATCCCCTGGGGAAGCCAGCAGGTGGTCATTCCCCGAGGGGTCCCAGACTGCGAGAGGGCACAGGCTGGGCTGAGAGACCCCCCCGAGTGCACAAACTTTTGTGCACTGGGCCTCTAGTCCTATATAAAAGCCCAGTGACCGAAACGGCGGAACGACCAGAGACCAGAACAACTGTGGCCCAGGCTGGCCCCACCCCTCAGCAGGGACCCCCACCCTGACCAG
>NW_005357823.1:0-772 GCF_000412655.1 Myotis brandtii | reverse complement strand
GATATTTTTTAAATTAAACTATGATGGCATGTGGTAAACTATTTTTTTAAATATATTTTTTTGATTTTTTTTTTACAGAGAGGAAGGAAGAGGGATAGAGAGTTAGAAACATCGATGAGAGAGAAACATCAATCAGCTGCCTCCTGCACACCCCCTACTGGGGATGTGCCCGCAACCAAGGTACATTCTCTTGACCGGAATCAAACCTGGGACCCTTCAGTCCGTAGGCCAATACTCTATCCACTGAGCCAAACCGGTCAGGGCAACTATTTTATTTTTAAATTAAACTTATTGGAGTGACATTGGTTAATGAGATTGTATAGGTTTCGAGTGTACATTTCTATGATACATGATCTATATATTGCATGTGTGCCCACCACCCAAAGTCAAATTGTCTTCCATCACTATATAATTGGCCTCCTCTACCATTTACTACCCCCCCCCCATTCCTCTTCCCTCTGGTAACCACCATGCTGCTGTCTATGTAAAACTTTGTAATTTGTTGTTTTTTAAAATGTATTTTCATTGATTCAGAAAGAGAGGGAGTGAGAGATAGAAACACCAATGATGAGAAAGAATCATTGATTGGCTGCCTCCCTCACATGGTCCATTAGGGATCGAGCCCACAATCTGGACATGTACCCTGACTGTAAATAGAACTGTGACCTCCTGGTTCATAGATTGATGCTCAGCTACTGAGCCACACCAGCCAGGCAGAATCTCAGAAATTTGGAAATGTCATATTGTCATTCTCATTTGTCTCTATATATCT
>NW_005357822.1:0-731 GCF_000412655.1 Myotis brandtii | reverse complement strand
CTTTTGAAACACCACTAATCCCTGGTCTGCCTGAGGGGCCCATGTGACTCGACCAGCTCATATTTATGTGAACACAGTCAATCAGCTAACAGTGTCCCAGTGGAAGAGCAGGTGAGAGTTTCTGTCCCAGTCCACCTTGTCTGTTAAGAAACTAGATTTTTAATAGCAAATCTTGATGCCAAGCAGTCTGCAGCCATCTAGTAAATCCTATTGTCCCTAAACCAAGAACACTTTAGAATAAATGGTTTGTACTTCTCCTCCCCAACCAGAGGGTAAATAGCTTAAGTCATCCTACTCAGGGAGACAGATAGCAGAAATGCAATTATTGACATTTGCCAACCACACCCAAGGACAGAAGAAGGGAATAAATCTCATTTTGGCACATCAGCATAATACTAATGAATATTCTATTGAGAACCTCCCCTAAAGTCCCAGCCTTTAAAACCCCTGAAAACCAAGGTCCCAGAATGCACCTTGCCCACAGCTTCCCTGTCCCCTCTCCTCTCCTTCCCCCACAGACATGCATCTCCTAAACTCTAAGGGACCCCAGGAGTCTTGCAAACAGGGCTTCAATGGGCAGGTGTAGTACATCCCAGGGCAAACCTGAGGCTCCCTTTTCTCTGACTTCTTGGTGAGCTAAAGCAGATCTGCCTGCCCTAGGCTCATTTCCCTGGTCCTTTCTTATTTCACTATCCCCAGCTTTAATAAGCATCCTCTAAAATTATAAAACA
>NW_005357821.1:0-749 GCF_000412655.1 Myotis brandtii | reverse complement strand
AAGTGTGAAATGTTTGAACCTGACTATAAAGCAAGTCCTGTTCTTGGGCTGAAGAAACTGCAAGGGGTCTAGTCGTCGCTAGGGAGAGGAAGCCGAGCATTGCTACATGACATCATTACCCAGCGCCCACAGTGACCGTTTATGGGCTGGGCTGGGCTGGGCTGTGGGCTGTATTTTGTGCCATGGGGTCTCGGCAGCATTGGCTGTGATTTCTTGGGCTTTGGCTCTGGGGTGGTGGCGGGGCCTGTATCCCACTTGGGGGAAGCTGAGTGTTGCTTTGTGGGTGCCAAGTCCACAGTGCCGTTTTTCTGTAAATGGCCAGTGCGCGTCACAGTAGCTCCTACATTGAGCATCTGTCCTCTGGTGGTCAGTGCACATCATAGCAACCGGTTGGATGGACACTTAGCATATTAGCCTTTTATGCATATAGAAGATACTGAAAATTCTTAAAATAAGCACATTTTCTTGTTTCTGTATTTGATGCTTAACGTTTTGGGGCCTTCATGCCTCTGGAAGGATTGCCTCCACCACTGTCCCTATTAGCCAATTCCTATAGATAGTAAAGGCCTTGTCTACATATATGTTTTATTGAGCTATTATTTACATAACATATATAAGTTTAAGGGGGCAACATGATGATTTGATACATGTATATATTGTAAAATGATTACCACAATAACGTTAATTAACAATTCCATCACCTCACATAATTACCATTTTTTTAAAAATATATTTTATTGATTTTTTAC
>NW_005357820.1:0-755 GCF_000412655.1 Myotis brandtii | reverse complement strand
TATAATTTCTTCTTCTTCTTAAAGCATTCCCTTAGCATTTCTTGCAATGCTGGTTCGGTGATAATGAACTCCTTTAGTCTTAGTCTTTTTTTTGTCTTGTAAACTTTTTATTTTGCCTTCAATTTTTAAGTGATAGCTTTGCTGGATAGAGCAGTCTTGCTTGTAGGTTCTTGGTTTTCATTACTTCGAACACATTATGGCAATCCCTCTACCTGAAGTGTTTTTGTTGAGAAATCATCTGACAGCCTTATGGGAACTCCCTTTTAGGTAACTGTTTCTATTTTGCTGCCTTTAAGATTATCTCTTTGTCTTTAATCTTTGCCATTTTAATTATGATATGTCTTGGTGTGGGTCTCTTTGGGTTCATTTTGATTGGGACTCTGTGCTTCGAAGCTTTTTTCACATTTTCCTTAACCAGGATAGGGAAGTTTATTTTATCATTATTTCTTCAAACAGTTTCTGTGACGCTTGCTCACATTCTTCTACTTCTCATACAACAATGATGTGGATGTTGTTATGTTTCATGTTGTTCCAAATTTACCTTAAACCAGTGGTTCTCAACTTTGGCTGCACATTAGAATCACCTGGGAATCTTTTTAAAATCCTGATTTCTGGGCCTCATTCCTCTGGAAATTCTGTTTCTTTGTTACTAATGTTCTCTGTTTCTTTGTTCTCTTACTTTGATGAGGCTCAGATATCAGGATTTTAATAAGGTACGCAGGTGATTCTAATGTGCACCCAAGGTTGAGAACCAC
>NW_005357819.1:0-1016 GCF_000412655.1 Myotis brandtii | reverse complement strand
GATCTCCCATCTAAAGCTTTGTCTGATGGCCCGGACCCCAGCGTCTGCCCATCCTTAGGAGCCACACAGGTGGCTGATTCTCCATTTTCCTTATCACAAAGATCAGAGTAGCCAATCTGGATTAGGTTAGGATCAACAGCCAAACTCATCCAAGAGGGGCCTGGGCCTCTTCTGGGAGCTTGGTAGAAATGCAGAATTGACTCAAAATCTGCATTTTAACAAGCTCCCCAGGGGATTTATATGCATGAAAAGCCCTGCACTAAATGACACTAATTGCCAAATTCTGGGTCTTTGCTTCCTCACTTGGTGCACTGTTTTTGCTTCTCCTATACCTGGCTCTTCCCACATCCCCCATGCCCTGTGCTTCCCCTCCCTAGTGCATCATTTTAACCCTCTTTCCAATACCCTTAATGCTCTCCTCTAGTCTCTATTTCTGTCTACAGAATACCAACAATTCACTTTCTCCATTTTTTTGTTGTTTTTTTGAGGCCCTGGCACCTACCATGCTGGGCCTCGTGTTTTGTTGAGCCTATACGTGCCTTCCTCATAAAACAGCTAAGTGAGAAGTCTTTGGCAAGAAATCTGAACTCAATCTTCTCTTGAATGAGTTACAGCTCTTTTTGCCTTTTCTGTTTATCAACTCTCCTAACTGAATGTGGGGTGACAGTGAATCTGTGCTCTTCATTTATAGATTCAGCTGCTAAAAAGAATGTGAAAACTGAGCAGTCTTCAGTGGTTAAGCCTAAACCTTTAACTCAAAGAAAGGTATGCCTCACTTTAAAACAATCAAACACAGAAAATTATACTTAGAAGGAATGCCAAGGTTTGCTTTACATAATAATTCTTCCACTTAAAAAAAATACTTCAAAAGGATTTTAAACTACTAATCTTTAAAGTGATTTAAAATTACATTTATTCACATCTTGATAAGAGTGCAGGCATCTTGAAATTCAGGGGAGACATCTTCAGTTTGAGTTACTGTATTCTATGTTAAATGAGGGGGGGGGCGGGGGGGG
>NW_005357818.1:349-1524 GCF_000412655.1 Myotis brandtii | reverse complement strand
AAAAGTGGACACATTTAGACTGAAAGAGCAATTTTTCGGTATTTTTATATTTTGTTTTATTTTGGTAATGAGTTAGTTTAATGACTAGGTAACTAAGATTAAGCTTTTAGTTAGACTTTTAAACCTTACTAAGAGTCATGGCTCTGCTGTGAAGGGAAGTCGAGTTTTACCCCAGATGTGCCTTCTAGGGTATTGATATTGATATCGTCATTGGAAAAGAAAAGGTTTAAGAAATAAGCCTTGGACCTTTCCACTAAACTGCCTAGAATGTGTTTAGATAGAGGACCAACTCCAGGAGGGACATTCCCATTTGCTTTGATCTCCATGCGCCAATGTTCCTGCCTTTTGAAGCCTCAAACCACAACCCTCTTTCCCCTTAGCTTCAGAATGACATATAAGATTCCACTACCCAATGCTTCATTTGTTCTCTATTCTTATAGACCCAGAATATTTGTTCATATATCAGACTTAGTACATTGTCTCCTGTTAATCTGTCTGTTAATTTGATTTTTAGCCCAGATAGAAGAATTTAAAAGATGAGAGGAAGATTACCCTTTGTTCCCATAGCTGGATGTTATGATTTCTAGTTAAAAAATAAATAGAAAATAGTACCTGGCAGGGGTGATAGGAAAGAATGCAGATGTGGCCTGGAGCTTGGAAACTAGTCAGTGACACAGGTTGCAGGAGTTATTGTGCTCAAGTTAAGAGAAAGATGTTGTCTGCTAAGCACAAGATGGATAGATGTTTTCTGCTTCTAAGGTAACATAAACAACCCAAACCCAAAAAGGGTTGCAGAACTTTGGGTTGTCTGCACGAAGAAAGACCTCTAGGCCCCGATAACCAAAGACCCCAGCCAGGATGATGCTGGGAGAAATAAGTCACATTATGAGTACTTATAGCATAACTGACCAATCTTCAAAACCCATGACTCTGAACCTCACATCATGACTTTTGCCCCTTAAAAGACCCTAAATATAAACCACTGTGAGTTCTGGTTTTTGAGCATCAGCTGCCCCATTCCCCTTCATTGGTGTCTTTGTAATATATACTTTCTTTCCTTTCACTACGACCTGGTGTCAGTTTGCTGGCTGTCTAGGCATTAGGAGAACAAATCCCACCTCAGGGTGGACAACCATATGAATAGACTTACAGGCCTGTACCTCCACTGCTCCTGG
>NW_005357818.1:0-296 GCF_000412655.1 Myotis brandtii | reverse complement strand
GGTGGACTCTGAAGGTGAGAGAGGGCTTAGTGAGAGAGGGGAGTGAAAGTCAAGTCTTCTCAAACTCCCTGAGCACCTAATACAGACAGATCACTGACAATATCATAATCACTTCTAGCATCACCCTGCCGGGTAGTTTTTATATGAGCTGAAGGTTTTGTTTCTGTTTTTTCCCATCAACTATCAATTCTCCAATGGGGTGTCCTACAATTCATTTCGGTTCTGATACTCACAATCTGAAGTGGGTGCAGATCGCATTGGTTCAAGGCTCAGTAACATAACTTCAGAAGCCATCA
>NW_005357817.1:0-372 GCF_000412655.1 Myotis brandtii | reverse complement strand
TCTCTGTCTCTGTATCTATTTTTGTTCATCAGTTTATCTTGGTCATTATATTCCACAAATGAGTGAGACCATGTGATTCTTATCTTTCTCTGATGGGCTTATTTCGCTTAGCATTATGCTCTCCAGGTCCATCTATGCTGATGAAAATGGTAAGAGTGCTTTCTTTTTACAGCAGCATAGTATTCCATTGTGTAGATGTACCACAGTTTTCTAATCCACTCCCTTGTTGATGGGCACTTAGGCAGTTTCCAAATCTTAGCTATTATAAATTGTGCTGCTATGAACATAGGGGTGCATATATCCTTTCTGATTTGTGTTTCTGATTTCTTGGGATATATTCCTAGAAGTGGGATTACTGGGTCAAATGGGAGT
>NW_005357816.1:261-462 GCF_000412655.1 Myotis brandtii | reverse complement strand
GGACTTAAACATAAGATGGGAAATCATAAAAATATTAATGGAATCCACTGGCAGCATCTCAGACAACATATGCCGAAGCAGTATCTTCACTGATAGAGCTCCTAGGGAAATGGAAACTAAAGAGAAAATAAACAAACAGGACTACATCAAAATAAAAAGCTTCTGCACAGCAAAAGAAACCATCAACAAAACAACAAGAAA
>NW_005357816.1:0-213 GCF_000412655.1 Myotis brandtii | reverse complement strand
AGTTTAATCTCCAACATTTATAGGGAACTCATACAACTTAACAAAAGGAAGATAAACAACACAATCAAAAAATGGGCAACAGACCTAAATAGGTACTTTTTGAAAGAAGACATAAGGAAGGCCAAGAAACATATGGAAACATAGTCAAAGTCAATAATCATCCAAGAGATGCAGATCAAAACAACAATGCGGTACCATCTCCCACCTGTCAGA
>NW_005357815.1:0-528 GCF_000412655.1 Myotis brandtii | reverse complement strand
GTAAAAAATCAATAAAATATATTTTTAAAAAAACCAACAATGCCCCCACCCAAACGTCCGTAAACAGCAACGAGAGAACCAGACGTGAATTTGTACCCAAGGAGCAGGGCACACGGAAAGCCAGGCTGTGAGGGACACAGTAGGAGGGGGTAGGTCTGATGGGCTGAGATGGAACATTCCAAGAGAGGGAATTAAAAAAAAATAATAAAATAAGGAACAGAACAGCATGTATGGTATGCCACCACGTGTTTGGGGTGGAGGGACTTCTCCAGGGACACTGGTCTATGCACCATCTCTTGATGGAGACCCATGACACTGACAGCAGATGGCCCTGGGGCAGAGACCCGAGGCCCGGGGACTGCAGGCAGGAATGAGGCTGACTTGGCACCGAAAGCTCTTGCCCTGTTTGAAGTTTCTCCTATAGCCTCGGGACTGGGTTCAGTATGTCCCTTATCCCCAAGTTCATGCCTGTGCAGGACCTCAGAATGTGGCTTGATTTGGAAATATAAGCTCCTTGTAGGTATAATT
>NW_005357814.1:0-278 GCF_000412655.1 Myotis brandtii | reverse complement strand
CTGGTAATTTCTCTCTTTCAGACATTTGAATATTTGGCTCCACTCTCTCTGGCTAGCAGAGTTTCTGCTGAGAAGTTGGGTGAAATTCTGATGGGTTTTCCTTTGTAGGTCACTTCCTTCTTTTCCCTAGCTGCTTTGAGAATTTTTCTTTGTTATTAATTTTGACAGCTTAATACCAAGTGCCTTGGAGAAGGCCTCTTTGGATTGAGGTAACTAAGTGTTCTGTTTGCTTCTTGGATTTGAAGATCTAGTTCTTTCAATAGTTTTGGGAAGTTCTT
>NW_005357813.1:0-1839 GCF_000412655.1 Myotis brandtii | reverse complement strand
GCCCAGCTGGGAGCTGTCCTGGTCAACAGCCATAGCTTGCTGGGCAAAATGCCCCCTAGCTGCCCCAAGGCCTTCCGGCCTTCCGGGAAGAGGTGGAGCCAGCACTCACTCCCTTCCCCAGATTTGGCGCTCCCTGGTGTCCGGCTATCACATTGCTGCAGCGGGTTTTGTGGGTGCCCACACGGAGGAATTCTGACCATGGATGCTCTGTGGCTGCTCTCTGCAGCCCTGAGAATACAGACGCTGGGAAGCTTGGGGAAAGGTGGGAAGAAAGAGCCTGTCTTTTAAGAGACTTTTCTGGACCACTCGGTGGAAGCTAAATGGCAAAAGAGCCCCTGCTGGCCAACTTTGGTTACTGCAGCCCCTTCCCCTTTGGGAAGAGGGGGCTGTTTCTGAGTGACTATCTTGATTTGACGTCTTTGAAAGGTGCTTGGTAACACATGCTGAGACAAGACTGCTTCTGTTGAGCAGTAGACAGGTAGGGAATGTGTATAGGACACAGAGAAGAAAGAACTTTGCCTTTCATCCAGCCCAAAGCCTTATGTGCTGGGCTCGTCAGGGCTGTGGGAGGGCAGGGATTATTTCGGATCCCAACCCAAGCCATGAAGAAGAGGACACTTGGAGCTTGTATGGCTGCTGCACCGAGAAAGTTTGATTTCTGTGGCCATGAGAAGCCTTGGGCTTTCAGGGAAGAGAGTTACTCCTTCAGAGGACTCATCTGAGGGCTCCTCTGACACCTTTCCCCACCAGAACACAAATCAAAGGCCACAGCTGAGCCCTTCCCCCTGGAGAGGACACACCAGGTTTCTGTCCCAGCTCTGGGACCTCCGCAAGCTCCCTTATCTCTCCACCCTCAGCTTTCTCCTCGGTCAAATGCAGATAACCAGACCATCCTCAGAAGAGTATTGTGGGGATTAGAGACAGGTAGCCAGCCGCTCAGCAACGTTAGACACACATCGCAATCCTGAGGTTTGTGGGGACCTATACGCAGAGGACTCAGGCGCAAGGGAAGATGCTACTGTGAAGCTCAGTGGGATGGACCAGCATCCAGACCACACCCAGACTGCTCATGCCAGAGCTGACAACATGGGGAAAGGCTGAATGTCCCACTGTGGCCTGGGCTGAGGCATCTCACCTGCCGATTCTGAAAGCTTTTCAAACCCTTACGCATCGTCGGTGAGAACATATGTTTGCACAAGAACTTGTACATGAACATTTACTGCAGCATTATCGTAAGAGCCAAAGGGTAGAAACAACCCGAATGTGTACCAACTGATGAATGGATAAACAAATGAGGTATGCCCATTCAATAGAACATTATTCAGTCACAAAAAGGAATGAAATACTGATATCTGCTACAAATTAGATAAATTTTGAAAACATGATGCTAAGTGAAAGAAGCCAATCGCAAAAGGACAAATATCATATGATTCTATTTATATAAAATATACAGAAGAGGCAAATTCATAGAGACGGTAGCTCCCTGGGTGCCAGGGCTTGAGGATGGGGAATATCTATTAATGGGCACAGAGCTTATTTTGGGAGTAATAAAATGCTTTAGAATTCAACAGTGGTGATGGTTGTACAACTCTGCAAAACCACTGAGTTTTATGGTATGTAAATTAAATCACAGAACAAACAATAAAGTCGTTACCAAAAATAAAACCAAAGATGGCTTAGCCTGCCAGCTGGAGTGTGCTCTGACTGTGGACGAACAAATGAGATGGGCAGCGCGGGGAGTGAAGCTCTTATGAGCCTCACCTGTAAGTCAGATTAACCAGCTTCTTCCCCTCAGTCCCGCCTGGTCCTGAAGGGGCCACAGCAGCCACAGGCTGGTTC
>NW_005357812.1:1305-2335 GCF_000412655.1 Myotis brandtii | reverse complement strand
TTTTTCACCTTTTACTTAAGAAACTAATTTTTTTTCACCTGATTTTACCTTTTTTTAATTACTGCATTTTTATTTTTAACCAGTATTATTACTACTACCATTTTACCTTTTTTTAAAAAAGTTTCATTTTATTTTCTCTTTTTTTTTTATTTTGGGATGAGTGTTCTACATCCTATTTTCATCTTTTCTTTAGCATCATTTTACTTTATCTCAACTATACCATTATGCCAAAACTCTCTTCCTCACTCCCCCCCCCTTTTTTAAATATATATTCTATTGATGTTTTTAAGAGAGAAAGGGAGAGGGATTGAGAGATAGAAACATTGATGCAAGAGAAACATCGATCAGCTGCCTCCTGCACACACCCTACTGGGGATGTACCAACCAAGGTGGTACATGCCCTTGCCTGGAATCCAACCTGGGATCCTTCAGTCTACAGGCTGAGCTCTATCCACTGAGCCAAACCGGTTAGGGCACTTTTCCCCTTTTGTTGTCCTGTTTCTCTTACCCTATTCTTGCTTTAGATTTTTCCTATCCCTTCTTTTTACACCCTGTTAAAATTTCACCCTACTTATATATCTAAATTCCAATCCCCTGCTCAAAGTCCATATACACCTCTCTCTTCTCTTTCTTCACTATCCAAATTTTTTCCTATATTTCCTTTTTTTGGTTTTTGTTGTTGTTGTTTTATTTAAGTTTTTTGTTTTATTTTGTTTTGTTTTGCCCTTCTTTCTCTCTGTCCTATTGTTGTTGTTAGTTTTATTGTTGATTAGACAGGTTTATTTGTTTGTGTGATTGTCTCTCTTTTTTGCTTCTGTTTTTCCTCTCCTTGCTTGTTATTAGTCATTATTTGTGATTTGCATTCATATCTGGGTGTTACTTGTTTGCATTTTTTTGGATTAATTGTTGTTCTAGTGGAGTTTTCTCCCCATATAAATAGTTTTTTCCCCTTCTTTTTTATTCTATTTCTTTTCTCTCTTACTTTTTTTCTTTTTCTCAATATCATTTTTGCACTCCCCCCCCCCCAATT
>NW_005357812.1:0-434 GCF_000412655.1 Myotis brandtii | reverse complement strand
ACTCAATCAGGAAGAATCTAAAAATCTCAATAGGCCAATAACTATGGAAGGAATTGAAGCAGTCATCAAAAAGTTTCCAGCAAACAAAAGTCCGGGGCCAAACAGGTTCACAGGGGAGTTTTACCACATATTCAAGGAAGAATTAAAACCTATCTTCCTCAGACTATCCAAAATATTCAAGAGGAAGGAACACTTCCAAACTAATTCTATGAAGCCAGCATAGCCCAATTACCAAAACCAGATAAAGACGACACAATAAAAGAGAATTACAGGCCAATATCCCTCATGAACATAGATGCCAAAATCCTCATCAAAATCCTAGCAAAGTGGATCCAGCAGTACATCAGAAAGATCATACACCATGACAATTAGGATTTATCCCATGGATGCAAGGATATTACAATATCTGCAGATCAATAAACGTAATACATCAC
>NW_005357811.1:0-3757 GCF_000412655.1 Myotis brandtii | reverse complement strand
TGCATTTTGAGCTATAAGTTAAAATCACATTTATTTTATTCTTAACTGTGATTTGCCAAAAAGTCCTTGTTGAGTATTCCTGCCAGTGAAGCCCAGATGAGACTACCTCAGTCTATCAATGTGGTTATAATGAAATGTTACTCAAAAACAAAGGAATAAGGAATTTGGGGAAGGCACTATAACATTGTAATAACTTAGAGTATACTTACTCAGTATGTGGCACTAAATGCTTCTATATAGCAATTCATTTATTTTCTCCAACAATGGCATTAGAAATGTACTATTTGAGAGATAGGGCACTTGAGTAGAGAGAGATTAAATTACATGCCCAAGGTTTCACAGGCACTATTACTACTGCAAAGAGAGCAGATTAGTTAATTATTACAGCAGTGTCAGTGATAGTATGCAAGCTTTTCTTCGCTCTTTGTCCACTTAAGTAGCACAGCACTACTCTAAATGGCTGAATGGCTTTCTGAGACCTTAGTGAAGGGCTAACATGATTAAGGAGGATTACAATTTTTAGGCAATAGGAACTATGGTATGTTCATTATGGCTTTCCTCATAGTTCAATGGAAGAGCATACCAAACTTAAAGGGGTCATCTTTAAACACACCGTGTTGTAGTCAGCTCAGGCTGCCATAACATAATACCATAGACTGGGCAGTACAAGCAGATGACGCCAGTGTTGCCAGTAGTGGTAAGGCTACCACTTACCCAATGCAGCTGCTGCCTCTAATGAAATCACACCAGAAGGAAGAAGGATTACTAAATTAGACCACATTTTGCTGAATGGAAATAATATAACAATGCTGATTTCTGGAGGAGAAGAATCTGAATATGGATAAAGTCCCTTAATTTATGCTAGTTTCTGTTTTGTCTTAAAATGACAACAAAATATAAATTTATTTTTTTAAACCTTTTAAGCCCAGCTGGGGTGGCTCAGTGATTAAGCATCAACCCATGAGCCAAAAGGTTGCCTGTTTGATTACCTGTCAGGGCACATGCCAGGCTTGTGGGCTGAATCCCCAGAAGGGGATGTGCAGGAGGCAGCTGATTGACGATGTTTCTCTCTCATCCATGTTCTATTCCTCTATCCCTCTCCCTTCCTCTCTCTAGAAAAAAACAATATGAGGGCCCCATCCTCATGAACTCATCTTATCCTTAGTATCTCTCAAAGCCCCCTCTCTAAATCACATTGGGAGTTAGGACTTGAACATATGACTTTTTTGGGGGGGAGGGGAGGCTCAAACATTTAGTCCTTAGACTTTCTCATATTTATATACTCTCTCTAAGAGACAGACCTACTTCAAAATTTATCATTGTGAATTTTCACTTTCATGTAAGAAACTCACATGTTATTAATGTTGTTTGATCTTGTATTAATGCCCATCACCCTCCTTGTCCCATTCCTAAAGGCCTTCTGACTCCTTCTTTCCCACTGCACTTGGGATATTTTGCTTAAATTACTCTGGAAATCCCCAAAATCTATGGATGTGGTAACCCCAATTCCTGTGTTTATGTCCCCTACTTTCAATGATTTTTTAGAGTCTCAATCCATAGACCTTGTCTCTACTGACCAGCAAGTCTGACCGTCTCTAATCCTGTGAGCTACACCTGGACCCAGTGCCTCCTACATATTGGGTGATCCTGTGATTCTCCTTCCTGCTGAATCCATTCCTCCTACTACACTGATTTTGAGGGCTTCTCCCTCAGTGACCCCAACCCAATGATATTGTAATCTCCTTAATCTTGATTCCCTCCTTGATGGCAAAAAAAACCAACCCAGTTCTTACCTACTCTTTCCTCTGTTTCCATTTATGAATGAATTGAAGGCAGAATTTAGAGTTTTCTCCAGTGACCACAAAATAGTATTTTAAAATCTTTTCGAGTTTTGGCTTTGCTGCCGTTTTGATGGTTTTTTCTATCCCTTGGCAGGCCTGTGCCTTTCTACATAGCCCAGTCCCACCGTCTCCTTAGTCCTGTTTTTATTAGCAGTAAAGATGCCTTAACTAGTGATGCATCTATAAGGAACTCACATCCCATCTCTGGGCCTTAGCTTTCTCTCTGTGCCCTGAGAGAGTTGTGTGGCCCTGCTATTAGTGGTCTAGTTACAGGGGTGGGCAAACTTTTTGACTCGAGGGCCACAATGGGTTCTTAAACTGGACCGGAGGGCCGGAACAAAAGCATGGATGGAGTGTTTGTGTGAACTAATATAAATTCAAAGTAAACATCATTACATAAAAGGGTACGGTCTTTTTTTTTTTAGTTTTATTCATTTCAAACAGGCCGGATCCGGTCCGCGGGCCATAGTTTGCCCACGGCTGCCCTAGACTGTAACCTCCGCCTGAAGGTGCACCTTTGCTGGAACCACTTTTGACTGCAGGTGAGGAGCTGCCCACAGACTTAGTATTTACCTTGAATAGGTGCTTCTAGTTCTTTTGTATCGCCTCAGGGTTCAGCTTGAGGACATTGATAATATGCTGTGCATCCTGGAGGCTGTCTGGAGAGATTAGAGGGGCTGCAGACTGGGGTCTGGCATATCCCGAGGCATCAGCTGCTGCCCAGCTGGCTGCTCACTTTGGCTTCAGGATTCTACAAAGGCCCTGATCACCACCTTGTGCCCCCATCACAGTGGTCTGGGCCAGGTATATGACTGACCCTTACAGGGAAATCCTTGATTACAGCGAGCACCACACAACATTTTTCTCCCTGAAGACCATATGGTTCCATGCACAACAGAGGCAAGGTGGGAGTCTCCTTAAGTGTGTGTATGACCAGAGGTTTTGAGAGGTGATGGATGGCAACCAGGAATGAGTTGGAGACATATGGTGACCAATCTGCCTCAGAGGCACAGGCTCTGGCCTAAATCTTATTTAATAATCACACTGCTTAAATGTCTGAGGAATTTATCAAAGGTGATTTTTATTTATAGACAATTTTATATTGAAAATCAACGTTAAAATATGACACGTGATACCTCTTAAAGGTCATTCGAGATTCATTAAACAAATAACAAAAGCATTCAGCAAATGTTAGTTGAACATTGCAGTTTTAGGGGGTACAGTCTTGTGAGAGCCAAGCTCCAGGCTATGCAAGGGGTTCTGTTTCTGTCACAATTTGACTATGATCATATGAGGAGGTCATTCCAACTCTTACTGAGACTATTTTCCAGAGAATAAAAGGGAAACTATACTGCTCTAGGACACCTGTTTCCTTTATAATTTTTCTGTTCAAGGATTTCTTCTGCAGACATGGGTCATTTGACCTCAAACTGAGAGTATGCTTGAAGCTCTTTGGGGATTCAAAGCGGAATCAGCACTGTCTCCCAGCGCTGAAGATGCAAGTGTTTTGACTTCTGTTCATTGTTTACACTGGCTATGGAGGGATAGAGAGTGTGCCTGTAAAGGGAGGACATGGATCCTATTATGTCCAACATGAAGACATTTTCTTTGTATGAAGATTACTTTAAGTCATTAGCTTTGAGAACCTAGCATAAGCCATTGTTTCAGAAGGTGTTGGTTTGCAGATTGGTGATTTCTTTCCCCTCTCAAATTCTTAGTTACCATCAGAGAGTTTTTCATTTGTATTCTGATCATGATCCTATGACTCATAAAGTGTGAAGAGTCACAAGGTGCCTATTTTGGAGATAAGCATTTCCTTACATTTTAATAGATAAAAGAATATCTGACTGAAATAATCTGAATCTAAAAAATTATATATTCTTTGATATTTTATTCTTAAAGGAATAGTTTTTAAA
>NW_005357810.1:0-509 GCF_000412655.1 Myotis brandtii | reverse complement strand
AATAATAAAATAACAGTGAATTAATAACCAAAAAAAAACCCCTTTGTTAATTTAATAGCAAATCTTGGTTAAAAGCATTTTTAAATTAACAGGGTGTTAATTTTCACATATGACATATGGACTGGAAATCTTTCCTGTTAAATTGAGGTCTGGAAAATCAAAGGTTTACTGTATTACATTATTAGTTGAAAGAAAAATGTGGTAGCACCTGTGGAAATTATTAATTAATAATCACAATGTATGCATAGTGATTAATCACAAAAACAATATGTAATTATATATGTGTTTTCCGATGGTCTTAGGCGACCCCTGTGAAAGGGTCGTTTGACCCCCAAAGGGGTCGCGACCCGCGGGTTGAGAACCTCTGATTTAATTATAAGTAAATCTTGGTTAAAAGCATTTTAAAATTAACAGGATATTAATTTTCACATACAGAAATTTTGTCCATTATAGGCCAAATCTGTTAAATCAAGCTCCACAAAATGCAGGGTTTACTGTACAAACCTCCT
>NW_005357809.1:0-270 GCF_000412655.1 Myotis brandtii | reverse complement strand
TTTAGTAGTATGTTGTTTAATCTCCACAAATTTGTAGGGTTTTTTTTTTTGTTTGTTTTTTTTACCTCCTTTCTGCAGTTGATTTCTAATTTTATGGCATCATGGTCAGAAAATATACTTGGAATAATTTCAGTCTTCTTGAATTTGTTGATGCTTGTTCTGTGACCCAACATATGATCTATCCTTGAGAATTTTTGATGTGCACTGGAGAAGAATGTATAGTCTTATGTTCGGGGATGAAATGTTCTGTAAATGTCGATTATATCCATT
>NW_005357808.1:0-313 GCF_000412655.1 Myotis brandtii | reverse complement strand
GAACTTGAGCTTTAATGTTTTTATTATTTAAAGAAATCATGAAATCCAGACTCATAAAAATAACTGAACTATAATTTTCAACTCAAAATTCAGAGCAAGATAAATAAAATAGATCATAAAAGGACAAATTAATTAGTAGAAATTCATGAATAACAAAACAAAGCAATATCTAGATATGGTCTCTCTCTCTCTCTCTCTCTCTCTCTCTCTCTCTCTCCCCCCCCCTCCCTCCTTCTCTCCCTCTTTCTCTCATAAGGAAATATTTATTGAATGAGAAGGTGCCAACTAAGAAGATAGGAGACTTAGTGGTGCC
>NW_005357807.1:0-563 GCF_000412655.1 Myotis brandtii | reverse complement strand
TGGTGAACTCCTAGTCAAGAGAGCACGCCGTTCATCTTTAGGCCTTTCACGCCGAGACGCTCAAATCCCAGTGGCTGCCCCCAAAGCGGGGCTGTGGCCACAAAGCTCACGCCTTCTCTCTCCACCAGTGGCTCCCAGAAGCAGCTCCGGGTGGAAACACTTTCCCAGCTCACTCCTGCCCGCAGCCTGTCCACTTCGCAACCAATTCCCACCCATCACCCGAGCAGGGACGCCTCCCCTCCCGATTCACTGTCTTGCTTAACCCTCTCCAACTTGACTCCCAAGCCCACATTTGATCTGGAAGGGAAAAGGGGAGGGAGGGAAGGAGGGAGCCTTACAGACAGACAGCCAAGGAGACATCTATCCAGGGAAAAGACAGGTGGTACAGATGTCATTTTATTTTATATATATATTTGATTTCAGAGAGGAAGGGAGAAGGAGAGATAGAAACATCAATGATGAGAGTTAATCATTGATTGGCTGCCCCCTGCACGACCCCCTACTGGGGATTGAGCCCGCAACATGGCTTGTGCCCTTGACCTGAATCGAACCCAGGACCCTTC
>NW_005357806.1:2544760-2591596 GCF_000412655.1 Myotis brandtii | reverse complement strand
GGACAGTGTAATGAAGAACTCATAAAAATCAAAAAGGACAGGGTTCAGAGAGCTCCGAGTTATTGAACATGTGGAGATGCATGGAGAGAGCGTGGAAGTTCTGGCCCCTTCAGGTACTTTTCCCTACGTATGTATCTCTTTATCTGGCTGTTGTCCAGAAAGGAACTTCCAAACCTGTAGAAAGCTTCATAAGAATTTATTTGAGGCAAGTTTTGAGGACATGCCTGGAGGCAAAAATCTCAACTGATTGAGAAATGCTCTGGAGAATGGCAGTTTTGCAGCTCACGCTTATATATTTAGAATCAAAGGAGAAAACGTAAGGAAGGTTACATGAAATCTATTGGTGGTAAAATATGGAAGAGCAGAAAACAAAGCGGGGAAATCTCTAGGAGTTAAAAAAAGAAAATGGAGAGACACTTACTTCTCTGACAGTGGTGGGTACAGAATAATTGACATTTCCAGCACATAGAGAAGGTACGTGGGGAACAAGATAACAACGAGGGTTTCTGTGGTCTCTGTGCTTGGTGCCTGTAGTTTCGCCCTAGGGCTCTGGAAAAAAATTACTCTGACATTTCAAAGGAATGTTATACTAGATGCATAAGAACAATGGACGGTGCTTACTTGAGCTAAAGATTGACCTTTGCTAAGGGAGTTATGGGCCTGGGATGTGACTTTGCCATAATCTGCCCGGTTAGGAATTTATGATGAGACCATCCTGCGTGGTCACTCTCTGTCACTGAGCTTGCCAGGCCTGCCATGCAGCAGCCTGAGCTTGTCGGATCTACTATGTCACTCTTTTTCAACCACACTGCTGATTGGTATTGTTTAATATCCTGGCAACAAATCAGAAATCTAGTGAGTAAATGGGTTTTCGAGTTCTGTGAGGCATTCTAGCAAATGAGTCATACTCAAGGTAGAGGTCATAGGAACCACTGATTTATAACCAGTCAGTCAGAAGCACAGGAAACAACATGGGCTTGAAACTGGTGTCTGAAGTGGAGGAAGTCCTATGGGACTGAGCTGAAACCTGTGGGATCTGATCTATCTCTGTGAAGATAGCATCAGAACTGAGTTCATTCTCGAACACACTTGCTGGTGTCAGAGAACTGCCTCTACACACACACACACACACACACACACACACTGGAATTGGGTCTAGGAAGCCTTTCACACTGTCATTCTCATGAAGGATTAGGAGAAAATATGGGGTTAGACAGTTCATATTGAGAGCCTTGACATGAGTCACAAGATTAAATTGGTACTGGAGAAAGTCTTGCAGTTTTTGACTTGAACAGGATATTGAAAAAGTGACATGACATTAAGTTTAAAAAAAAAAAAAATCCAAGTTTGAGAATCCAAATGTTACCGGAGAGTCAAACTTCCCTGTTGCTCATGGAAGGGATGTTCTTGGGGTCCACTGGGATAAGAATTTTCAGAAGCCCCCACGGGAGAATGAGAAGTAGTAAAAGGCTTTATTTGTGTGGAGTTACATTTATCTGGCTCCAAAGTCCCACCCACTTACGCCAGTCTTGTAGGAGGGGCAGCTGTGGGGTCAGCAAAGCCAAAAGCAAGGCCAGTGTCCAGAGTTTCTGTTCCATGTTGCAGCCAGGTGTAATGCAGCATCCAGGCTAATTAAAGTCATTAGTCCATTGTGCGAAGTGCCGCATGGCCATGAGTCCTGTGAACACAGGTGAGTGTACCCCCTGCAGCAGGACAGCCAGGAACCCCGTGTGCCAGAGAGAGAAGAGAGCGTGCTTCTTTGTCTAGAAGTTTAAAAATTCAGGTTCCTTGTGCTTGCAGTGCTTGCACATCCTGGCCACTAATTTGTTCCTAGGTGTGACTGACGGGTAAGCACCTTCCCACATCACTCAGACCTTACTGGGCATGCATCTAAACTGCCTTTGTCCAGTCCCTTCCCCCATCCATCTTTGGGGAACAGACTTGGGGAGTGTTAAATGCAGCTTTTTGGCAAAGCTGTATCAATGGCATGCCTATATTATCCAGCCCCACCCCCTTTTACTCCTTTCCTGTTCAATGATAACCAGGTTATTACATAGCATCACAAATAAACTGATAAAAATGTCAACTCCAGTCACAGACCATTAGCATGGCTACTTGGGATCTCACCAGTATAGTTGAAATACCCATATTTCTATTTAACACATAATTGTATTATTCATGTCAAATGAAGCCATATTTTTCTCTCCAGCATCTAGATAGAGACAGCTATTTTAAAATCATACATGGGAATTCGGTGAATAACTTGACAACATGACATAATTCTTGGAATTCCACAATAGTATTGAGTAGAGAAACACTACATTGCAACAAACAGGAAAAATCAGGGCAAACTAGAATGCTTTCCTGAGGAATAGCCCAGTCAAAGCTAGGGAGTGCTTTCTTCATACTATTTATTATTATTATTATTATTATTATTATTATTATTATTATTAGAAATGGACTCCAATGTGAGCAATATGAAAAGGGAGTTGCAAATCAATAACTGATTAAGAAATGAAACTGATGAAGTCACAGAAGAAGCTCCGAATGCTCTCTAGTGTTCAGATGATCTGGTTTTCAAAGTCTATTAGCAGACCTACCTCCTGAGCAGCTTCTCCAGACTGTATATTATTCTCTGAATCTCATGTTTTTCTCTTGACACTTTAGTATCATAACAGGGGATAAATTAAAACTTGAACTACTCACATAATGGATTTTTGTTCAGGTAATTAAAGATAGCAGCTGGAGTTTTGACTGCTATTGACATGTTTGAGGAAGAGAAAGAAACATGATCCTTGACCAACATGTTGGAATCTCAGTGGAGATAAGTGGTTTTCCACATGAGTAATGATTAATCTGAGCTCAGAAGAGCTCTTAATACTCTTACTCTGTGGATTTGATAATTTTGTGCTTCAAAGCATTCAACCATGATGAGTGTACAAATAACATCATCTCCCAATAAGTATGATAATCAGAATTTATGTTTAAAAAATATCTGTGTCCAAAGGATCCAGAATACTTCCTAAAATAATGAAACCTGGATGATCTTAAGCACAAATAAATTCTACCCATCAATTTCTTAAGTAGAACTGTGAATGTGTCTTTTTCTGCAGCTATAGGAAGAAAAAAGAAACACAATGTTAACACAAATTTACCTTTCTCTTTCCTTCTTCTTCCACCCACTCGTTTTGGCATCTTGATTTCAGTTTTATATATATACTAATATAACTGATCAGATGGTAAAGAAAGTCCAAATATCAGTTTAATTAATTCAAACATATGGATGGAATATATTTAAATATCACACTGGTCCTCCTTTAAACTCTGCCTTTGTGTCATCACATTGCGAAGGTTACCAAGCTGTAATCAAAAGCAGCCATTTGACCACTTCATTCTCATTACAGTTCTTTGGGACTGTTTTGGTGCCAGGGAAGATCCTGCACTTGCTTTATGAGGACCATGATTAGAGTTGTCAGTCCTCAAAAGTCAACATGCGGGAGTGTGGGGAAGCACGGGACTTGGTTGGAAAGTCTGTAAGGAGGATTCTGCGAAAGGTCAGAGGCCTCTTGAGGGACCTTGCCGAAGGCAGTAGACCCTGCCTTGACTTTTCCAAACAAGTCTAAGCCCCCGGGTGTTTTACTGGAATCTTTATATTTAGACTTAAAAAAGTCCTTGTTTAAAAGACACTACTGATACATGTGTTTTCTCAAGGATACTTACCCTGTTGATAATATCTAATAGTTAATTTTAGTTCAAGCTGTTGTTACAATAAAAGCCTAAGGAGGCAGGTGAACAGGGCTGTATGGTTCCTTTAGCCAGGCAGTCCCTTAGCCCTCTCTTTCATAAAAACATGCGTCAGAATAATTACTCATCCGTTGCTCAGAGTCTGCTGGTCAGTCCCTGGCATGGGAGCAGAAAGGAGTTGTTTGCTTTAGGTTTCTATTTAATTGAAGCATAAAAGTGCTTATATGTAGATGAGGTATATATAAGTGTTTGATTTGCAAAATGCTAGGGATTCCTTGACATGAAAAGGGTTGTATACATGAAAGTTATTATCACTGATTTTATGAACAAAGAGAGAAAAAACGGGGGAGGGGATATAGAGGCAATGAAAAGGAGTGCATGCTAATGTGCTCACGGGCAAATGCTCCGTTGACTTCTGATGCTTCCCCAAAATTCAGCGTTCCCACACAAAAGCCAACATCATTGTCAGACTAACATGCTCATACTTGATAAACAGAATTTATATTACTTTCTGCTGCATTGTAATTCCTCAGCTCTAAGGTCAGCCATAATGCTTGGAGTTTTGTAAGCCTTTAAGGAGAATTGTGAAAGCGAAAGCTTCTGGGTTCTACAATAGAGAGATATTTTTAAATTTTTGTTTCTTCATGCTTATTTCAAAGAACACAAAGAAATTTAGATATCTCTGATTAAGAGAATGATATTGAACATTCAAAACCATGTTTGCTATAGATATCAATATTAAATAAAATAAATGGCAAGCAGAAGGAAATTATAAAGTGTCAGCATTCATTACATTTAAATTAAGCACTGATTAAATATCATTTAGTTTATAGATACAGCAAACAAAAGGTCCTGACCCTTTAGAATTTCATTCTTTTGAAGGGAATACATTTAGATTTTTTAAAAGGAAGAAGAATTAAAAAATCTAAGAGTGGCTTGCCTTTAAGCTTGTTGTTTTGACTATGGCAGAGCCTATGAGTCTGATTCACGTTACTGCTTTGCCTCCAGAAGAGAAAATGGCCTGCAGAATACATTAGGAGAAATGATGAGGAATCTGGAAGAGCCAGGATAAGAAAACCTAGAGTAAAGATCTCCTTTAAACATGGAATTTGGTATTTTTATGTTAAATAAGTCAAGGACTCTCAATAAGTAAGTTCTGAGTCTTAATAAAACACTTCCCCTTTACCACAGATTTCAAGGATATTGACTTCTCATCTCTTTGTCCAGAAAAAAAAAAAAAAAAACATGGCGCTAGTTTCTGATTGCATAAAGATATGTGGTAAAGGTTTAAACTTATACATAAGTTACTGGTTTGCTTGGTACTAGAAGAAACAACACTGATAAATAAGGTAGGGACAACAAAAACATTGCAGGTCAGAAAATATTTTGGAGACGGTATAGTTTAAGAAAATCAATCTTAACAAGGTCAAGGTTATTAGTCTTCTCTGGACCATTGTGCAAAGTATAACCTATACGTATCACACTCCTCATCTTTATAAGTTCTTCATTGATGCCAAGAGAAAGTCAAATTTGAACTTATAATGTGTATATTCAATACTACTGCATCTGCTGAGGAATCATGCTGTGGATTTATCCCCCCACATACATTTATCCAAGCCAAGATTTTAACACCTCATGCATTTACCTGCTTAGTGAATTTGGGGAACCCAGACTGAAAAGATTGCCAAGCTCAGTTTCACATACATTTATCCAAGCCAAGATTTTAACACCTCATGCATTTACCTGCTTAGTGAATTTGGGGAACCCAGACTGAAAAGATTGCCAAGCTCAGTTTCATTCTCACTTCCAGCTAGCAATAAAATATGAGTCACTGCATCTTATACCATCCATGTAAACCATGTTTACCGACTGCATCGTTGGTTGACGCAAACGAATAAACAAATCTTTACATGTATGTATTACACTTTGGGTGACCTCATAGACTCAGGTAACTGAAAAGGTTAGCTCCATTGGCCAGTTTGACAGATCTAATCGTTAGATATGAGTAAAGTGCCTGCATTGTCTGAGATGTTAAAAAAAATACTATAGTGACACAAGAAGTGCTTTCTTATTGGTTGTGATAAAATAAAAATCAATGATGCAGGTTTCTTCATAGAGGTAAGTAGCTTGGAAACAGATCAGGATTTCTGGCAAGGTATTGCTGAGGAGGACGGCAACTGGAAAGAAGGGTGTGAAGGAAAACTACTGCTCTTATTCTTACTACTAATTAACAATAATTGAGTGCTTCCTATCTCCTAAGTGTTATGCATATATTATCCTCTTATTCTTACAATAACCTTACATCACTTCAGAGATGTGGCAACTGAGGCACAGAGAAGTTCATTAACTTGCCCTAGATTAACAGAGCTACTAAACCATGGAGCATATCTGGCTCTATTCTTATCCTTATTTTGCTTAAATCTCTTTAATCCACTTTAGTTTGGAGCCAAATATTAACAAGTACCCACAAACAATGGGTTCATGAAGAGCAGAAAAAGAGGAAACCAAATTTTTCTCAGTTTTTCCCTAGGACTAACCTGCTTCCCACATATGTTGGGGAAGCAGTGCAGATTGCTCATCTCTAGGTCTCTAGGATATTGCCCAGAGCAAAGGCAACTCAGTGTGTGGGCTTCTTTTCTGGTGCCAGAATCAAGGCAGGGAAGCTACACTCTTTCATCATTTCCCTTGAAACGCTATAGGCAGTTCTCTCCAGAGTACATGAAATGGGCTAACTGATCATTAATAGTAATTGTTGGGACTTCCTTTGATACTGACGTAGAGGTGAGACTCCCTCTGGTGAATCTGTGAGAGTAAGATATTTTAAGAGAAGGAATTGCTACATCGTACATTTTGTACTCCAATTTTCAAAGTCAGTGAGACCAATGTAGTGGCTTCTACATTCTTCAGATTCTGGAAATGAGGTCTCAATTGACTGACTTCCCCAAACTCACCCAGTTCTTTGGTGTCAAAACAGTGATTAGATCCAGATTGGGAGGATCCCAAGTTAGTTCTCCTTCGTAAGACAATTTAAAAGTTATATCTGTTTATATTCTACTTGGCACTTGGGATTAAATATTAAGCATACATAAGATAAGGATATACTCAGAGGAAACAAAAACCTTAATGACTTTCGAAGTGAGCATTGAAATAATAATGATGAGTTAGTAAAAGGAATGGGAAGAACAGTATAGGTGGCAAGGATGTATCTATACTTAAGAAAATAATGGGGGGGATGGGTGGACATGGAAGAGGGCATAGGGGGAATAAATGGTGATGAAAAAAATAAAATAAAAAGAAGTAGTACTGACAATATAGCTGTAAGTCAAACGGAAGCCACAGTTGGCTAGAGTGGAAGTACTATGCTGGGGAAAATGAGGGGGAAGGTGAAACAAATATGCCAGGGGTTAGTGGGAAGTTTGTGGAACATGGACTCTGTGTCGGTCTCCGCTGAGTTGTTTTGTTTTTGTTTTTTTAAGATATGCATTATCCTATATAATAAAAGCCTAATATGCTAAGTGTCTGACCATTTGACCGTTCAACCAGCTGCTATGATGCACACTGACCACCAGGGGAAGACTCTCTAACCCGTAGGTTAGCTTGCTGCTGGGGTCCTGCTGATTGGGACTGGGTGAGATGGCCGGACATGCCCTGGAACCCTCCTTCGATCCCTCCCCACACCCATGGGGTCCCTCTGTCTGGCCTGCGCCCTCACAATCCAGGACCCCTTAGGGGATGTCAGAGAGCAGGTTTCGGCATGATCCCCGCAGGCCAGGCCGAGGGACCCCACTAGTGCATGAATCCGTGCACCATGCCTCTAGTTACCTAATATCCCAACCCCCCAGTGAAGTAGCTATGATCATTATATACATTTTATTAAAAAAAAAAAAAAGACTAAGATAAGTAGATCCTGGATCTGAAGTTCAAAACATGCCTCTAGTTACCTAATATCCCAACCCCCCAGTGAAGTGGCTATGATCATTATATCCATTTTATTAAAAAAAAAAAAAAAGACTAAGATAAGTAGATCTTGGATCTGAAGTTCAAAACAAGACTAAGTTCCCTTAATGATTATAGTATGAGGATTGTTATACCAAAGAGTCTTGCTAAGAAAAAGACCACTGCGTGTCTCAAAGAATATATGAAGTTTTCCTATAAACATGCAGACTACTGAAAACTGCTTTGCTCCTAACTAATGCAGGGATTAGAAGCATTTAATTGTCACCGAAGTAGCTATATATAGCAAATCTCTGAACTTTGCCTTTTCAGGTCACTTTAAGACTTTGCTTACTTAGCTACATGGAAATCACATTATAAATTGATGAGAACTAGCTTCAAGGAAACAAGATCATAAATGTTTAAACAACAGTAAATCACGCACTAATAGTTGCACTTTCCACATTTCTCTGAGCAGTATCAATTAAATTGCACCTCAGAACTTAGTGCTGGAATTGGTCACAAGATTTCAGTCCCAAATGCATATTTTTCTTTCAACACAAGTTTATGGAAAAATTGTAATGCTTTAATGAAGGGAATATAGCAAAATAAATAAAATAAAAAATGAATGCATGCTTCAGAATCTGTGAAACTGAGTTTGAATTTTGACTTTGACACTAGTAACTGTACAATGTTAGGCAGTTTTATTCTCTTAGTTATCAGTATCTACTTCATTGCTGTAGGTAGAGATCAAATGAAATAATATACAAGATTAGGTAGCACTTGGCAAATACTAAGCCATGGATTAATTGTAGCTGTTATTAGTGGACACTTTGAAATAAGGCATAAAGTAAGTTAGCAAAGGGAAATCTGCTTTAGCACATGGCAGCCTGGGTGTGTCTGCTACAGAAGTACTCTATAAAGGTCAATCTCATTGGCCTTGTATGCAAAAGTCTGCATAAATTTATCAGTATAGCCAGGGATCAATAGCAGGAATCCAAGACTCCTACTTGGCTCAGATCCTGCCTGTATGATTTTGGCTCATGGGTTTACCATCTTTGGGGCTCAGTTTTCTCATCTGTAAAATAATATAGCAACAGTCTCTATACTCCACAGTTGTGAGGATTAAATGCAGGAATCAATGCTGAGCCCTGCCCCGGTGCCTCACATACAGCAAGCACTGAAGATATGTCATCTGAACCGCAAGATGGCTGCTCCTGGTCTCACCTCCTGCCACACGGATGTGGACACCATTGGCCTGTTCAAACCCAACCCCTGCAGGTGCCAGCACCTTCCTGTGATTTTATGCTTCCTTTCCCCTACAAGTATTGTTATGACTACCTCGGATTCCCTCTGTACTCCCTCTACCTCACTCACTCTTTTTTGTTGTTGTTTTGTTTTGTTTTGTTTTTTGTTTTGTTAATCTTCCCCAGAGGATAATTTTTCCCATTGCTTTTCAGAGAGAGCAGAAGGGAGGGAGAGAGAGAAAAAGAGAAACATGGTTGTGAGAGCAACACATCAATTGGCTGCCTCCCACACACGCCCAACCAGGCCTGGGATTGAGCCTGCAACCTAGGTACATGCCCTTGTCCGGAATCGAACCCACAACCCTTCAGTACGCAGGCCAGCACTCTAACCACTGAGCAAAGCTGGCTAGCAAGTTTCCCTAACTCACTCTTACTGTTTTTCAAATCTGCTGCTCAGATGTCCTTCCACTAGGACGTTCTCCAGACTCACTGAGATCTCGGTCTTCCTCTATTTGCCTCAGGTTTGCTGTGCTGACTGCTACCCAGCACTGTCCTCATGACCTTACTTTTCAGCCTTTCTCACTGGAACCTGCACTCTTGGAGAGAAAGGTCTTGTGTTTATTCAGGGTCTAGCATGGTACTGGCTTTTCATAAACTACTAATAAATGTGAGATAAATGAATGAATAAATACAGCTAACTTGCTCAAAAGTTAGAGCAGTTAAAACTTGCTTCTAAAATCAGCCTCCAGCATTTAGGGACAAAACAGCAAAGAAGTTGAGTGTAGCCATAAGAGCTTGGTATCTGAATTCAAAGCCCTCACTTGCCATTCCCAGCTGTGTGGCTCTGGGGAGTTATTTAAAGTCTCTGTACCTCAGTTTCCTCATCTATAGAATGAAGGTGTTCATAGTACAGATCACATAAGGTGGTTAGTAAGTAGAAGTCAGGGAAATGACTCTTGTAAAGTAGTTGGAATAGTGCCTGGTACATTACAACTGTTCTATAAATGTTAGCTATTCAACAGGGACTGCAAACCCTAGCATATGAAGCAAAAAGCTGACACTGCTGTCTCAAGGGCTTGAGGACAGTTTGGTGTTCAGTGTGAAAGGAGTGGCATCCGTTGTGTGGGAGTTAAATAAAGCCCTTGGTTTACTGGCCAAGGGAACAAAAGGTGGTCTAATCTCACACTCATAAATGATGGCAGGAGTACTTTGTACATGATGTGAAACTGGTCTAAGAGGTTTTCATTTAAACGCATTCCTTCTTGCTAAACATTTAGTATTTGTTATCTCCTACTTTTTGCTCCCCTAGGTAACATTCTGGTTAGTTTTCCCTTGCTGCTGAATCTGTCAAAATAGCTTGTTTATCTCTCTTGTCAGATTGGAAATAAGAAGACTTCTCAGTACAGTGCGGATTTTTAGCAAGTCCCTTGAAATGGGTAAAATGTTTAGTCTGTAGACTAGGTAGAGCAGCTATTAGAAACTGAATGAAAAAAATGCTAGATTCTTCCTTTATATTCACCAGAAAGATTCCTCCCTGGCTGAGAGGTTAGGAAAATGACTTCTACTATTTATTTATATTTTTAAAAAAAGGCAACTAGATATAATCCTATGGATCTGAACATGTCTTATCTTCTAGAAAAAAGTAAATAAAATCAATAAAAAGATAACGAACAAATGAAAATTTAATCCCTGATCATTTCTATAAAGAGGCTAAGTTTTATTACTATTATCTATTATTTTAAATTAAAGCAGTTTGTATTCATAAGACAGACAATATAAATTCATATGAATACCAGAAATTTAGACAAATGAATAAACATACAAAATACCTAAATTAAATAGAAAATTCACAATAAATGCAATTAAAGCAATAAGTTCCTGGGGTATCATCACAGAGACTAAATCTCATAAATCTTTCTGAACAGTGATGTCCCCACTATTAAAAAAAAGGATTAAAATATCAGCCCTACTTAGTTTATAGCGTTATCAGAGGAGAAAATAATAGATTCAAAACTAATTGTAATGTTACCTGTGTGCACTCTGGGTTTAATATGCCCAACCTTGCAAATCAATGAAGAAAAATTATGTCATATTTCATAGAATGCAGCGTATCTTGACTCAAAATCACCCTGCTCTGTGCACTTACTCACGTTGACAAGCAGGAATGTCAATATTTTCCTCCAATATTTCTGAGAATTTCTAGGTGTGTTTCTAGTATATGCAATAGAATGTTCTCTATTCTCCCTCAGTCTGAGAGCCTCAGATAAGGGCACTGACCCAGGAGAAATGGCTGGGGGTGGGGTGGAAGGAGGTGCAGGGGGGTGGGAGTGGTGCCTCAGGGGAGATCAGAGCTGCAGCCCTCTGCTGGGCTGCCCTTCTCCTTGCTGTTTTCCGGGCTCGGGCTCGGCTGCCCACCCACGGCCCCTTTCCTTTCTCTATTCTCCCTCAGTCTGAGAGCCTCAGATAAGGGCACTGACCCAGGAGAAATGGCTGGGGGTGGGGTGGAAGGAGGTGCAGGGGGGTGGGAGTGGTGCCTCAGGGGAGATCAGAGCTGCAGCCCTCTGCTGGGCTGCCCTTCTCCTTGCTGTTCTCCGGGCTCGGGCTCGGCTGCGCACCCACGGCCCCTTTCCTCTAACTAACCCAGTGGCATGCTCTTTATGACTCTCACTCTGCTTATTTTTTTCAGGATCTCTGGGTTCTTATACATCCTAGTATTTTCTTCGGATGAGTTAGAGTTGATGAAGTTTTCCCAGCAGAATTCTGAAGTTTCAGCCAATGTCAGAGCCACGCCCCTTCCTGAGTCACTGAGACCTCCACAGCAGGTTGGCTGAGGAGTGGTAGGGAGCAGAGCTGCCCTATCTGATCAAGAACAACCTGGGGATGTACTTCACAGTTCCTCCACATCCAGTCCTGCTGCCCACTCCATCCAGCCCACTCCTTCACTCTTGCTCATTCAGAGTGATTGTTTTTCTGCTCCGGGGTCCAAGTGCCCGGCTTCTTTTTGGAGCCTCACATTCTGTGTAATCCTGAGTCCCATCGGCATGAATGAGATCCTTGGGCGCATCAAGTCATAGGAGCTGTTCTATGAATCAAGTGCATATTGTGACATTGAAGACAAATGTGTGCTGCATTCTTTTAAAAAATATATATTTTTATTGATTTCGGAGAGGAAGGGAGAGGGAGAGAGAGAAACATCAATAAGAGAGAATCATTGATCGGTTGCCTCCTGCACATTCTCTACTGGGGATCAAGCCTGCAACCCGAGCATGTGCCCTGACCAGGAATTGAACCATGACCTCCTGGTTCATAGGTCAATGCTCAACCACTGAGTTACACAGGCATGTGTCCTGCATTCTTAGAAAGGAGGCTGTCTTGCCAGAGCATAGAGGGGGCATCAAGGGTATGGCAGAGCCTTATTCAGCCCAAATATTTTGTTGTGTATATTAATGATTATTATTTTATATTAAGCAGTTATGAGTGACTCTAAGGTCCTTAGTGGATCTATGACACTTATCCTTACACCACAAGCTCTCCCTTCTTTTTTTTCAAGCTGTGAAGTTATTTTCTTTTCTTACAGTTTCTATTCATTGTCAAATACCACAGTAACACACTGTCACTCTCCTTCAGCCAGAAAACTGAAGCTGAAGTAACCAAATAGAGTTAGATTATTGACTTAAATTTTTCAAAAAATACACGTATCATAGCAACCTAAAGTCCAGAATGGCAAAAACAGTAAAGGTTAGTGTTAGGTTGTAGGATGCAAACTGAAAGTTGGACTCAGAGAGTTAAAAATCTAATGCAATTTAATTTTACAGTAATGGTTCTATCAAGATAGGAAATGAAATTACTTTGATTTGAAACCCATGATGGGAATAGGCACTTATTATAAGTCATCAAAGACTGGAATATCTAATTCCAATTTTGGCACTAAGATCCATTTAGATATGGCACTTCTTAATAATCTCATCACTTACGTGTGCAGAAGAGTTACTGCTTACTCTGTACCTCAAGCAGTTTTAGATTCAGACAGGCATGGTGTTTGATAGTAGCAAGATATGTTCAAAGAATAAGTCATCCCCAACTCATATCATCTGTAGCTGGTGGCTCTGAAGAAACAGCTTCTGATAAAATATAACAAAAGAGAAAAACTTTTCTCTTAGTCCTCATTGGTGCTTTGGGATTACTCATTTCTTTTCCTAAAATATTTTCTTACAGATCTATAATCATCAACGTTGATTCACTTTGGAATTCTGCATAATAGTCCTGGTTGGGTTATTGACTACTTTCCCTTCTTCCACACAGCAAAAAGGAACAGAAAACAGATGATGTATATAATTTTTAAATGAAAAAGGTAGATATGGGAGGTAGGAGAGTGCTCTTAGAAAAAAAGGAAAAACTTAAATGTCTCCTTATCAATACTTCATCTAAAGTTCATGCTCATCATTCTATCATACTTAATCACAAAATATATTTTATTGCAGCTCTATCCCAAATTATAATGACATCTGTTTAGTTATTATTTTTTCTCTCTGCTCAATTGAAAATTTGATCCTTGCTCAGCATAAACTTTTAATTTTTTTCATCAGTATTTCTCCACTTAATAATACCAGACTAGAATCTAAAAGATGTACTGAATGAATGAACAAATAACAAATGTATATTTAATACATTCAAGAGAAAAATTATGCCATAAATGAGGCTGGTATTTGCTAATAACTTTAGTCCTAAGTTTTTTTAAAAAAAAATTAATGTTTTTGGATCCTGGACTCTAAAGATTTCTTTCAACCAAATATGTTGGTTTATGACTCATTGACCAACTAGAAACTACTTATATTTCCATTAAATTTTACAGTATATAATTATAGTTAAGTAAATTTTATCATGTCAACTTGATTAAATGTTATACTGCTTTTAAAGTGTTAAGATAAAGCCTTATGCAGCTAAATGGAAACATATGCATATATTGTTAAATGAAATAATTATAGTGAAAATGCTTGCACATGGTATAAGATTATAGGAATGGAAAGAGAGAAAATAAATGAAAAGTTTCTTTTTTTATATTGTTAAATGAAATAATTATAGTGAAAATGCTTGCGCATGGTATAAAATGGGAATGGAAAGAGAGAAAATAAATGAAAAGGTTCTTTTTTAAAGATGTTGGTGCTCAGGATGACTTTCTGTTTTTATTTTTTAACTTGTTGTGTTTGTGACAATGTTTATTTATGTTTTTAAAATATGAGCATTAGAAAATTCTTTGGATCTGTCCCAGCCTAACTCAGCATTTGAACTGTCCATATATCTAATATTTTCTAAAAACCTCTAAAAATTGACTTCTTATATGTTTCTCTAAGCAAGATATTGTTACCTCCCATTTTGGTTGACTATAAACTGACATTTACTTCCCACTTTCAGGGTATTTATCACACTGTGATTAACTTCCTGCCTGCCTCCTTCCACCGATAACTCCATCCCCATTCTTTCTTGTTTTTATTCTAAGAATAGCTATCACAAACATCTCCTTAAAATCAGCATGGAACATGTATGTGTGTGGGTTTAAGTGTGTGAAAGTTGGATAACAAGAAGAGATGTGAAGAAACACCTCCCCACAGAAATAGAGCACCCCGTGTAATGCTCCAGGAACTGTTGTCATCTCCCCAAAAAATCCCTTTAAAAGTCAAAGATTCACAAAAACAAAGATATAAGATATTTTTTCTAGTAATGTAAAAATTCTATGAATACTTCACATATGGCATCTTATCGAAAACAAACCTGTTTTCATACATTGTCTCTTTTTACACAGTAGCCCCAAGAGAGAAGTAAAGCAAGCATTAATTAGTTTTAAAAATGATTTTACTAAATATATCCACAGGTTCTGTAATTTTTCTGTTCTCTTTCTCATTTGTCTCTACATTTCTTTTTTTTTTAGTAGATATTGTATAAGTGCATTTCTGTAGTACTAATACTTTGTTGGTGTTGTTGTTGTTGTTTAAAAAAACAAGGTTAGTACATGCTTCATGTCCATGAAATTTTGCAGAGTAGATTTTAAAATAAGTGAACCTGAATGAAGTTGTGTAGTGCTTGTTTTGTACTCAAGAAATCTTGTTATATGTTTCTAAGCAAGATATCTGTTACCTCCAATCTTGTTATAATTAATTTCACTATAGATTATTTACCTTTAAGGTGGCATAGGTTGAAATATTAATGCTGTTAACTTAAAAAATCAAAGACTAATTATTTCGGCTGCAGTGATTTATGTCAGGCGACTGAAAGGACTCTCAGAGTTTTGGTGTGTTTCTGTAAAGGAAAACTTCAGGAAGCATGGGTTGGATTTGAGTTCACAAGATTGCCACTACTTTAATTATTATAGTTTCAGGGAGGGGAATAGTTGACATTCACAATTTTCAAAAGGAAAACTGAAATACAAAAGAATAAACTTTGGAGAAGGGCATGCTTTCAGTAAATCGTGGCATTCTGAGATTGTTTTCTGTAGGCTGTCAGCTTCCTGATGGTAAAAACTATGCTGACCTACTACACTTATAGCAGCTAATAAATGGCCATGCATATCCCGGATTCCCGGTGACTGCCACATATGATCAGAACGATGCTTCCTTCCTGGGATTACACTGCTGAATCAGTTTTGTCCTACTCTCCTTATGTTTCCTCAGCCTCTTGCTTTTCCTCTATGATTCTGGTGGGTAACATTAAATACTAGTATCCCCAGTTGTACCAGGGAGTGGGTTGAATGATAGCCCCCCAAAGCATGCCCATGTCCTAATACCCAGACTTGTGAATGTTGCCTTATTTCAGAAAAGGGTCATTGCAGATGGAAATAAATTAAGGATCTTCAGGATAGATCAGGTGGGCCCCGATCCTACCATGAATGCTGAGACAGAACAGGGGAGGACACAGATACAGTGGCAGATATTGGAGTTGTGTAGTCAAAAGAAATGAAGGTAGAGAAGAAGGAGGGATACTTCTCTAGAGTCTTCTATGGTGCTTGTCTCTACCAAGACCTTGCTTTCAGACTTCTGACCTCCAAAACTGTGAGAGAGTGAATTTCTGATGTAAATTTTTGTAGTGAATTGTTGCACCAGCCATTGGAAACTAATACAAGCCACAGTGAAAAAGTGGTGGAGAAAAGACTTTGAATAGTTAAAAATCAGGACTATTCTAAGCCATATAAATTTAATTTAGGCAATACTCCAAGAAAGAACAAACAAATATTTGTAACAATGTAAAAAAGAGCTACATTTTAATAAATTGACCTGAGAACAGATGTAGATGTTCAGACAACTTAAGTTGGTTAGTTTATCTCTTCAACAGCTACTAAAATATTAAAAGGATACTGAATGTATTCACATAATATTTTCTCCTGCCTCAAGCTTCTCTGACTCTTTGTGCAGGGTTAGGTGTTACTATGGTGACCAGAAGTTCTCTTTTTGAACTATGGGGAAGGAAAATTTTCCCCTTCTACCATTTTAGGTTCTGTGGCTGATCTAAAAATCAAATTGACATAGGACAGATTAACAGGAGGGGAAAAAACAACAACAACAACAGCTGGACAATTGATATATTATCTTGAGCTAATAAAGGAAAATGATATGGGTTGGGGGCAGGGAGAAGGTAGCTGTTCCTGGAAAGGTACAAGGAGGAAATGTTTATTAAACAAAGGTTGCCCTGCCATGCAGATTAAATCTCTCAGGTGAAAAAGTTATCTCTAGACCCCTCTCTAATAAAATTTCCTTTGTAAATGTAGATATCCCCCACAAATGGGGAAATGTATAATTTCTTTTAGGCAGTTAAGAGGTAAATAAATTTTTCCTTAGTCTGTTGGGTCTTGTTAGCCTTCTGCTCAAAATAATCTTCATGCCTAAGTGGCATATTTGGGTATAACAAGTTATGAACCCCCTTACTACTGAAAAACAAACACACCCAAATTCGCTCTGCAGTGGGAAACTTCAGGGTTAGTCTTGAGTAGAAAAGCTGGAGGCTAAAAGTAGATCCTTTACCATGTAAAAATGTGTATGATCTATGTTCATGGTCACATGTTATGCCTGAAAGAAAGGTGTAAAGATAGATATCTATATATTTTGAAATATAAAACCAAAAAATAATAATTCTAAAAATAGTGATTTCTTATTTATAGGAAGTTTTCAGTTCTATAGGAAGCATTTTATTACTGTGATCATGACCTTTATTTCTGAAATAATAAACCCTAGACTAGCCACTATAGTAGAGAGAGTTAGTATACAGATACCCTGAGCCAATGGCTAATCAAAGAAGCCATTGACAATTTTTGTTTGCAAGAATAATGAGCATAATGGCTGTATCTCTGAGACACAAGTGAGCCCAGCTGTATCTGTTTAAGCTTGATTAAAATCTCTCCATCAAACATTAAGTGTTCAAGTGGAGTCCAGAGACATTTCCCCAAAGAGTTCTTTGGCTGATATCATTGCTGTGGTCATTTGAAGAGGAAACTCAATTTCCAGCATTTTGGGTCCCCCCTGCTGTGAACTACAATGCCAAGACTACAGCTAGCTGCACAGGACACCTGCTAATCATTTGCTGTTACATTAGCTGTTCATAAGTTACCTCCATGTCATAGTCTTTGCCACTGGAGTTTGAACTCATTTTTTTATTTCTTACTAGAGGCCCAGTGCACAAAATTTGGCCTGCACCCTCAGCCCGGCCAGCACCCTCTCCAATCCGGGACCCCTCGGGGGATGTCCGACTGCCTGGGGATCAGGCCTAAACCGGCAGTTGGACATCCCTCTCGCAATCTGGGACCACTTGCTTCTAACCGCTTGCCTGCCTGTTGCCTAATTGCCCCTAACCACTCTGCATGCCTGCCTGATCACCCCTAACCACCTCTGCCTACTTGCCTCATCACCCCTAACTGCCTCTGTCTGCCAGCCTAATGCCCCTAACTGCTCCCCTGCCTGCCTATCACCCCTAACTGCCTCTGCCTACCTGCCTTATCACCACTAACCCCTCTGCCTGCCTGCCTGATTATCCCTAACTGCTCCCCTGCTGGCCTGATAGCCCCTAACCACCTCTGCCTGCCAACCTGATTGCCCCTAACAGCCTCTGCCTGTCTGCCTGATCACCCCTAACCCCAAATAATATCTTCCACTGGAGAGGGTATCCCCTTTTTTTTGGTTAGGCAGATAAAGTGGCTGATCACATTAACCCAAACAAGAACTGAAGTCAGTTTGAATTTCATTAAGACTGACAAAATTTCCTCAAGATCATCCCTGTTCATTGGCCATGGTACTTCAGAACTTTATTTCGGAGCCTAGCAGTGATGCAGCTCTACGTTTCTGATGTTTTCAGCTTAGCCTTGTAGCTTCATTCCCCAAGCAGCTTCAATATTTGGCAAGTGTATTGGGAGAAAGATCAGTCATATTTTTGAGATCCCATGAGTTTCCGATATTATCACTCCAGCCCTGCACAAATAACAAAAACTCTTCTGGTTTTTATGTGCCATTGCAAATGCCTTCTGCTCTGTTCTAGGCTCAGGTTTGTTAGCTCCCAGCCCTGCTGATCATCAATAAGTGCCCCGAGGTGAATAATGATTGTTTATCCTAGCTTCAGTTCCCCATCCTCTTTAGGTCAACGGTTCTCAAAGTGTGATCCTGGACTCACAGCCCCAATGTCACCTGAAACTTGCCAGAAATGTAAATTCTCAAGCCACATCTCAGCATTAATGAATCAGAAACTCTGGGTTTGAGGTACAGCCATCTGTGTTTTAATAAGCCCTCATGTTGCCCTGGCCATTGTGGCTCAGTTGGCTGGGCAGTGTCCCAGGCATCATGCTGGGATTGCAGCCTTGATCCCCATAGTGGGCATGCAGGACGCAGCGATTAATGTTTTGCTCTCACATTGATGTTTCTCTCTCTCTTTCTCCTTTCCTCGCCCTCTAAAAATCAATAAAATCTTAAAAAATAATAAGTCCTAACATGACTCTGATATACTCTAGAGTTTCTGATTCAATAAGTCTAAAGTGGGGCCCTCAAGTTCAAGTGTTTTGCAAGTTAGATGATGCTGATACTGCTGGAGTGTAACCACACTTTGTGAATCATGGCAATAGGCTTTTATGGCTTGTCAGGCCTCTATTCAAGGACTTAGTGTTTTCAGACTCCTTCCCTGGAGCTTTTGTTAGTTAGAAGATGTGACATTTTATGCTGCCTCTGAAGTTTGGCCTAGTTCTTTATCCTTTTGAGCAGTCTCAGAATTCAGCAATATTATTAAGGAGAAATCAGCATGTGCTTGAAATTATTCAACTCTCCTCTCTGCTCATTCTAGTCATGTCCAATTGCTTAAAGGATTGTTCATTTCTTGTTTTCTCAAAATCTTCCTCTGTCAGGGTCACATGGAAGCCCACACCATAACTGGCAACAGTCTTCAGAGAATAAGAGCTGCCCCAAGTCTACTACTGCTCACCCTGAATAACTGCCCCCTCTGGGATTTTAGTCCATCAATCTCTGTAGTTGCCACAGCTCTGTGGTACTTTAAAAATATATGATCTTGCCCTAATCGGTTTGGCTCAGTGGATAGAGCGTCGGCTTGCGGACTGAAGGGTCCCGGGTTCGATCCCGGTCAAGGGCATGTACCTTGGTTGCGGGCACATCCCCAGTAGGGAGTGTGCAGGAGGCAGCTGATCAATGATGTTTCTAAATCTCTATCCTTCTCCCTTCATCTCTGTGAAAAATCAATAAAATATATTTAAAAAAATATATATGATCTCTATAACAATTCTATTTTTTAGCTGTTTTCAGCAGGAGTATTTACCTGCCATGACCTACGACATGCTATCCAGAAGAGGAAGTCAATGTTGTTGACTTAATTTCAAATTCATTATTGCGTAGAATAATGTGTTAAGTGCTTGTGACATAAAATTTTAAAAATATAGAAAGATATATATTGAAATAAAATCTTTAGAACTCCACAAGTTACTATTTGAACTTCACAATACTACTATTGGTTTCTTATGCATTTTCTTAGAGAAACCTTAATGATATATATAGTATGCACATATGCACACACATAGATATGCATATGTGTGTACACTTTTTTTCCCTACATCTATTCAGCATTTTGCATTTTCTGAATTTTGCTTTCTTTACTGAACAATATATCTTGCAGAACTTGCTATACCAATGCCTTATTCTTTTTAATAGCTACATAGTCTATTAGCAGTTCATTAACCAGATATCATTGATGAATATTTAAGTGGTTTCACATATTTTTCAATCACAAACAATGGATAGATAAATATCTCTCTAAAATGTGTAAATAAGGGCCTGGCATATGTAATTTTTAACAGCTTTATTTATATATATAATGTAGGTGCCATAAAAATCACCAACTGTAAGTGGTTTTAGTCATTTGTAGGACAGTGCAACCATCATCGCAATCCAGTCAAAGTTTAACACCCCAAACAGTTCCTTTGAGTCCATTTGTTGTCAATCTTCACTCCTATTCCTATAGCCCTAGGCAACTTCTCATCTGCTTTAGGCCTCTATAAATTTGCCTTTTCTGGCAAATTTAATATAAATGAAATTGTGTACTATGATGTCCTTTTTGTCTGGCTTGTCTCACTCAGCAAAATGGCTTAGCGGTTTATCCATGTTGCAGCTTGTACCCGTTGTTTGTTGCTTTTTCTTTCTAACTAAGGTCCCATTTATGGGTATTCTGCATGTTGCTTTTCCATTCACCAGTTTATAGGCATTTGGATTGTTATAATGGATGTTGTCATGTAAGTCTGTGCGGGCATGGGTTTTCCTTTCTCTGGTCAACTCCCATTTGGTTTTGTTGTTGCTTTCATCCAGGTCTCCAGGTCTCTATTCAAGGACTCGGTGTTATGATTTTAATTCATAATTACTGCCCATGAGGACTTGGGGAAATGACAGATCCATGACAGTGCAGTGGGTGGTCGGTGTGCACGGACTCAGCATCGCTGTGAAGGTTAAATTGCACATCGATAAATAAGGTAAATTCAAGCTTTTACAGAGGTAGTCCGTGAACGATGTGTAGAGGTGAGGGACAAAGGAAAGATATGATTGATGGTAACAATTATTATTGCTGTTCATGCTTTAGATTCGAGATTTTACAATGTCACAGTCATCTCATGATACTGATTAATTACCACTATTAAAAAGGATGAAACTATGGATCATAGCTACTACTAATTTGCTAAAGATCCCATAGCTAAGATTTCAGAAAGTCAGGCTCTGTACATTGCCGAAGTTTTCAAAGTATCCTCAGGACTTTAATTCATTTCTGAAAAAAAAAGAAGATTAATAAATTACAGTATCTCTTTAGTTGTAATATCTCTGCTGTTCAGAAAATATTGTTAAATTGATGAATGCCCAATTGCCTGAACAACAGCAAAAAACGTGAGGTAGGACCCTGAGTCAAAATTATGACACAGAATTTGTTATATAGTGTACCCACATCAATATTAAGCCTTAACAATTACAGAATTCTAGAAGGATATGGAATATTCTCACTTACAAATGAGAAAATCAGCATCCTTGAATAATAAGATGGGGATGGGACTGCACAGCACGGCTGAAACAGTATTAGAACCTAAAGTTCCAGAAACACAGTTAAGCGTAGTCACAATGTCCTGTCTCCAGTAACAAATTCTTTTTATGAGGATCTCCATGACCTCCAACAATATCTGAAAGATATTTTGACATAAGAAAATTCTAGTTTAACGAAGAACTTGAGAAATGTTTTAGCATTTAAGATACTTGGCCAGAAATCCTAGATATCCGAAGTATTTTATTTCTATAACAGGGTTTTTTTATTTTTTTAAATATAAATCAATGAAACATCTTTCCCTGTGAATTAAAGTGAAAAAGTTCTGATTTTTGTGCGTGTGCACAAAATCACCTGGGCTCTTGTTAAGAAAGTCCTTGGGAGAGTTGAGAAGGGACTCAGACTGTATCCTCAGGACTTAATAAAGTGTCAAGTTATCTCATTACAGTGTTTGAACCGCTGAGAAATGTTAGTTCTTACTGGTCTGTAAGCATTGATCATGTTTTGCTTCTTTCTTTTTCTTTCTTATATTTTTAACCAGGAATGTCAAGAGAGTCATTTGTGGTGGCATCGAAACAATCATTTGAAACTGAAAAACACTGGTGTTTTTCTTTTACAAATGAGCAACCACGGACATTTTCTTTTCTCTCTTTTTGAAATAAGCTGTGATTTAGGGACAGCTGAGGAGGCCAGAATCCAGAAGTCTGCCTCACGGGTCATTTGTTTCCAGTTTCTGGAGCACTGAGACCATCACTACAATTGCACTCTCACCATACAGACATTTTTGTTCTTGTGCCATAACAATGTGGGCATGCATTAGTCATCTTCTCCAGCTGATATCTTAATTGGCACTCCTGCCTTGCTACCATTTTAATTAACAGAAAAGCCATTAGCAACTCCTCTTCCTCCTGACAAGTCCAGAGAAGGGAGAGTGCCACACACTAAAACTCTAACAGATACCACCACAGACAACAAAAATGAATGAAGTAATGCTGGGAGCAAGTGTCAATATGAAGTAAAGAAAAAGGTCAAAAACATTTTCATATTTGACATCTTTAATGACAGTTTTAGGAGGGGAAGGAGACAAAGTTAATTTCAATAAGATTCCCCCACCACCCCGCAGGGAAAACAAACACAGGTTTTTTTTTAAGTTTCGATTTCCTATATATTGGAAAATGGATATTTTAGCAACTTCAACTCAATTGATCCATGCGAAGCACCTTTGGGGAAAGCATTTGCTCTTTTATCAATAAATAGTTAAGAAGACTATGTTAGACTTCCTCTAATTTTATTTTCAGGATTTTAAGCTAAAGCCAAGTACTCCCTTAGCCAATGAAATTTCTCTCTTTTTTCCTTTCCTCCCAGCAGTGTTGATAGGTTTTCTATCAATTTATCCACTTTCTTTCCTTTTTCAAAATATTTTATATTGTGCTTAGTGGCATAAATTGGCAATCGATAAATGAATCAATTGTCATCAAATATTTATTGACAGGTACTGATGATAAGGAAAAATATGGACTTTTGATTCAAAATCCTGGGTTGAAGTCCCACCTTGCTATTATCTGCTTGTATGATTTCAGGCACTTAATCTCTTATTAACTTCCTCATCTATACAATGGTGAAGATGAAGAAAAAGTCCTGCTTATTATGATTATTGTAAAAAATTGTATAGAGTATAACAAGATGTTTTAAATACAAAATTAAATTATTAAGACCTCTGATACATATTACACATTATAAGGTACTTGTAATAGTTAATTTTACATCTCAACTTAGCTATGGTGCCAGTTGTTTGGTCAGACATTAGCCTAGCTAAGAGCTAGGCCAGTGGTTCTCTACCTTGGCTGCACATTAGAATCACCTGGGAATCTTTTTAAAATCTTTATTTCTGGGCCTCATCCTCCGGAAATTCTGTTTCTTTGTTATGGGGTGGGGCCACAACATTAGTAACAAAGAAACAATTTCCGGAGGATGAGGCCCAGAAATAAAGATTTTAAAAAGATTCCCAGGTGATTCTAATGTGCAGCCAAGGTAGAGAACCACTGGCCTAGCTCTTGCTGTGTAGGTATATTGTACATGTGACTAATGTTTACAACCAGTAGACTTTAAGTAATTCAGATCACCATGTATAATATCAGTGGGCCTTATCAATCAGTTGAAGGCCTTAAGAACTAAAACTGAGGTTTCCAGACTAGTAGGAATTCTGCCTCAAGATGGCAATATAAAAATCCTGCCTGAATCCCCAGCTTGCCTGTAATCCTGCCCTACACCTTTAAACCTACCAGACTCCATAATCATGTCAGTGAATTATCTATCTATCTATCTATATCTACTATCTATCATCTATTTACTTCTCAAGAAGCTCCAGACATCTTCCCTTAGGATATATTGAAAAATAACAAAACCAACATGTGGTCATCAGCACTGTTTATCTCATGCCATGTAAAGAGAGATGGAGACTTCACAAGAATTAATTGAATGCAAGAAGGAGAGAATGGATTCTTTTGAGTTTCAGCTCCCTTAGTACTTAATGCCTTCTACATGAGGAGTGTGTGGGAGAGCTTAACAAGTGTTTGTGGAAACCAGGGGGTTTTACCCAGACCTAGAAACAAATGCTTGATTCTCATCTGCATATTTCTTTTTCTCCACATCCTCTCCAGCACTTGTCGTTTGTTGATTTGTTGATGATAGCCAGTCTGACAGGTGTGAGATGGTACCTCATTGTTGTTTTGATTTGCATCTCTCGGATTCATCTGCATATTTCTGAGGTAAGCCGCTCTTTAGAATAGCCCACACAAGCAGGATGATAAAGGACTGCAGCACAGAATAACTAGGTACCATGGATAGTTGGCCCTAGGAGAGGGTGCAAAAACAATTTCTATGGTTTTGCATGAAGGAGAAAGGGGATTAGAAGAAGGAATGAATCTAAGATGAACAATCCTATATAATAAAGAGCTAATATGCAAGTGGTGGTCATGCCCTCGTGCCCTCGTGCCCTCGCGCCCTCGCGCCTGGGCCAAGGGACCTGAGACCACACACCCCCCCCACCTGGCCTCCCAGACTGCATCTTCTGCCCTGCAGGGCTTGATGAGGGTGGGGCCAGCTGGCTCTGGGTATCAAGAGATTTCGAGGTGAGCGCAAGGGTGGGTGGGGACTTGACTCTGGGTCCCGTGGCATGCCTTAGACTCGGACAGGAGGGAGATTTTCATATACATTTTACTAAGTTTCTTTCATCTCTGACACTTATATTATAAAGGGCAAATAGCAATATTAAAATATTTCCTCTAATGAATTCCCTGTTAATGTGCATGAATTTCATGCACTGGTCCACTAGTAGATTATATTAGTCAAAGTTTCCCAGAGAACAGAATCAGTGGGAGACAATATATATATATGTTGTCCCCCAAAAGTGTATACACACACTTTGAATAATTATAAAGGCAGCATTTATTAAAACACATTTCCTTTTCAAAATTGAGCTATCAGCTGTTAAAGTGTATATTTATTTTTTTGGGGGGGGGTTGATACCCTGTATATCATATCATATCATATCATATCATATCATATCATATCATATATTTGAGAGATAGAGAGAGAGAGAGAGAGAGTTTTGTAGGAATTGGCTCACAAAGGTTGGAGAAGATGGGATGACATTTCCAGCTCAATAGTAAGGCAGAAAAAAATGGACAACTTTCTCCTTTATCCATTTTTTGTTCTACTCAGGCCATGAACAGATTGGATGATGCCTACCCAAATAGGGAGAGAAATCTACTTTACTGAGTCTACTACTTCAAAGTCTAATCTCATCTAAAAACACCCTCACAACCACATGCAGAAAGTTGACACATAACATCACACAGATCATGTGAAAAGATACCTTATTGAGGAGAGGATTTGGTGCTGCTGTTAAGACTAAAGGCTAGTGTACTTCTCTGAAAGCTTCTTCATACATCAAGAGTCCCAGGTTGGCCCTGGCTGGTTTGGCTCAGTGGACGGACTGTTGGCCCATAGACTGAAGGGTCCCGGATTTTAATTCAGTCAAGGACATGTACTTTGGTTGCAGGCTTGATCCCTGACCCTGGTCGGGGCATGTGCGGGAGGCGTCTAATAGATGTCTCTCTCTCACATCGATGTTTCCGTCTCTCCTCTTCCCTTCCACTCTTTCTAAAAATCAGTGGGAAAATGTCATCAGGTGAGGATTAACAACAACAACAAAAAAGAGTCCCAGGTTGTGTTGAGAACTGTCCTAAACAATCAACACATAAACACAAAAGACATGAGACCACACCAAGACAATGAACTAGGGAAGATGATAGCCATGTTCTAGCAGCACTATATGACTATCTCACCTCAGAAGATACCTCTTACTCCTGGTCTTTTCCTCGTTCCATCCACTACAGTAGCTAAGCCTTGAAAATGGAGTAGGGAAGCAATATCTCCTTTTACCTCATCTTTTCCATGCAAGCAGCCAGCATCATAACTTTAACCAGGGATGAGGGAAGAATTATTAATAGATTTAAAGAGGACTGGTCCATTTTAATAATGGAAAGTGACTGGAAATTTTGGACTCTATTCATTGTGTTTATTCTTTCAACAAAGCAGGGTTGGAATCAAGTTTTGAAGAAAACTACAACAATTTTATGTTTATATCCTGAGTTGAGAAATTATTAATAAACTACAAAAGGTAAAAGATCCTCATCCATTTATGCTCCTTTCCAGTTTACATAGTTTAATGATATAATCTCTTTATAAGAATACCATTAAATGTGATTTATGTCTCTATTTTTTAAGATGGGGAAGTTCAGTCTCAGAATAATTATGTGATTTGCCTAAAGTCCAGAGCTAGAACTATATCCAGTCTGATGACTGATATGATCTAAGCACAAACATTTTTCTGCTGCACTAGGTTTTATGAGTTAATCATCTCATAGCAATACTCTGAAATAATGGAGTCTATTGTTAAAAAGGACCATTCTTATCTACATTCTTCAGTACATTTGCCAGGAACTCAGAAGGACTGCAAATTAAGAATGATCAGCATCTTTAATAACAATAGTTTTTCATTAATTAATTCCTTATGTTGAATGCTTCATATGCATTACCTCATTGAACCACATTAACATACTATTGCCGGGGTTCTTGTTCTGGCATTGAGACGGGTTCAGCAAGTCTGGAGAAGGGCTGTGTGTAACTTAATAAAGAGTCCAGAGATGAAGCATAATTTTGAAAGGCATTTGGGGGTCAGAGGAACCTAGCTAAAAGAACTAAGTTATCCTCGTCTCAGGACCCCTTGCTTTTTATTAACACAATTTGCCCTAAGGCAAGGTGGAGATATACACTTCAAAGGGTAGGGTTTCGTATACACAGTCCATTGTCAGAATGGAAGAATTTGCCTATGGCTGTTCATGTGTTTGGCCAGTAGGAGGCAATAACATGTAGATTAAGATGCTCTGAGCTGTCTGGCAGCAAGCAATCATCCTTTTCAGGTTTGGGGAAATGCCTTTACCACTCCAGATGATTCAGCCCTTGCTGACATGCTGGAATTGGCTTCCGGCATACTATTACCAAATTGCTGGGTACTATTACCAAATTGCTTGACTTAACCTTCCTACTTCTTCCCTGTGATCCACAATCAAACACCTCAGCTACATAACAGGAGAGGAATTATATGTGTTCTGAATATAGTGATGAAGGATAAATGAAATAATAGCTACAAAGTTGACAAGTAACATATATTGACTTTCACCCTACCACTTAATCCATCAGGTGAGCCTCTACTTTTAAGTACTCAGCAAATACTTGTTGAAAGAATTATAAATGAGATATAAATTACAAGGAGAAATCTATTCTATTTTAAAGGTGGCCCAGAAGAAATCTATTATCATTTTCATTTCCAATATCAGAAGATCATATATTTTTAAGTTGTATTTATTTAATTTAGTTTGATTTTGTTTTTTGTGTAAGTGACACATTTTTAGTGCATTAGTATAAAACTGAACTTACAATTAATTTCCACCAATTTACTTATTTTGTAAATAATAAGAGATGTTCTTATAAACTAGTTTTTATCTCTTCTATTTAGAATTAAAAATAAAAGAAAGCAGCCAATTATGGTATGGTTCTGACTATCTTTGTTTGGTTAAAAGGGTGTTTTCACTCTTAAGGTATTTTCAGGGCAGCCTACTTACCAAGTGTCTGACTCCAATGCTTTATTACGAGCTAATGGACTCACAACTAAAAATGGTTCGCTGGGGAAAAGCAGTTTTGAATATGTGAGCATTTTAAAATTATGTCCAAAAGTTTACACTTTTACTCTTGGATTGGCATTGAACATGAAAGTTTGCCTTCTCCAAACTCAATGAAGAGCTGACCTGAATTAGAAAGGTAATTGCCATAGGATGTGCGAGAAGAGAAGAGCCTCTTTTATCTCTGAGTTCACTGGTGCTGACGAATTCTACTCTGCTAATTGCTGTCAAAAAGAAATGCCCATGTTCTTCATCAACCTGGGGCAAGACTGACATATTTCCTGGCTTGTGTCACAATAGACTTTGTAACAAAACCTATTAATCTCTCTTGAAATGAATCTGGCATAGAAATAAATATATGTCTTGTAATTCATTATTTATACCCTGGCTCCTTGCATTCACCACTTTCATGGCAATATGTTTTTCCTTGCATATTTTGGCATTTTTCCTCAATCTAATAATGTCTGCTTTCAGCATTTCAGGAACTCTGCAGGTTCAAATTCCATCAAATCCTCCTTCCTTTTGTTTTAGAGCTGCTCTGACCTCTGTACAGAAAGGAAATTACATTATACGCTCATTTTACCACATTGCTTATTTTTTATTCAAAAACTGAAAAAAATAAAAAGCTTGTATACAACTTTTAGAGCCCTGAAGTCATGTCCTCAGAACAAAATGTTTTTAAAGTACTGAGCTTCACCATGTTGAAATAGCACATTACTGCTCTCCTGCCATTGAATTCATTTTGGTACTGTTTTGACAAACATCTCAAAGCAACCTGGAAAACATTCTTCTTGCTCTTGAGAAATCCGCCTTGCCTACACGTCAACTCCTGAATCAGGGCAGGTGTGAGAGCACAAAGCTGGCCAATTTGCACAGATGGTGTGGAGGTCAAATGGAAACATGTTACATTTCCCTGAGTTGACAGTTGTGAGTAGGGTGGAAACACCAGTTATAATGCCTTGCTAATAGTCAGCCTGTATCAATGATGTGTACTCAGTAGCTCTCCAGTAACACTGTCCTTTAGAAAGCTACTAATGGGAAATAATGCATGACACAATATTGGAATGTCTTATAATGACACAGGGACTACTAGCTAGGGATAGTTGGCTAAAGAGACTATTTCAAAGGGTAAAAATAGTACAGCTAATTCACTGAGTTCTGTAAAAGCATATTGTACATGCTTTCATTATCAAACAGTATTGCATTCATTATTAAGCCAGGATTCTTAAGGCAGCTGCCAAATTGATGTATTGAGTTGCTGATACAAAAATGAGCCATTTATAATTAATTGTCCCTAAAGCAATCTTTTTAAAAAATCAACATACTTTCTTGGATTTATTAACTGAGTTTTATAAAGCTTATAAATATTTTCATTTGATCAGTATCTATAAGAACTGAATACAAAACACATTTTGCTAGAAATGTAACTCAAAAATTAATATCAAATTACTGAAATTTTAAAAAATTTAATTCTCATTCAAGAAATCCATCAGAGTTTGCAGAATCATCTAAAATTTACATACTTGCATCAGCATCTTCCTATTTGCTTTCTGCACTTTCAGGTCACATGCTCTGAGCAGCCCTGCCTTGTTGGCTCAACATCTCATGGGTGCAGTGAAGCATCACAAAATTTCTTCAGGTTCAGGGCTATATTAAGCTCTACAACCTACTTTTGGAAGCCATCTATATATATTCTTATTAAAACCAGGCCCTTGTCCTTTCCCATGAATTATTCACCATGGGGGATAGAGGAAAATATATCTCATCCAATATAAGTGAAACATAAATTAGTACAAAATCATTTGGGGCATGAAAGTAATCTTAAATTTCCATATGGTATGATAAGGGACAATCACATCACACAGTCCAGAAACTAGAATTCTCAGAGGAAAGCTGAAGTACAAGATATTTTTACCAAAAAGTATGGCTGTGAAAATGGGTACTTTTACTAGCTAGTTCATTCATCAACCCAAGCCTTAAAGAAAACATCATAATCACTTCTCATCTAACTGCATTTAGACCTAGAGATATTGTAGTATGTTCATAAATCCTGATTAAAAAAATAAAATACAATAGACACTAAAATCTTGCATAGTGGCATTCCTGGTGTGTTACTTAAATATATATATATTGATTTTAGAGAGGAAGGGAGAGGGATAGAGAAATAGAAACATCAATGATGAGAGAGAATCATTGATCGGCTGCCTCCTGCATGCCCCCTACAGGGAACCAAGCCCACAACCCAGGCATGTGCCCTTGGCCGGAATAGAACCTGGGAGCCTTCAGTCCGCAGGCCGAGGCTCTTATCCACTGAGCCAAACCGGATAGGGCTGTGTGTTACTTTTTATTTAGCCTTTCTCATGGAGGTGTGTTAAGGGTTCAAGACTACAATGAAATATTATAGCACTTCATCTTTTATTAAGAGATACTTATTAAGATGTTCATGTGCTCAACTTTAAACCAGTATTTTGTTCAGTGTGCACATATTCAACTTATCTAAAAGTGTTTTAATATCAGTTTATTGAGAAAGAGGGGGGGAGAGAGAGAGAGAGAGGGAGAGAGAGAGAAATATTGCTGGTGCCTCCAGGCATTTTGTTGTCTTAGAAAACTTGAGAATAGTTAATAAGCTGACATAGTGTCAGATCCAATATAATATTCTTAAAGTGAGGATAAACTTCTCAAATGGTCCCAATCACCTGTTGTTTTTCTACATTTGGACAGTCTCTGAGAGTACAACAGAATGGAATAAAAATGGATATTGTGACTGGACAGATATACATTTCCATTTTAATATCACATTTTACTAACAGTGTGATTTTTTTAAATAAACTTTTTGGTCTCTTTGGGTCACTATCTTATTGTGAAAAAATTAAACCAAATCCCAAGAGTGACCAAAAAATGCATGTCCCTTCCCTTATGGAATCTTTCTGTCTGGCTTTGCAAACAAATAAAAAATCAAATATATACAATTGACCCTTGAACAAAACCGGTTTTAACTGTGCAGGTCCACTTATATATGAATTTTTTTAATGCAAACGATGCAATAAATGCATTTCCTCTTATGATTTCTTTAAATAACATTTTCTTTTTCTGGCTTACTTTATTGTAAGAATATAATATATAATAGAAAAATACGTGTCAATCGGCTTTTATATTATTGGTAGGGCTTCTAGTCAACAGTAGGTTATTGGTAGTTAGGTCTTTGGGGAATCAAAAGTTATACATGGATTTTTCAGCTGTGCAGGGTCCCTAACGCTCACCTTGTTCCAGGGCCAACTGTAATTATAAATGGTGTTAAAAGTTAAGAAAGAAAAAGAACATGTGCTATTAGAAACAGAAGCTTATGAGTTAGATAGAGTGGGCTCAGAAAAGCCTATCTGAGAAGGGGCTTTTCACCGGAGATATGAAACAGAAGTTAGGCATGTTGAGTGGAGGAGAGAACACTTTAAACAGAATGATTGAAGGTTATGTCCAATTTGTATAGATTTTGGCTTCCTGGTGGCCAAAACTCAGTATTTTACATCTTTAAATCTTAGTAAGTAAGTGAATTAATGTGTGAATGAATGTATGAATGAAGGCATAAAAGATTTATGACCAGCAGGTTTTATTGCTGTTGTGAAAACTCCAAAGAAACAGACTGAATCCTCACCCCTAAATATGGTTCAGATATCAAGACTGATGACACCATACTCACATCACGAGTGTTTGAAAAGATTTATTATTCACATAATGACATTTTCTGGGCAGAGCAGGGCAATCCTCTCAAGCTGGTCCAAAAATGTCTTGAGAGAACAGGGAAGAAAGACTGGCTTGGGGTTTTTATGTGGTTAAGGGGTGGTACTGGAGGGAAGGTTCTTGTGAATTTCCCGCTGGCACCACAGGAAGCCATACTGGGACTTTATCAGTTTGTCAGATGTGGAACAGAAAAGCAAAAGGGCTGGGTGAGACTTAAAAAGCTATCAGCAGTCAAAAATTTTAAAAATGGATTTTGGCTCTTCATTACACTTGTTTACTAAAATGAAACTTGAAAGAACACAGGAAAGTGATATGTGTTTATTGGGGGAATAGGAGTGTTTAAATATAAATATAATGTAGACTTATTTTATATTAAATTTCTGGTTAACAAAGTTTACATTGAGACCAAATATCTCCTAGTGACTCCACAAAAAAAATAACCATCTAGCATAACAAAATTCATCTGGCTAGCTAGAAATTAGTCTACTACTAATAAAAAAATGATGATCATTTATTCCTACAATAAAATTATATTTGTATCTAGTTAGGGGCCCTTATTATATGTTTTTATCTTATTTTGGGCAGTAAGAAAGATTGGAAGGACTTTCAACATGAGCACCAGCACATTGTACTCAAGAAATTTAGACAGAGATAAAAAATAAAAAGTAAAAATAAAAAAAAACCTCTAGTGGCATCTCTTGCCCAAAGCTTAATAATCAATGTGGCCACATGTAAATAGTTCACCTTTCTCTGGGCAGTAAACAGGTTTGGCAAGGCTGGAACAAATTGGATGTGCCTATCATAATCAACTTAATAACAGGAAAGAAATAGGAAGGATGTTGAGGAAAACAGACAATGTATAAAATCTTGAAGGAAAAATAAAAAAAATATTTTTAGAAATGGAACATATGCTCAATTACAGCCTCCTAACAATAGACACAAAATAATTAGATGGAATATTTCTGTCAGCACATTTACATATTTGAAAAATAAGACCTTTTTTTCTTTCCAATATGAGACTATAATGGGAGTTTATATTCCTACAGCAATGGGACCATCACAAGCTGTGATTATTCAGGAACTGATTTTCTAGGTTGGGGGCTCTCCTCTCCCATTGCTTCTCTCTCTCTTCCCTTTTGCTTCCTTGCTTATTAGCATTTACTCGTAGCAAGTGTCTAAAAATAGAATAATAAAGGAAATGAACTTCAAATGAGCCTGGTGGTTACCTTCTAAGCATATCAGCTAATAGGATTAATTAAGGTAGAGGTGGTCACACCTATCTGCTAAAATGATTCCACTTTTCTATGCCATTGTCCCTCAATCACCATGGAAATCAAGAACTAGCTTCATGTAACTGTACGGTTGTCTCTGTATGGTTATTGGGCATTCTCTGAAGTGAGATATACTGGTTTCAGTGACTTTCTAACTTTGGAAGAAACAAACACATAGGTGCATAGTAACATTACCTATCAAATATTAGGTAAAAACAAACAAACAGTCAAATAGCTACAGTAATCATGGCAAATTAATTATTTGATGATTTTTATAATCTTAATTAGCATGAATAGTAAAGAGTACTTGTAAATATTGGTGTGGAAAATACTTGTGCAAAGAGAAATAAAATTTTCCTATTTGGCCCAAGCTGTGTAGCTCAGTGGTTGAGAATTAACCCATAACCCAGGAGGTCATAGTTCAATTCCTGGTCAGGGCACATCCCTGGGTTGCAGGCTCCATCCCCAGTAGGGTGCATGCATGCAGCAGCAGATCAATGATTCTCTCATTGATGTTTCTCTCCCCCTCTCCATCCCTCTCTCTAAAATCAATGAAACAGTTTTTTTTAAATTCCCTATTTGTACTCTACACAAGACAACCAACACTTTTTTATTATATTTATTGGGGTGACATTGGTTAGTAAGATTATATGGGTTTCAAGTGTACGATTCTATGATATATGATCTATATATTGTATTGTATGCCCACTACCCAAGGTTAAATCATTATATAAGTTACCATATATTGACCCCCTTTACCCTTTATTATTCCCCCATCCCTCTTCCCTCTTCTAACCACAATGCTGTTGTCTGTGTCTCTGAGATTTTAAGACAACCAACACTTGAAATGTAATATTAGGAACCTTTCATTTGAATTCTTAAATATTCAACTTAATAGAATGTACCACCATTCAGATATACTGAGAAGCAAAATTTTAATGCAAGAGTAGGAAAATATATCCTAAAAAGAATGGGCTTCATATGATCCAGCAATCACACTCCTTGGTATTTACCCAAAAGAGCTGAAAATTTATGTCCACACAAAACCTGCATACAGATATTTCTAGCAGCTTTATTCATAATTGCCAAAATTCGGAAGCAACCAAGATGTTCCTCAGTAGGTGAATGGATAAATAAAATGTGGTAAGTCTAGACCAGGGGTCCTCAAACTACGGCCCGCGGGCCACATGCAAATACAAATATTGTATTTGTTCCCGTTTTGTTTTTTTACTTCAAAATAAGATATGTGCAGTGTGTATAGGAATTTGTTCATAGTTTTTTTTAAACTATAGTCCGGCCCTCCAACGGTCTGAGGGACAGTGAACTGGCCCCCTGTTTAAAAAGTTTGAGGACCCCTGGTCTAGACAATGAAATAATAGTTACCACTAAAAAGAGGTGAGCTATCAAGCCATGAAAAGACATGGAGGAATTTTAAATGTATATTGCTAATGAAAGACATCAATCTGAAAAGGCTGAATATCATTATAATTCTAAGTACAGCGACCCTTAAAGAACATAAATTTGAACTGTGCAACCCACTTATATGTGGATTGGTTCAATAAATATCTATAGCGTTTTTTATCTGTGGTTGGGAGTCTACTGATGCAGAGGGTGACTGTATGCTTTGATCTATGCCAATTTATAAAGGGGACTTGAGCATCTTCAGAACCAATCCCCCATGGATACTGAGGAACAACTAAGTTTTGGGAGAGTTAAGTTATATGCAGATTGTCAACTGCACAGGGATTGGTGTCCCTAACTCCCACATTGCTCAAGAGTCAACTGTATATGACATTCTGGAATAGTAAAAACTATGGAGACAGTAAAATGATCAGAGGTTGTAAGGGGTAGGGGGAAGGGAGGTAGAGCACAGAGGATTAAAGGGTCAGTGAAACTACTTTGTAAGATATTGTAATGATGGATACATCTCACTATACATTTGTCCAAACCCATAGAATGTACAATACCAAGAGTAAACCCTAAGGTGACTATGGATATTGGGTGATTATGATGTGTTAATGTAGGTTCCTAAGCTTTAACAAATGCATCACTCTGGTAGGGGATTTTGATAAAGGAAGCTATGAATGTGTTGGGGAAATCTCTGTAATTTCTCAAATTTGTTGTGACCCTAATACTGCTCTAAAATAATCAAATCTGTTTAAAAGAAAGGAAGGACAGTAGGAAGGAAGGAATGAAGGAAGGAAGGAAGGAAGGGAAAAAATATAAAAATTTAGGTATCAGGCCTAAACCCTCTCACAATCCTGGACCACTAGCTCCTAACCGCTCACCTGCCTGCCTGCCTGGTCACCCCTAACTGCCCCCCCTGCTGGCCTGGTCACCCCTAACTGCCCCTTCCGCCAGCCTGGTCACCTCTTATTGCCCCCCCCTGCTGGCCTGGTTGCCCCCAACTGTGCCCCCTGCCAGCCTGGTCTCCCCTCACGGCCCCCCTGCCAGCCTGGTTGCCCCACGCAGCCTGCTGTTCAGTTGTTTGGTTGTCCCTCACTAACCCCCCACTGGCCTGGTCACCCCAAACTTCCCCCCACTGCTGGCCTGGTCACCACTCATGGCCCCCCCACCAGCCTGGTCACCCCATGCAGCCTGCTATTCAGTCATTTGGTCATCCTTCACTAACCCCCTGACAGCCTGGTCACCCCAAACTTCCCCTCACTGCTGGCCTGGTCACCCCTCATGGCCCCCCACCAGCCTGGTCACCCCATGCAGCCTGCTGTTCAGTCGTTTGGTCATCCCTCACTAACCCCCCTGCCGGCCTGGTCACCCCACGCAGCCTGCTTGTTTAGTCATTTGGTTGTCCCTCGCTAACCCCTCTGCCGGCCTGGTTGTAGGCAGCCATCTTGTGAGGGCATGAGGGTTAATTTGCATATTACCTCTTTATTATATAGGATTTTGACTTAGAAGATAGTGGGGTGCCTAGGAGTTATAAAATCCAAGGAGGTAGAAGAGTAAGTATAGCCAGAGTAAAGAAAGGAAAGATCCAGAGAAAGAGAACTTGGTGGCCAGAATCTGAATTATATTTTAATATTTTAAAAGTGGCCCTTATTGGTATGTCCATAAAATTTGGCAGTTGAAATAAAAAAAATTACCAGAATCCCAAAGGTCAAAAAGCATAGAAACCAGATTATTTTAAATAAATTGTCCACATGAATATTGTCTCAGGATGACAGAACTTCCTTTGATATTTAATTTTTTTCACTGTGGGTCCAATTTATTTTAAAACCTAAATAAATGAATAGCCAAATATTAAAAATGTTGACATCTAATTTCCTTGTAGGAACAGAAGGGTAGAAAGTATTATTTTCTAAGTCAAACACAATAATCCCTTATTCTTGGCCCAGGGAAAAAATACAGCACACATCTGGGACTCCTAATCTTTACTCATCCATAAGAAGCTACTTTCTGCTTATTATATCTTCTCTATATCATCTGATATTCCCTAGATAATACTTTTTATAGAACTCCTAATCATTAATTTAAACCACAGGGGACAATTTCTAGACCACCTTTATGCCTACACAGCCACTATTTTTATTTAATTAACTTTTTAATTTTATTTGAAATTAGGGAGAATGCCACTTTTATTTATGCAAAATATTGTTCATTGATTCACTTTTCACCTAGCAATTGTATCCAAAATTTTGAAATGTATAACCTCAAATTACTCTCTCATGCCATATATCTGTTTAGGCATATTTTTCTCACATTCTCTGTAGAGAGCTGAGAGCAGGTTTGCCACTGATATTTTCTGTCCTTTTCATTGTTTGCCATATTCCTCGCTGCCATTTCAGCATTATTAATAGTGAACTATTGAGCTTGAAAGGGGTCAGAGTCAGTACTCACAAATGTTTTGATTGCATTTTCATTTTCACCTGAATCTCTGCCTGTCAAAAAACCCGTCCTTTTTCCAAGACCTAGATCAAATTCTCCCAACAAATTAAAGTCTTTGCTCTTTTCCACTGTCCTACATATTCTCCCTTTGCTTTGATCTACTCCCTTTGTTTGGGGCTCTTTTAATTATTGAATCATTTATTTAACAGGCATTGACTACCTCCTACCTGCCAAACACGTGTTAAGTACTAGGGGTATAAAGAGGAGGATAGCACAGACCCTCTCTCAAAGAGGTCTTAGTTTATTAGAGAAGAACGATATGTAAACAAGTACTCGCAGCATATTTTAAATGCAGTTATTAAATTCATCATTGTATTATAAATATTCATATCACTCTACTATTTCTCCTAAGATATTATAAGTTCCTGAGGGACAAGGCTCTGTCTATTCACTTGGCATCTGATTGTTGTTAGTACAGTCTCTGGCCAAATGTAGATATTTAGTAATTGCTGAAGATCCAATTCTACCCTTATTTAAACTTAATTCATTAGTATTTTAAAATACAAAACATCCTTTTAAATATGTTTGAATATCTTGGAAGCTTTTTTTCTATCATGATTCTGTGACTATGCTCCTCAGATAAATAACTACACAGCCCCAATTTCATCAGCATTCCTAGTCTGTATCTCACTACCGTCAGTACTCGGACCCAGCTTACATGTTCCATTTACAGGCTTTACTGTATTTTTCTTTTTATTACATTTATTGGGCTGACATTGGTTCAAAAGATTATGTAGATTTCAAATATACAATTCTATGATACATTATCTGTATATTACATTGTGTGCCCACCAACCAAAGTCAAATGTCTTTCTGTCACCATATAAATGTATGGTGTCATTTGATGTCCCAAATAAATGTATACACATTCTGAATAATTATATAGGCAGTATTTTTATTTCAAGCGTGTTTTCAAATTTCCAGAAGCATTTTAGGATGAATTTCCTTTGTTCAAAGCTTAGTCTGGTTGAAAAGAAAGAAACATCAATTGAGCTATTGGCTGTTAAAAGTGTGCATACATGTTTTTGGGACACCCTGTATTTGACCCCCTTTATGTTAACTACTCCCCACCCACCTTCCCTCTGGTAACAACCATAATGTTGTCTGTGTCTGTAAGTTTTTGTTTATTTGTTTGTCTTGTTTGCTCATTTGTTGCTTTCTGTTTTATATCCCACACATGAGTGAAATGGTTCTTAACTTTTTCTGTCTGACTTATTTTGCTTAACATTATATTCTCAAGATCCATCCATGTTGTCACAAATGACAGTATTTCATATTTTCTTATGGCTGAGTATTAGTCAGCCATTGTATATGTGCACCACATCTTCTTTATCCAATGATCTATTGAAATACACTGAGTGGCCAGATTATTATGACCGGCCAGATTATTATGACCACCCCATCAGTACAGTGAAGTGAATTAGTTATGCAAATGATCTACACTAATAAAAGACAAAGATGCTAATTGACCATACCTTTGCTACGCCCAAGCCACGCCCACCAGCCAATCAGAGTGACTATATGCAAATTAACCCAACCAGGATGGCGGCCTGCAGCCACGGAGCTGGAGCAAGAAGGAGGCTTGGTTGCCCCAGTGATGGAGGAAGCCAAGCTTCCCGCCAGCCCTGAGCCGGCTGTGGCCTCCGCTCATGGCAACAAAGTTTCAATTATAGAAGCTAAATAAATCCCAGATACCTGCTTCCAGCCAGCCTCCACTGGGAGCTTGGGTGGCTGGGGGCTGTGGCCAGCCTGCAAACAGACATCAGCCCCTCACCCAGGCTGGCCACACCCTCATGGGGTAAGGGTCCCCGCTGGGGGCATGGCTAGCCTGCAAACAGCCATCAGCCCCTCACACAGGCTGGCCAGGCACCCCAGCGGGACCCCCACCCTGATCCGGGACACCCTTCAGGGCAAACCAGCCAGTCCCCACCCATGCACCAGGCCTCTATCCTATATAATAAAAGAGAAATATGCAAATTGACCCTAACAGCAGAGCCACTGGGAATCACTGGTCACTATGACACACACTGACCACCAGGGAGCAGACGTTCAATGCAGGAGCTTCCCCCTGGTGGTCAGTGTGCTCCCACTGAGGGAGCTCTGCTCAGCCACAAGCCAGGCTGATGTCTGCCAGTACAGCGGTGGTGGTGGGAACCTCTCCTGCCTCCTCAGCAGTGCTAAGAATGTCCGACTGCAGCTAGGCCTGCTCCCCGCTGGCAAGTGGACATCCCCTGAGGGCTGCCGGGCTGCCAGAGGGATGTCTGACTGCCAGCTTAGGCCCAATCCCCCAGGGAGTGGGCCTAAGCCAGCATGTGGTCATTCCCCGAGGGGTCCCAGGTTGCGAGAGGGCACAGGCCGGGCTGAGGGACCCTCCCAAGTGTACAAATTTTTGTGCACCAGGCCTCTAGTAATAATAATAAAACCTTGAGAGTATTTGCTTAGGAAGTTTTCAATATTCAGTATTTTTGGAAGTGTCAATAAAGCACTGATGGGGTGGTCATAATAATCTGGCCACTCAGTGTACACACTTTGGTTGCTTCCATGTCTTAGCCACTGTGAATAATGCTGCAGTGAACATGAGGGTGCATATATCTTTACAAATAAATGTTTTCAAATTTTTCTGGTAGATACCAAAAGAAGGGTTACTGGATCATATCTTGAGTCTATTCTTAATTTTGTGAGGTGCTTCCATATTGTTTTCCATAGTAGCTATACTAGTTTATATTCTCACCAGCAGTGAATGAAGGTTCCCTTTTTTCCACTACCTTTCCAACACTTGTTATTACTTGTCTTATTGATAATAGCCATTCTAACCTGGGTGAGGTGGTATCTCGTTGTAGTTTTGATTTGTATTTCCCTAGTGGTAGTGAAGTTGAGCATCTTTTCTTATCTCTGTTGGACATTTGTATGTCTTCTTGGGAGAAGTGTCTGTTCAGATCCTCTGCCCATTTTTTAATTGGGTTGTTTGTTTGGTGTTGAGTTGTATGAGTTCCTTATATATTTTGGTACAAAACTCCAAAACATTGCTATAACTAACAATGAAAAAAAAAAGAAATGGAAAAAAAACAATTCCTTTTTGCAATTGCAACAAAAATAATAAAATACTTATAAGTCAACTTAGCAAAGGATGTGAGGGACCTATATATTGGAAACTACAAAGTATTATTAAAGGAGATTGAAAAAGACACAATCAAATGGAAAGATCTACCGTGTTCCTGGATTAGAAAAATCAACATAGTTTAGAATGTCCATATTATACAAAGCAATATACAGATTTAATACAATCCCCATCAAAACCCCAATGAATAATCATAAATAACAATTTGATCTGTATGGAATCTCAAAAGACCCCAAATAACCAAAGCAATCCTGAGAAAAAAGAATGAAGCTAGAAGTATCACACTCCTTGACTTCAAATTATACTACAAAGAGCTTTGTTTTCATCGAGAGGCCTCAAACTGCAAGTCATTTTCAGGTCTGATATCCTAGTCTACCTAAATCTTCTACCAGGGGATCACTAGACCTCTACTTTTATGACAGCTCCAGTGAAGAGAAACACAATTGCTGCCTCTCTGCTGCTATTCTCCCCCTAGGACCCAATCTCTTCAGAGCTGCCAAAGAGCCCTGTATCTCCAAGAACTAAATAATTCCTGGCATATAGCAAGTCAATGAAAGAATGACTTGCATGGCCTTCTTTCCATTTTTTAGACAGTTCTAATTGTTATTCAGGGTTATAAAATGAAAGTGTAAGAATGTACATTAAATAATATTCAATTAGAATTGCTCTAAAGGTAAAATCTGCCATGGTAAAAATTAAAATGTTATAGGAAGGCATCAAATGACTGCCAAAGGGGACCATTTCTCACTGTTGGCCTCCATGAGGAAAGATTTCCGTTATGAGAAAATTCTGATTCTGTTTTCTCCTTTACTCACTCTGCTTTTAAAGAAATATCATGCTGGTACAGTTGTTAATATCGGTAAATTTGACCAGAATGAATAGGCATGTTTGACTTCCTTCTACCCTCCTTTTCCTGCTTTGGATCTTTCCATCCCCAAGGAACAGCCTGCCCACTGGTTCTCTAGGGCGGCTGCTCCTGCAGGTGGTAAGAAATTGGGCCGAGGAAGATATTCATCCACCAGAAAATCAGCCTCTTTCTGAGGTTTACTTAGCAGACCTATTTGAGTCTCATCCTCTGCAACTTACTCCATACTGACCTAAATCTGTATGAAAGTGAGTTTTTCTCCATTATTATTTCATTTCTCAAACTGCTAATGGCTTTGGTGAAGAAGAGGAAATCTGCTATTTGTTAAAAATCACTTTGGAGACTCTCAACAATGACAATAACTCACCCAATACCAAACATTGGTTCTATTTGAGTTAGCAAAAAAACCCCATATATAAATGTATATACTACACACATTTATATTTATACCACTTTTTATACAAGTAGCATCAGTAGGGTCACATTTCCATTCTGTTCATCATTATGCTTTGACACTGAGTATTATATCTTGGAGAGCCACATAGTATGTCATTGTTGTACAATGGGCTCCAATTAAGTGACACACTGAATAAAATCATCCAATCCATTGTTTTCATAAAACATTTTGAGTGGTCACAATCTAAATCATAATTTGAAATACTTTTCCACAGCAGTGCCTGACCCAGTTTTGTAAATTTATCCATCCCAGCAATTGGGAGCAGGTCATGCTATCAAACCCTTCCCTAGACTGCTTCTTTTTCCTTATACCAGTACTATTGCAGGTAGCAATTTATTTCCTCCAATTTTTTCTTCTAAATTCCTCCTTTAATCTCTCAAACCTTTTCTGAATCTGTACCAATATTATTACTAGAAAAATCCCCTCATCAAACTATTTTAATCCCATTCTTCATAGTATCAGAGTAAAGGAAGTTCTCTTTAAGGGTAACGTCTAGCTTTTATGCATCTTTGTATTTCTTAGCACAGAGAGAAGAACATAATAGGTGCTCGTTTTCTTCATTAAGAACATCCAAATTGCTTAACAGAGTTTTTCTCCACCTTTGTACTTTTCAGACATCTGTTAATATAGACACTATTAAAATTGCTAAAAGCATCGATGAACTTAATATAATTGCCCATGTTAATCACAAGATCTATATGAAATTTAAAACGTGCATTAATCTGGGATACGTGTACAGCCTACCCATCTCTACCATCCATTGATTTATATCCACTGTGCTATTAGTTCATACCCATATTATTCCTAAGGGAGTTTTTCATCTAGAATTGGGACTAAGGATTTAATAACTTCATTCTTTAGTCTGTATAACTTTTCAGTAAGGAGATTTCAAAACTATAAAAAGGATATGTACAAATAAGCAATAATAATAACATTTTATAATTTTATTTAATCCTCACTCTCACCCTTAAGTGTTTTATATTAATACCTACTCTATGAGATAGGTGTTATTAATTATTTTTTACCAAAGGGGAAAATAAATCCTAGAGATGTTATTGATGCCTGAGCAAGTGGCAAAATTAAGATTTTTCATCTAGCTCTTAAATTCATGTTAGTTGAATTGGAGAAGAGAAAGATGAACTGCATGTTAAAAAATATTTTGAAGTGTTTCATGACATGTTCCAAGAGCTCTGGATCTTAAAAAGAAACAAACAGAAACACAAAAAAGACAGATAAAGTTAGTTCCTGAAATTTATGTGAAATTCCATTCGTTTGGGACCCAGCAAAGCACTTCATACAACTAAACATTTAATAGAGGTTTGAGGCTTCTTCTATATATACCTATATCTTTGTTATTGGCAAAAAAATATTAACTTTTATCAGCAGTTTTCCAAGAGGAGATTATCTATCAAATAATTTAAAAACATTTTTGGAATAGAGTAATGTGTAAGGGTTTTTACATTAAATCATGCCTATGGAAACAGCCCCTTAGTCAAAAGAATCTAATACTAATTAGAATTACAAAGCTATATCTTTAGAAAGGTTTCTGTGTTACAACTGAGATGTAACAGAAGCCCAGAAAGGTGGGGAGTGGGGGGTGGTGGTGGCCATAAGAGAATCTTCCACAGAAGAGATGGGCTTTCAATTGAACCAGCAGGAGAAAGAGCATACGCAAAGGCATGAGGTAAGATTGGGGGAAGTGAGACATGTTTGATGAAGTCTCAATAGAGCAAACATCCTATTGAGAGGAACAGAAGAAAGCCGTGAAGAAGTTGGGGGTACATTTTAATCCCAGTTAAGATGCTCTCTGTTGGCCAGCAGACACCTTCATTTTCTTCCCTCTCAATTGTCCTTGGTCTACGACCAAAAATTTTTAAGTGATTTCTGTATCAGGATATACCAAAAACACCACAGTGTTAGCTAAGCTATAAAAAGTCCATAATCCATTCCAAAGCTAGCCACAAACAGCTTTCAGATTTTATACTATCCTGCATTATTCATTCACCCTCTCCCCTTCGTTATGTAGATTTTGGAGATCTGCCACCATGTTAGAAATGGAAAGGTTTCCAAAAGGGAGAAACAATTAGCTCCTTCCCCACAGCACCACTGTATTTATCTATTAGTATCAAGCAACTTTTTTAAATCACATCGTTTTGTGAAACATTTGCATGCACGACACTGTCTTTGTTGTTTCCCATGCTGCCATGATTGGGAACAGTGGTCAGCTTCAGTCCGGGAGAGCCGGAGGTAACCATGGCTTTCTGAAAGCAAACTCAGAAGTATCATTGTGCCCAGCAGCTCTCAAAACAGGCAGAACAGAGCGAGAGCTGCAGAGGCACAGCTTCTGCCTTGGTTTTCTCTGTTAATGGGGCCACGTGGGTGCACACTGGGTGGTGTGTAGGCGGGTAGGAGTAGATTTCACTTACAAAAACAAAACAGCTGCAACAAACCAGGCCAGGCTTACCTGGGAACCATTCACGACATTGGCATTATGTACCCACCTGATCTGACAAATTTCAGAAGTTCAGATGGGCACTCTTCATCACTGGTGAGTACAATCAGCAGGATGTTCAGGGGATGTATGCCCCATGCCTCCCGTTCCTTTATTCTAGTGACATTTATTGAGTTAGGCATTTGAAATGTCCTTGGTCTTCAGCCCAGAAAGCAAAGACTCCTCTTGGTGTCAATGTTCAAGTACATTTTTGAATGGGAGAATCTTGAACTTCTGCCCTTTCTTGCTTCTTTTCCCAGCATACAAAATTCACAAGTGTCACCCTATGAGGCATTCAACATTGTTGCTGTCAAAACAAATGTTATATAATTCCTTTTCAGGATTATTTATTTATATCCTGTTGTTTTTTTTTCCTTCCTCTTTCAGAAATGAAAAAAAGAATGTGGATGGAGACTCAGATAATACACGGTGCACGTGGAAATATACATTTATTGATCTGTCCTATGAAATGCTGGGAGACTCAATACAGAAACAGACAATGGCCAGCTTATATGACAACAGAACGCCCACCCACAGGCTCTGCAGCAGTGCGTCCAGGAAGCCAAGCACCATGTCTGCAGCAACTAGTTCAGAACAGTCAGGACTTAGTATCTGCCAGCTTCCCTCATTTTTGCTCCTACTTCCAACTCATAACCAATCAGAAAAAAAACACATATGCCTCCCTAATTAGTAATGTAGGATATTCCACGTCTAGATAGCCTACCACCAGCTTCCGCATTACAACCACCTCCAGTTAGGGCATACTTGAAACCTTCCCTTTTTCACTACAGTTTTCTTACTCCGTGGTCTGCCTGTGAGTCTACACCAAATTTAAGTGATGGTGGCTGATTCACTCGCTATAGCAAACCCTGAGTAAATAGCCTCTGTGTTTTCTCACTTGAATTGTCTTTGTTTATGTCCATAATGCTCTCCTCTCAAGACCCTGATCAGTCCAACATGTGGTCAAACCACCCGGTAGTTACCTTAAAACATATATTGGGTTCTGAAAGTAACTTTCAGGCACCCAAACCTCATTAATCTTGTTCATCCATCCTAAAATTAATCAGACCAAGGCGGGAAATAGTAGCTAAGATATCATCATCACACTGACTTATGCTATTTATTGGTTCCTGCTTATGTTTTTAATATTAGGTGTTTATTTTGGACTATACCAAAAGAAGGCACCAACAACTACAAGAACAAAACAGAAGTTTTAATTTCACCTTTGAGAAATCAGTGTCAGTATGTGTGTCAGGAGCTGTGGTTTGGTCGGTGACAGTGTACGGCTTCTTCTGCAGTAGTTCCATATTGCCGGGACTTCAATTAGACTACAACAAAAGTATGTTTCATTAAGGTTTGTCTGTTCTTTGCTTTGCTATTCCCTGATGTGGCATCTTTTGCCACTGGTATTGCCCTACTTATAAAATAACTAGTATCCACCATACAACTCTCAAATTTTATTAACAGAACATGTTTGCTCTCTTCTCAGCAGGAATTGTACTCAATACAATTTTGAAGTAAGGTAGATGTTGTGTTCTGGCACTCATGATCTCCTTTTCTTGTGTCCTTTCACCATGGCCTGTCTTCAACTTCCTCTGCTTCTTATTTAAAAACCTGCTCTTATTAGCATAACCAATGGACACAGACACTGGACGGTGGGGGCTTGCCCAAGGTGGGAATGGATGCTGGTGGTGGTGGTGGTGGGTTAATTGGAGAAAAGGAAGACATATGTAAAACTTTAGACAATAACAATTTTAAAAAATATTTTTTTAAAAAAACCTGCTCTTAAATGTTCTGATAACTAAACAACATTGACATATGTAGGACTGAAAAGACTGATTATAATAGACTTTAATATGCTGTTGTATTTGACAGAAAACAAAATACCTTTAGGGCCTTTGTCTTTGTGTTTAGTAAACACTCAATCAATATATTTCAAGTGTGTGTGTGAATGAATACAACAACTTACACAATATCTAATTATTGAAACTTTCAGACTTTCATTGAATGGAAGAAAAAGAGTTTCTAGGGCCCCATAAATAGTGTTAGGTAATCTTCAAATTGTTAAGGAATAAAATCAGATAAATTCTTATTCAAAGACTATTCTGTGATTCAGGGCATTTTATTTACTACTGGGGTTTGTAAATATTAGAAGTAGCCCACATTTTTTAGATGATTCTATCTATGGTGACTTTTGATTAGTTATGTTAAGGAGAAGAACCAATAGTTAAGAATACATATAATGTAAATGATTTTTAAATATTTAAATTAGAATTTCAGGTGTTTATTATCTGCTAAGCTTAGAAGTGTCATTATTTGAAAAATTGTAACCATGCTTTTAAGATTTCGGTGTCTAGGTGCATTGCCTGACCCTGTCTTAACTGCATCCATTATCTTCTTTAGAAATGCACTATATCACCTCTCAGATGAATATAAAGAATTGATGTATACTGGTAAAACAGACCTGAGCTCTTTCTCCTCTTTGCCAATTCAGGAAAGTGATGGTATTACCTTGAGAGCAACTTGTATTTATTCAAGTACTAAATGAAATAGGCTAATGGACCATGAATAAGAAATTTTAAAAAATATTTTTCAACAATAATATACTCAGGAGTCATAAAATTATATAGTTCCAGACTTAGAAGCATTTAGAGATCATCTAATAGAGACCCTTCATTTTAAGATAAAGTAACTAAAGGATAATTCACTGGACATTGAAAGCTATTTTTGAGATAAAACATGGAGAAAGCCATGAATGAATATCTCTGATCAGCACTTGTTGAAAAATTTCCCAGTGGCCTGAAAGGTTCAGAAATTTGGGTTCTTTCTTTTGGACCTAAATGGGTAGATAAAACAATTCTCACATTAACGTCTTTTAACTGTGATCTAAAAAAAAATTTTTTCAAGATCTATTCTTCTAGCAACTTTCAAATAAGTACTGCAGCATTATTAACTACTAGCAGCCCAGTGCACGTGCAGGGGGCATCCCTCAGCCCGGCCTGTGTCCTCTCACAGTCCCAGACCCCTCACTCCTTACCGCCTGTCTGCTCGCTGCTCCTTAGCACTGCCACAGAGGTAGGAGAGGCTCCTGTCACGGCGGCTGCACTCCCCAGCCTTGAGCCTGGCTTCTGGCTGAGCAGTCCTCCCTCTATGGGAGCACACTGACCACCAGGAGGCAGCTCCTGCATTGAGTATCTGTCCCCTGGTGGTCAGTGTACATCATAGGGACTCAGTCAATTTGCATATTAGGGTTTTATTATATAGACTAGAGGCCCGGTGCA
>NW_005357806.1:2510459-2543606 GCF_000412655.1 Myotis brandtii | reverse complement strand
TTTTTTTTATCCTCACCTGAGGATATGTTTCCATTGATTTTTAGAGAATGTGGAAGAGAAAGGGAAAGACAGAGAGAAACATCAAAGTGAGAGGAACACTTTGATTGGTTGCCTCCTGCGTGAGCCCTGACCTGGGCCCGGGCCAGGGAGGAGCCTGCAACCTAGGTACATGCCCTTAGTCAGAATTGAACCCAGACCCTGCGGTGGGCAGGCTGAGGCATTATCCACTGAGCCAAACCAGCTAGGGCAGGATATGACATTTCTTAACCCTCCAGCAGCAGACCTTCCTTTTTTTCTCCAGGAGTGTGGTAAAAAACCCTAGATCACCTATTTGGACTCTTATTATCCAAGTTACTAAGAATATTAGCAGTGGCATACAGGGTGCTTAACCAATCAGCAGTCAGAAAAGGTGTTTCCTCTGTAGTTCACACCAATTGCCGGTTTGGCCCCTGCCCAGGCCTAACACCTCTGGCGAGTCATTAGCCCTGGGCCGGGGCACCCCCAGCTCCCTGCAGCCACCGCCATCAAGGATCGCTGGCTGGCTCCTCCCTGACCCAGGCCTAAAGCCTCAGTCCATGGCTTGGCACCTACGTATGCAAATTAACTGCCATCTTTCTTGGCAGTTAATTTGCATATCACCCTGATTAGCCAATGGGAAGCATATCGGAGGTACGGTTAATTACCCTATTTGTCTTTTATTAGATTAGATGGTAACCACGCTGTATGTTACGTCCCCATGACTTACTTATAATGAAGGCAGGGAACGTTGGAGTCCGCAGTCACTGGAGCAAGCAAGCCTCCCTGTTCGCTTTAAGCTACCTGGCTGCCGGCCACCATCTTGGCTGGCAGTTAATTTTATATCGCCCTGATTAGCCAATGGGAAGGGTAGTGGATGTACGGCTAATTACCATGTTTCTCTTTTATTAGATAGGATGGTAACCACACTGTACGTTACATCCCCATGACTTACTTATAATGCAAGTTTGTACCTTTTGACCTCCTTCACCCATTTCACCCTCCCCCCACCCACTCCCTGCCTCTGACAACCACCAATCTGTTCCCTGCACCTAGCTTAGCAAATGCCCTCAAAGTCTACCCATAATGTTCCAAATGGCAAGGTTGATTTTTAAATAGCTGAATAATGTGTGTATATATATATGTGTGTGTGTGTGTGTGTGTGTATACATATATTCTCACAACTTCTTTATTCACCCATTGATGTAATTTTAGATTTTTCCCATATCTTGGCTATTATGAATAATGCTTCAATAAATGTGAGAGTGCATATATCTCTTTAATATCCTTTTTTCATTTCCTTTGGGTATATACCCAGAAGTGGAATTGGTGGACCATATAGTAGTTCTATTGTTAATTGGTGAGGATCCTTCATACTGTTTTCCATATGGCTGTACCAGTTTACAATCCTTTCAATAGTGTAAAAAAATTCCCTTTTTCCCCACATTCCCCCCAGCATTTGTTATCTCTGATATTGTTACATAATAGGCATGTAATTTTGGTTTGTATTTCCCTAATGATTAATGATGTTAAATACCTTTCCATGTATTGGTTGGCCTAGAGCTAAAGATTGAGGTTGTATTGCCTTGATTTTCAGTTAAACCTTTAGGTGTGCAGGATGACCTGAGTGGATCAAAGGGGTCTATGTGAACCATGGAGATAACACATGCATTATGTGAAACCCACCACTCATAACCTGAGTGTCCATTGTGAACATCGCCTATTTTAGGTGCACTGTCTTTGCCAAATGACCCACCCAGACTTGGGAAGTGCTATCAATTTTGGTGACAGACCAATTAGATAAATTCAGAAAATCCAGGTTAGCACACCAGCTACGCATGTTTTAGACTTTCACAAAGACGTTGCCTTCCTAAGAAAGTTTCTACACCCTTCTCTAATAAAAAGAGAATAATACCACAAAGGTATTTTTACCTACTGAACTGTAAAACTATCGAGATCCTTGGGGATCAAAATTTCTCACCATTGTAAAAACAAACAGAAAGAGAAATTCACAAGCTCAAAACACTTCAAATGATTTTTATCTTCCTGATAAATAATTGTATTCATTCCCACCTCTTTTCTTAAGTAGGGAAAAAAAGATAAGTATGATCTCATTATTATCCATGATGAAATTTATAAGTTGATATGAGGTTCAAGAAGGGATGGAACTGGAGAGCATTATGCTAAGTGAAATAAGCCAGTCAATGAAGGAAAAATACCACATGATCTCTCCTGATAAATAATTGTATTCATTCCCACCTCTTTTCTTAAGTAGGGAAAAAAAGATAAGTATGATCTCATTATTATCCATGATGAAATTTATAAGTTGATATGAGGTTCAAGAAGGGATAATAGATTATAGAAACATTTAATTCAAGCTTTATAATAGAAATATTGACTAAAAGAACATTTAGTTTACTGCTAAATGTTTTAGGCAGAGAGAATAGCATGTAAAAAACGTAATAGAGAACAAGTCCATGGTATGGTTAGAAAGCTGTGAATTATTTGACAAAGAGCATGGGTTGTAAGAAGAGCTTCCAGTAAGAATGAAAACGGTGTTTGACTCCACAGAACCTTAATATGTCATGATAATATGAATGGATTTGGTCCTGGACAGAAAAAAAAGAATCTGTGTTGGAGATTTTGAGTTGACAATTGTTACCATATGTGTACTTGGGAAAAGCGCTAGGAATGAATGAAATTATTCAGCCAGAAGATGTCAATTGAAAAGTAGCCATATCCATAGAGGAAGAGGGAGAAGAGGTAATGAAAGAAATGGGACACAATGAAGACTAGGAGAAAGTAATGCGTCAAAGGCTACACATGGTCAAATAAGATAAAGTTGAAATTTTCCTTTGGTTTCAAGAAGCAGAGGTTGTCAACAGCAGTTAGTTTCACCGGAGACTGGAATAGGCTGAAGCGAGGAAGTTGACACAGTGAGTGTCAGCTTCTCTATAAAAGATGAAACAGAGTGTGTATGAAATCGGGGAGCTGAAAGCATGGGCTCTGAAGGCAGCTTATCTATGTGAGAGCTCAGCTCTCCTGCCTATGTCTGCATCTACTTTAAATGGCTCTGTGACGCCAGCGAGTTGTATAACTATACTGTGCCTCAGTTTCCTCATCTGCAATAAGTAATAAGTACCTAATTAAGATAATTAAGTGGACTAACACATATAAAATATTTAGATGCTGATATATATGAATATGAGTATCAAATTGCCAATTAATTGAAAAAATTCAGATGGGGTTTTTTAAGGGATTGTGTTTAATCAGATGTGTTAAGTGCATACTTCCCGAAGTCCATTTACCCTCAAATCTCTGTTGTTTTATAAGGGTATGTCTCCAGCTATTTGGAAGTAAAAGACTATTTATTATTTTTTAAATACATTTTTATTGATTTCAGAGAGGCAGGGAGAGAGAGAGATAGAAACATCAATGATGAGAGAGAGTAATTGATCAGCTGCCTCCTGCACGCCTCACACTGGGGATGGAGCCCACAACTTAGTCATGTGCCCTGATCTGGAATCGAAACGGGACCTCCTGGTTCATAGGTTGGCGCTCAACTACTGAGCCACGCCGGTCAGGTGGATGTAAAAGATTGTTTAGAACAGTGGTTCTCAACCTTCTTAATGCAGCGACCCTTTAATACAGTTCCTCATGTTGTGGTGACCCCCCCAACCATAAAATTATTTTCGTTGCTCCTTCATAACTGTAATTTTGCTACTGTTATGAATCGTAATGCAAATATCTGATATGCAGAATGTATTTTCATTGTTACAAATTGAACATAATTAAAGCATAGTGATTAATCACAAAAAACAATATGTAATTATATATGTGTTTTCCGATGGTCTTAGGCGACCCCTGTGAAAGGGTCGTTCGACCCCCAACAGGTTGAGAACCCCTGATTTAGAAGGAAATAAATAAGCCCACAGGTGTGGCTAAATATACAAACAATCTAATTCAATTTGTAACCAGTATATATTAAATGAATCAGTCATTGCACACTTCCTGACTTCTTGGAGGAGGACCTCTTTTTTATTCACCACATATTGTCATTCATTAGTATAGTGTGAGGTCCTCACTAATTCTATCAATCTCCTCCTCAGCAAGCCCTAGCTTTGTGAATATTCTCTGATTCTCTTTTCTTCCAGGAATTTCCCCATTCTCCAGGCAGTCATATTAGTCCGTTTCATCTAGCTACTCTACTTACATGATGCTGTAGTACATGTGTGCAATTAAAAGCCAGTAATTCTGTGATCTGGTGATGGTTCCTGCCTATTGTGTCCTTAATCAAATAGGACTCTCCTTGAGCATCCATTCTCTCTTCATGAAATTGTGAATAACAATAACTTACCTCCCAATGTTTTGAGATTTAAATAAAATTATGTAGTTATAAATATCTTTGTATGTGCAATTAATATTAATTTTCTTTCCTTATCAAATGTCTTTATTTCTCAGATTCTGCTTGAAAATGGTCTATTAATTATTACCCAGGATGTCACCCTTTTTAAATTTAAGTGTACAGGTGTTTGAGCCATTGAAATGCCAGTTTGGGTCCACTGACTATCCTTAAGAAGCATTACAAAACTGTACTGTGCATTTGCAAATTCATGCCCTCTTCATATTTTCTAACTCAAAAACCTGGTTTTGTCTGCCTCGTAGACTAGATCAAACTTGGGGATGTTTATTCACTGAAACAGAGATTACAGTGGACTAACGGATAATATCAGAGGGCTGATTTAGTTTACAGTGAGAAAAATAATTGGCAAGGGAAACAGATACTCATTTCTCTGACCACCATATTCTTTCTCCATAGGAAGCTGCATGAGGAGTCAAATTATAATCAGAAGATTGCTTAGTGATCCTGGAATCAGAGCAGAGGTTGCTGGTACTTTTGATTGCAGTGCTCCATGGCCTTCAGTTTTGACAGGTGGCTGTGCTCAAATCCACCTGCCTCCTTCACAGGGTCTGTTCCTGTATCAAGTGTGACAGCGCTGTCATGTAGCACAATTTTAGCAAGTAGTAGTTACAGGCTGTTCTATGTAAATGATGGCCTTGGAATTGTACAACAGCGTCATGATGGAAACCTTTTTCCCTAAATGTATTCTAATGTGCACTGCCAATCTATTTTCCCTGGCACTTTTTAAAAATGCTCCAACTAATGGCCAATTCCCTTTAGGATAGATACTAGTAGGCTCATCATCTTTCAGGTTTTTCGTTGTATTGACTTTGTTTATCTGTTATTGTCATGTTTCTGTCAGAAAAGTGATCTTCTAAAAGTGCTTTCAAATTATTTTTAAAGCAAAATATTGTATGGCATTTGATTACATTTTGAAATTTTGATAAGATATAAAATGGGGCCCCCAAAAGAAATAGTGCCAAAGCTGTAACGGTCTAAAACATCCTTGCACTCAATAACCTCATTTTCCCTTCGCCAAATACACTTAAACCGATTGCCACGAGGAAGGCAGAAAGTGCTTTTTGTCTTAAGGAGGATGAGGAGTAGTTGCTAGATACTAATCTATATTTTACCTTACTTTGCTACTGATACTTGTAGTCAACTAATGAGACAGCCTGTATTCCCTTCCCTCCCACCTTATAGTCTGGTTATGCATGTTAATAGTTTTGAGAATCCCTGCAGTAAAGTAACCTTGCTTGCCTTTATTTAATATAAGGTCTTTCAAACTTTCATGGTTATGTTTTTGTTTTGTTTTGTTTTTAGTAAGATGTGTTAACATCCTTTACCACACACCTGAAAATTGGGACCTATTTTCCACTCATTTCAATCGTGAATATAATTTTCATTAAAGTAGAGGGAAAAATAGTTTTGAGAGGCAAATCCTATCTGTTGTTAACATATGTTATAAGTCTTAAATTTAAAGGACAGGAGTGAGACACCCTCCTTTCACACCCCTCACCCCACCCACATGATCTAGCTGGCATTTGGCCCTACAGTTCTATAGGCTCTGCTTAATCTCAGCTAAGAAGGGTATTCTATGATGCCTCTTGCAGAGCTTCAATACTGGATGCTAAAAGCTTAAGGTTGTATCTCTTATCACTTCACACCAAAAATCAATCCACCCCAGGGAATCCTATTGGTAGGCATCTCCTATTGATCCTCTCTCTGCTGTGGAGCTCCTGTGGTTGGCACTAAATAACCAAGAACTCATTAACACTCTCTCTCTCTCTCTCTCCCCCCCTTACCCCGTGTGTGTGTGTGTGTGTGTGTGTGTGTTTGTACACACACACACACACTAAAAAAAGATGACAGATTTGTTTTTTACTTAAGTTGAACTGGAAACTATAATGACAAGAAAACTGTAATATATTCCTGTTATACATGTTCACAGATTTTTTTTGTTAGGAGAATCTCATCTCCTTAGGAATTTTCTGCCACTTTAAATAAAAATAGCCCCAGAATATTTTGACAGGTTTTTTCTACATGAATGCATCCTCTCAAATGTTTCATTAATTTGTTTACCATGACACATTCTATAACTTTCAGGTTTCCAGTTGAATAGTCCCAAGTATGTCATGCTATTTATTTGCCTAATTAACCAGCACAGATATTTTTTTTTTCTGAAAATACCATGCAATTCCCATATCTTGTAGTACAAGCTAGGAAAAAGATTTTTTTTCTTTTCAGTCCCTCCTCTAGAGAAGGAACCGTGGCTCTCTCCCTGCTAAATGAATACCAATGCTATATCCTGTATAACAGGAGCATTCCTTAATGTCATGTGGAGGTCGTCTTTCCACTTTCTCTTTCTTTCCTTTCGTCAGCACAAGAACCCTGCTATTGTAGAATAATAATAATTGAAGCCATTTTTTTTAACTGGGTGCAATGGTGCCTTAATAAGGCAATTTGCAAAGTGATGTCATGTGGTCTTTAAGACCTTCTAAAAGATGAAAATAAAAATCTTTGATAATTACAAATAATGAAATTCTCTAAAGTGGAGTCTGAAAAGCAGAGCTAAGCATCAAAGCATCCCGAGAATATCCTTTGCAAATTGAGAGTTGGTCCCCATACGAGTGGAAGGTAAGAAGAGATTAGAGATGCATGTGCACGCGATCTACCGCAGGTTGGCCTCCATTTCTCCTTGACGTGCCTGTAATATTAACTATTGAGCTTTATCACTGACCTTACCACACTGCTTCAGATAAACTGTATAACAGGCATCTTTGGATCCTGTGCCAAGCAAAATGTCCAGCATTCAATAAATGTTTCCTCAATTAACCAACTAGGAAGTTTTACCATCTTGATTATCACCCTCTTCACCATCCAATCCACCCCCCAGATCTTAACAATTCTATATTCAAAATACATTTTGAATCCATTCTGTATTCATTCACTAGGGCTGACATAACAAACTAGGTTGACTTAAACAAGAGAACTGTATTTTCTCACAGTTCTGGAGGCTAGAAGTCCGGGAAGAAGGTGTCAGCAGGGTCAGATTCATTCTGAGGTTTCTCCCTCTCTCTCCTTGGCTTTCAGATGACTGCCTTCCCTGTTGGTCTTCACCTGGTCTAATTTCCATGCCTTTGAATCTTAATCTTTTCTTATGAGGACATAAGTCACACTGAATTAGGATCCACCCATATTACCTCATTTTAACATAATAAACCCTTTAAAGGCCCTATCTCCAAATATAGTCATATTCTGAGGTAGTGGAGGATTTCAACATACAAATTTTGGTGACATACAATTTTATCCTGTAACATATCCTCTTCCCTTCATCTTCACTGATGCCATTTCAGACTTAAACTGCCATCATCTCTCACATGCATTACTGTGTATATTTCTAGCACATCATCTTATAACAACTCTAATTTATCCCCCACATGGTGTGGTAGCCAGAGGGCTATATTTTTTAAATATATTTTTATTGATTTCAGAGAGGAAGGGAGAGGGGGAGAGAGATAGAAACATCAATGATGAGAGGGAATCATTGATCGGCTGCCTCCTGCACGCCCCCTACTGGGGATCGAGCTTGCAACCTGGGCATGTGCCCTTGGCTGGAATCAAACCCGGGACCCTTCAGTCCACAGGCTGATGCTCTATCCACTGAGACAAACCAGCTAGAGTGAGAGGGTTATTTTTTAAAAATATATTTTATTGATTTTTTTTAGAGAGGGAGGAAGGGAGAGGGATAGAGAGATAGAAACATCAATGAAAGAGAAACATCATCGATAGGCTGACTCCTGCACGCCCCCCACAAGGGATTGAGCCCACAACCCAGGGAATGTGCCCTGACTAGGAATAGAACAGGTGGCCTCTTGGTTCCTGGCTAGATACTCAACCACTGAGCTACCCCAGCCAAGCAGAGAGATATTTTTAAAAATCGATATTAGATCATGTCTACTACTGTGTAGAGTTCTACCAGCACAGAGGACGTTAAATTACTTTTTAAAAGATGAAAATTAAATTGCATCCTCTATTTTAAAAAGCCCTTAAATGCTTATTAACAGTGCTTTGATATTTACTCTAAATACTTCAAGATGCAAAGAGTGTTTGTATGAAGAATTAGAGGTCGAGAGAAATGAAGGCATCCACTGTTAGTGCCAGTGGACATTCATAAAAAGCACTTCATTGTGAAAGTAGTTTATAATCTAATTCCAAAAAAACCTATAGGAAACTGTGTATCATAACTCATTCATCTTCTTTTTTATTTCTCTAGTCTCTTCCTGCTGTCATTCCTAGAGAGTGGATTCCAAATATCCCTTGCTGGTCTTTCTTTCCAGCGCTCTAAGATGCCACCACAGAGATGGACCTGGTCTAACAACAAGCCTGTCCTCATTTTTGCCTCCAAGATTTGTTCCTCTTACAGCTTTCCCATATCTCAGTTTTTTACTCACTTGTCTCAAGTTGTTCATGACATCTAATTGCCAAGTACTATCTATTGCGTACTTGTATTTACTTATAGCTTCTCTCACATTACTATTTTTCTTCTCACTCTGACCATCATCTTTGATGTCAGGTAAGTTACAAAAAAATTTAATTAGAAAAAAATGTTTCACTGAATGCACATAAAATAGTTGGTGATTGGAGCAATAATTTTCCCCCCATTTAGGAAACAAGAACAACAAAAGTATTGAGGGTAAATTTGTGGATGAGCCAGGGGGAAAAAATCAGATTTCTAACTCTACCATAGCATTTTTCAAATAAAAAATCATGCAGAAAATTGCTATCATTTTGGAAACTTGGAGTAGGATATGGACAAAGGAAGAAAATTGTAGATCTTTGATCAACCAAGAGGATGTCTCTGAAGGTCCCGAAGGAACACTTTTCAGCAATCTTCTCCTAATAGCCGAGCTTGTGTCTCCGGTGCTGTGGTACCCAAGCAGCCCTGGGTAACCGTGGAGCCTACACAGGTTGAGTGAGGAAAGCACTCAGAATAGAATCATCATCCCTAGGAGAACGAGCACCTTTGCAAAGTTATAGCATCCCAACTCCGTGCGATGCTGTTTTAACTACTGAGCACGTCTCTGAGTGTTCAGCATGCCAAGCACTGAATTTTGAAGATATAATATCTCATTTGATTCAAATCTCACTGAAATGGAACTTGACCTGGATATAATTCTTTTCCTTTCACTAAAATTGAATTTAGACATAAATGCTTTTTTTTCCCTCCACCAGGGAATAGGAAAATCTGTTCTAGGTAGTGCATGGCATCGGCCATGACGTTGAGAAACATTTTCCTGCCAGATTTTTTTCAGACTTCATTAGTGTCTTCCCACTGACACAATAAATTAGAAAGGGAGTACTTGCTTAAAATATTCTAGTGGTGGTTAATCTGATAAGACACAAGTCAAGCAAAAATGATAGCACTGATGAGATAAACAACTCTATTTCTATTTATGCTTAGCTTTTTACTATGGGAGACAGGGAACCTAAAGATGAGAATGTAAGTGATTGACATAAAAAATCATTTTAAGGCAATTTTTTGAAAGCGTTAACAAAAATGAGAAATTATTAGATGTTTTATATAAGTAGGCCACCTTCAATGCATAAAAACGTTATGATAGATGGGTCAAGAAGAATAATAAAATAAGGATAAGAAGATGGAAGAGTCTGAGGGACGCACCTGAGGTTGCCCTGGCAGAGAGAAGTCACTGAGTGAGGGGTCAGCCACTGGGTATTGGTTTCAGCTCTGCTGCTAAATAGCTGTTTGCTTTTAGACAAAGCGGTCACTTCTCTTGGATTCAATTTCTCCCTCTGTTATGCAGGGGTCATAGCATCTGAGATCTCTTCCAGTTTTCAGCTTCTGTGAATCCATATGCTGAAATAAATCAGGTGAAAATGTTTTGAAAAACATAAAACTCTTTGTAAGGGACAGGTGTTATTCTGAGTGCTGACATGCCTTACCTAAGAGGAGGGCAGGGGCAGATTTCACAGCTGTAAGGGACAGGTGCGGAGAGTCTGTGATGTGTGTACATGCCGCTTGGGGCTGAGCCTTGCAGGTGTGTAATGTGCTGGACGCCCGTGAGCTTTTTCAGCAGCACCTACAGGGTGAGGACGGGTATGTGGCCAAACCTCAGATTCTTATAACCCCTTTTGAAAGCATACAATTTCCATAATAGCATTTTACTTCTTTTTTTGGTTTGTTGTTAATCCTTACCCCAGGATATTTTTCCCATTGATTTTTAGAGAGAGTGGAAGGGAGGAAGGGAGAGGGGAGGAGAGAGAGAGAGAGAAACATCAATCAGTTGCCTCTCGCAAACATCCAGACTGGGCCGGGGATCAAACCTACAACCCAGGTATGTGCCCTTGACCAGAATTAAACCCACGACCCTTAGGTATGTGTGTGTGTGTGGGGGGGGCATGCTAACCACTTAGCATAATAGCCAGGGCGCATTTTACTTCTTTTAGCCTCTGAAAGGACCAAAGAACTCCCAGGCGTCCTCACAGATTGACTCTCTTCATCTGGCCTTTCTAGTCCTTTAAGCATCAGCAGCCTCAGACCAGAACTTCTTCATTCTTTAAGGAAAATAGAACGTGACATGATCAGTTATTATTTACCAATATTTTCACACGTACATGTTATCATTTGAGAAGTTGGAGCTCAAATGCAGTTTCTGAAGTCTGGAAAACTGACAAAATGAACACTTTAAAATATATATATATATATATATAATTTATTTCGGAGAGGGAGGGAGAGGGAGAGAGAGATAGAAACATCAATGATGACAGAGAATCATTGGTTGGCTTCCTCCTGCACACCCCCTACTGGGGTTCGAGCAAGCAAACCACGCATGTGCCCTGACTGGGAATCGAACTGTGACCCCCTGGTTCACAGGTTGATGGTCAACCACTGAGCCATCCTGGCTGGGCCCAAATGAACACTTTTGAGGCAATTTCCTACTTAATGTTTCCCTATTCTCTTCTTTTCTCCATGACACTTTTTAAAATGATGTTTCTTATTTATTTATTCATTGATTAGGCAATAATTCACATGATCAGATATCAAAATGATAGAAAAGCCATCTATTAAAAAGTTTGCTTCCATTTCTCCAGTTTAGCCTCTGCCTTCTATAGGCAGCCAGGCAGTGGTTGCTTCTGTATCTAGTCAGTGTTTCTTTGTGTACATCCAAATAGTTATCTGTGTCTTCTTATTTCTTCGCTTCCTTACACAAAAAGTTGCATGCTAAATGCACTCTTGTGCCCCTTGTCCCCAAACTTTTTAATACAGTCTGCCGTTTAGGCATTTTGTAAGGTTATGGCCACATGGTCCCATTTATAGTAAGCAGAACAGCCACGTCTGATTCACTGAAAGGTTATTGCCCTGCTGAGGAGGAAATTAAATCCTATGTCGCAATTTTAATTTTAAAGTAATTCTGGTGCTGCGGCATAGCCCTGACCCTAAGCAATAATCTCATCTCATGTCTTGGAACATTCTGTTGGCATTTGATGTCCTTAATATCCCAAAGAAGTCATTACATAAAAGCACTTGAAAAAAATAGAAACTTGTTGAATTCAATTAAATTTAAGAAGGAACTTAGCTACTTTGCTTTTGCTTCTCTTTTACTTTCATGTTTTAGATGAGAGGATAAGACAAGTAGCTTAGATCTTAAAACTAAGTAATAAACAGTTGGGGAGAAGATGGAAGCCATAAACGTGAATGTCCATTTTTCCATGTATCCATCCATCCATTCATTCAACAAGAATTAGTGAGTTCCTTCTACACTCGAAAAAATGATTCCACGCCCTGGGGATATGAAAAACCAAGTTCACGCCAGATTGATGCCCAGTTTCTTGTCCCTGGCACATTCTATCACCCCCAAACACAGGCACAATTCACTCATCCAGATTATTGCTATGCCTGCTATCTCATCTTGTTTCCAGTCACCCACCCTTTGGCCTGTACTGAAAAAAGCAGCCAGACTGGTTCTGTTAAAAACATAGGTCAGATCAAGGCACTCATGCTCACCACCCTCTAACAGTTTCTCATCCCCTTTGAGTAAAAGCCAAAGTCCTTACAGCAATACCACAAGGCCTACATGATCTAGCTCCCTTACTTCTTAGTGAAAACACATAGTAACAAACTAAAATATAATGTTAGATATCAAACACTATAAAAATTAGAGTAATAGATGGCAGCATTTATCTTCCCCTGAAAATATTAAGTACTTATTATGTACAGACAGATGACTGTTGCTATTTCTTTAGACTCCAGGAATGAGAACAATCATGATTAAACGCTAAATACAGGCACTGTCTTAAATAATCATAGTTGTGTGTATTTTTTTCACAAAGGCACTCAAATATTTAAGAGAAATGGGAGGAAGTACACACTTTTATTATCTTTGCTATACTGTTTTCCTATCTAGCCATTCGCTAATAAGAGAATAAGCCAGAAACCACAGACAAAAAAATAGTAATAATAATTGAAAATAGTAAATCTAGACAAGGCTGACTTGAAGATGTTTGAGTTTTTCCTTTGGAATTTGTCAGAGTTCAGAGACAGTCTCAGTATTAATAGCCTTCTACAAACCCATGAAAAAAAAAATCCAACTATACCTTTCTCATTACACCCAAAGAGGGATCAAAAAGGTGCTTGGTTTTATTTGTTTCCAAATACCGAGTCAAATATTAAATGCTGGTGAAAATGTCAATACAGCTTATAAGGAGATTTTGAGATTCTAATTATTTATATTTTTGCATGTAACTTTTGGCAGAACAGATCATACTGCGAGAATTTCCAAACACTATACTTCCCTGAAGGAAAGTAGTTCATTCATCAAACTGTATTCCAAACTCTTAACGCAATTGCTGTGTTGCACTGTAGACACTAATAAGTGAATGAAGTAATAAAATGCACAAATATATGCCTCTGTTGTGTGTTTCTTAGTAGAAAGAAAATGAAGAATTGGGACCATCCAGGATATTTTCCTGTGTTTAGAAGAGGAACACTTCTTTCTTTGGAATTTCTTACTGTTACATGTGTTTGTGCTTCAGATCCAGTGAAGTAGCATGGAAAGTAGAAAGAGCAAGATAATTCTGAGCTCATGGCATGGCATCCTGCCTGGCAGCTGAATGAACTCACATAGTTTCTGGGCTTCTTTGCCATCAATAAAATTAGACTAATACTACTTGCCTAACAGAAACCTAGAGAGAATTAGAGACTATAGTATGTGTATAGAACTCAGGGCTTTTGCAGTTACTGCTCTCTTATTAGAATATTCTTCTCCTTACACTTCCATTAGCTGTTTCCTTCTTAATATTCAGGATTCAATACAAATATTCCCTTCTCAGAAATGCCCTTATCTATTTCAAGTGTCCCCTTCCTTAACCTTGTCTATCACATCAGCCTTTAAAATTTTTCTTCATGGCACTTACTATTATCTGAAATCATCTTATTTCCTTGATTATGATCTGCCTCTTCTATTAGAATGTAACCTTTTGAAACCAGAGATCTTAACTAACTAGTTCACTGGTCCATCCTCTGCCCTGAAAAGTAAATGCATTGAATGAATTCATGACAATTAATAGTCCATGTAATTCATGGAATCTTAATTGTCTCCCTCTTCCTGGGGGCAGGGCCAATATTGATTATGGTAAGAGCACATAGCGTGTGATCAACAAATAATCTGAGAAAATACAGGAAAAATTTCTGTGCTGTAAGAACCTCTAGACACACTCCTAGAAACATGTCCTTTGGTATCTGGTATTAACTTTGATTTGCACAAACCCATATGTGTGGCTATTTTGGCTCACACACACATTTAAAAAACACAATAAAACACACACACACAGAAAAACACATTCTCTTCTGAATGTGAACCCATCTGGCAATCCCAATACCAGCTCTATATAAAGTTGGATAATTATGTCTCTAGAGGTTATAGACAAGTAAGGTGTTCAGTCAAAAATTCACCTCAGGATGATGAGTTTGCTTCTTTATCTTTGTTTATGGCGTCTTAAGAGCAATGACTAGTTTCTAAAGGGCTTTTCTTTCCCCTTTTGCTAAGGGCAGTGGTGAAAAAAAGAAAAGGAATTGCTTCTGGATTTGATGAAACAGCCCAAGAGGTGAGCTAGGCAGAGTCGTTAACCTGCACACCCCTTGCCAGCCTCTTCACTGATGATGGGAGTTTTCAGAATGAGGAACTTGGGATGTTCTATTGGGTTCAAATAAAATAAAGAAGCTTTATAACAGTCGACAAAGAATCAAAGGTAAAAAGGAATTGAGAGAAAAACTTCCTCATTTATGGAAATTTAGCTTGCTCCACAGCACTACATTTCAAAAGGTATCAATCCCTGTTGCTTTATAATTTAAAGAATTTGTCCTATATTATGGAACTTTGATTTATGAATTACTGTAAGGCATTTCACTGCTTATGGATGTTTTATTTATATCCAATAGTACAAAGTACTTGCGCTATTTTTTATGAAATTACAGTTAAATCAATATTCTTTATAAAGTTGATAACTAATGCCCACATAAAGAACAAGAAATAATGCAGACCTGAGCTCAAGCAGGGGTAAGCACAATAAAAGTAAAATAAATCCAATAAAAGCTTTTGTGACAGGTCTTTGCTTTATGTGGTCATTTACTCACCAGTCAAAATTATATTTAGGCCTTTTATGCCCCAGCTGTCCAGATAAACATGAGGCTATTTTTTTTTCAACTCTTAAGAGTACTGAATGGCATATTGCCAAAAAAAATAAAAAATAAAACCCATCTATAAATGTATTTCAAATTCAGTCTTTAAAAAGATGAGCCATTATTAGTTATATAGAGCTTTTTTGAACATACACTGTAATTTTCTAGGAGAGGCCTACGTAGAAATTTGGGAAATATTAAACTACTATTTTCTCAAAACATCCAAACTATGGCGGATTGACTAGGACGTCACCCCTAGAGTTGCCTTCCCTGTACTGAATCATGGCTCTGCCACTTATTCGATGGGCAACTTTGGAAAAGTTACTTAGTCTTTTTGTTCTTCAATTTTGTCATCTGTAAAATGCACATAATATGAAATTATACCTACTTGATATGATTGTCTCCAATAGTTCCTGTGAGGATTAAAATTAGTTAATCATGGATAGCTCACAGAAAAGTACCTGGCAGGCAGTAAAATTCAATAATTTGTATTTAATGATGATAATAAGCTTTCCCAGCGCTGGAGCCAGGGTAATCAAAGGTAACGGATGAAAGAAATCTCAGCCCAAATCCTTCTGCTGTGATTACTGAGCTGATTGCTTCTGCTGGTCATTCCTCCTGACTGAGTAGAGAAATCTGGCTGCAGTAGGAGGAAATAAGTCAACAGCAAACAGAAAGATGGAGCCATACACTATCTCTTTGTTTTTCTGGAGAATCAAAGATGGAGGTGTTGGGAATTTTGAGGGCCAGTTGTAAATCTGACATTCTCAGAAGGGTTCAGATTCTTGCAGCTCTTTCTTTAATCTTCCAATAAATTCATTTTTATTTTATTTTGCTTTTGCCTAAGTGTGGGTTGTTTTTCTGCACCTTACAACTAATAGGCTCTTCCTGGATCCTGGGACTAGCAGAACGACACCAAATGAAGCCGTCAGAAAGATCACACACTCATTTAAGACTTGCCAGGCTCCCAGGTGTCAGTCTAGCTCCAGAGTCCCTTTCCATAGGCCTTTTGCTGAGGACCCTTTGACCCTGGCTTTAGGGACAGAAGGGCAGTATTGAATGAGCTCAGGAAAGTGAAATAGAAAGTGAAGGAAACACAGAAAAACAAAGAGATAGTGTATGGCTCCATGATAAAGAAAGAATGTGGTTTTTTTAATGTGTGACTTCAGAATTCAGAAAATAATTCCAAGGAAGGAAATTCCAAAATATTTGGAACAAAATGTAACCATTTCAATGAAGGTAGATTAGTGTGTGTGTGTGTGTGTGTGTGTGTATCAGTTGACAAAGAATCAAAGGTAAAAAGGAGTTGAGAGAAAAACTCCCTCATTTATGGAAATTTAGCAAAGCTATCATTTAGAATGAAAGGACATATAAAGAGCTTCCCAGATAAGAAAAAGCTAAAGGAGTTCATCACCGCCAAAGCAGTATTACAAGAAATGTTAAAGGGTTTTATTTAAGAAGAAGGAAATATATATCAAAATATGAATAAGGAATATAATGAACAACATAAACTGATGAACAAAAACAGATTCAGAGACAGAGAAGCATCGATCAGACCGTCAAACCTCAGAGGGAAGGTAGGGGAGGGTGGGGTAAGGGACCAACAGACACCAGGGGGGTGAGGGCAAAAGTGGGGGTTGGGGGAGCAATGGGGGAATAAGGACACATATGTAATACCTTAATGAATAAAGAATAAATATGAATAATAAAATAGCAATAAATATATATCTATCATCCATATATTCATTGCAGCATTATTTACAATAGCCATATGGAGCAACCTAAGTGTCCATCGATAGGTGAATGGATAAAGAAGTGGTGTTTATATATGATGAAATATGACTCAGCCATAAAAGGAATGAAATTTTGCCATCTCCAACAACATGGATGAACTTAGAGTGTATGGTACTGAATGAAATTTCAGATAGAGAAAGACAAATGCCATATAATTTCACTTAAATATGATGTCTAAAAAAAAAAAAAAAAGGTAAATGAATAAGAAGAATAGAAACAGGCCCAGCCAGTGTGGCTCAGTGGTTGCGCATCGACCTATGAACCAGGTCCACAGTTACAGTTCAATTCCAGGTCAGGGCACATATCTGGGTTGTGGGCTCGATCCCCAGTGTGGGGTATGCAGGAGGCAGCTGATCAATGATTCTCTCTCATCACTAATGTTTCTATCTCTCTCTCCCTCTCCCTCTCTGAAATCAATAAAAATATTTTTTTAAAAAAAGAATAAAAACAGACTCATAGATGCAGAATACATTTTGATAGTTGCCAGAGGGGAGGGGGACTAGGGGACTGGGTGAAAAAGGTGAAGGGATTAAGAAGTACAATTAGTAGGTACAGAATACTCGTGAGGGTGTAAAGTGCAGCACAGAGAACATAGCCAATAATATTGTAATAACTAAGTATGGTGTCAGATGGGTGCTACATTTATCAGGATGATCACTTCATAAGTTATATAAATGTCTAATCACTGGGTTGTACACTTAAAACTACTATAATATTGCACATCAATTCCAATTGAAAAATAAAAATTATTAAAAAGAAGAAAAAATAATAATAAATTTAAAAACAAAACAAGCAGAGACTTGATAATTGCTTTATGCATTGTGGCTGGCCCGCTCTTGCTGCTCTTGAGAGCCCTGACAACGCCGCCATGTGAAGGAGCCCAGGAGAGGCTGCCATATGGCCCAGTCATTCTGACTACTCCAGTCAACAGCTAGCCCCCTTCCTGGTCAAAACGGTTTAGCTAAACTTGTCCATCTAGTTGAGAGCAGCAGAAAAGCATGCAGTTGAGCCCAACCCACATTGTTGAGTCCAACCCACCAGAATAATGAGCTAAATAAATTGTTGCTTAACTATTATGACTTTATTGGTATTTACTTTATGCTGTGATCTATAAGATCACAGAAAGGTATTGATTGCAAATGTACAATTCCATAGAATTGCTCAGTAAGAATTATAATGTCCTATTTCATCACATCAGATATGAGTTAAATCACTGCTACTTAAATCACCTTTTATAGAGAGCACAAGAACTTCATCAAGTATAAGAATGTCTATTTTAAATGCCAAACCATTAAGAAATATAAAGGCCACATTTTATCAGAATTTTCTTCTTATATGCTTGCCAATTAGTTCTCATAATCAGCTACTTCCATTATTTCAATTTGATAAAAATTTGCTCCTGATAGAGGAAAACTGTATTAGGAAGAAAGTGAAATTATACTAATCCCTTATATTTTAAGGATAAATTTTAACTGAGAATTTATGAAGAAAATAACAGAATAACTCTAGAGAGTCATAGATTGCATGCTAATACACTTATGGTTTCCCAAACTGAATAATACATACACTAACACAAGGAAAGAGGCACTATAATATCAAACATTATAAAGAACAAAAGACAGTCTAACAACTTTCTACTTCCTAGCTATACAAAAGTCAAACATAGCAAAAGCTATATGGCAAGTCACATAGTGAAGGGGGGATGGTAAAAGTGGGTTTACAGTTGTGAGTTTGCCAGTTGTGAGTATGCGAAGCAGAGTTAAGAAGCTATTATAATGATCATAACCTGCATATCTTTTTCCATTCTACCTACTTTTGCACACTTCTGTAGATAACTGAAAACCAGTTGGAGACATGCAGAAACTTCCAAATTACATTTATTTTAGCTAAAATGAATGGCTATTTAAAAAATTTACTTCCGAGATCACTCACATAGCACCACAAATAAAATTACTTTGCTTTCTTTCCTTATCAAGTAAACTGTCTATCGCATAGCTGTTGGAGAATGGCTGACTTCTTGTGTAATGGCCAGGTAGAAGGGAAATGAGAATTTCCCATTAACTGAAGGTTTTCAGAACCAGTGTGTGTGTGTATGTGTGTGTGTGTGTTGTATTTATTTATTTCCACATGAATTTCAGGTTTGACTGGTATTCCAACTGGGGGAGAAATATAAATGTTTCCATATATTCTTAATAATGGGGGATGAGATGCAGTTGTAATTATCTGACTCAAGTTTCCACTGGTCATATGTTTTCAAAATGCTCCGTGACAAAAATAAGCAAATCTATTTGCTCAAAGCTAACACATTCAAAGAATGTCTTTCAAAAAGAAGACAATGAAAAAAAAATTGATATTTGTGACACTATGATGTAAATAAAATGGTACAAATTTCCTGTCAGAGTAACAATAGGCAAAGGTGTCTAAGATTGACACCTTAAGTGAAATTTAGGGTAATGCATTTTGAAAACAAGATTAGCAGAAAAGGTTTAAAATTTGCCCAGCACAGTTATCCTCACTAAAAAAAATTCACATCATTCTGAATTTTTATTGTGCAAGCAGAGAGATCAGCATGCTTTTTCGTCCCACATCCTACTGTATATCTCTTTCTTTTCACATCAGTATTCTGTACACATTCCATAGGAAATTAGCCTCCTGAATGAAGAGAGAGAGTGTGAGAATGACTGCATGAGGAAAGTCTCTCTCCAGGCCACCCTTCTCACAGTCAGGGGAAACTTCGTCTTCAGTCTCACTGCTGCTCTCTTCTTCTTTTCTGAGCAATGTCCCTCGAGTTCTCATCTCCTCATCTCCAGTAGTACTTGCACTATGTCGTAGGCAGCGGTAGGGTTGGTGGAGTGGGCCGGGGGGTTGGAGGGTTGCAGGGGACACACAGGTTTTCTCATCTGCTTCTAAAATATGAATGCCTGAGTAGCCTTCATGTGTTAATTTTCCCCTGCATTTCAAAAGGAACAAAATCCTATGACCAAGACATAGATTTCGAGATGGGGTTCATTAAAATTACACTCTTAGATCAGCAAGGTCCCCCCTTAGGCGGGGGCCTCCTTCCAGCTCTGAAACTTTGCAATATATGTGGTCATCCAGCCACAAGACCAAATGCGTACAGAAGCATCACTTTGAGTTACCATTCCAAATCAGGCCAGGTTTGTTCTTCTAAATTTAGAGATTGGTAGGTTGTATAAGAAACTATAAAAATGATAGAGAACAACACCTATTGAGAAAGACTGATGAGGCATCTGCTTCCTCTCGTGTATTTCACAGAGTCTGCATAGATCCTCTCAAGAAAAGCTTCTCCTCAGAAGATGGCATCTCTCCTCCTGGCTTCAACACCTTTCAGGCCAAATGTTGTAGGGAACCCCCCGCCCCGCCCCAAACCCTTCATGCTTATTAGAACCGCCCTTCTCCCTGGTCCCGGCACCACCAACAGGATTGAAGGTGGGGGTGGGCCCTGAGCAGTTCCGTTCATCTTTGTGTTTTAATGGAAACTTAGCTATCCTCTCCCAGGTATTAGCTTTTCTCCAACCCCACTTATCCCAGGGTCTGTGTGTGGGGTGTGTGTTCTTGCTCCTCACGGCTCGTAGCAGAACATTGTGGTTTTTTTTTAACTTTCTACAAGGAAATAAGCTCAGCTCCTTTGAAGCGTAGGCTGTGAGATTAGACAGGTGTAGAGGGCAGGTCCTGGAGCCACTTCCTAAGTCTGCAAATGGTTTCAAAATTCACCTGCCTTATTTGCCTCATCAATAAAATGGGAATCATAGTATTTTCCTTACAGAGATATTGAGGCTTAATTAACTCATATTTAATATTTAGACTAAGTGCCTAGCTAGCCTATGGCAAGCGCTCCATACCGTGGCTGCTGTTATTGCTGCCTACAGGGTAAGTGTGCGTGCAATTCCCGTCCATGCCCCTCGGTTCTGCCTGGGGTGTATGTCACAGTGTCTGCAGAGATCTCCATCAAGTGTAATCTCAGGCGCCATTCTCCCCACAAAACACTGCTTTGTCCCTTCAGCCAGATATGATTTCTATTTCCATGTAACCTCCTTAGCTCTTTATGCCTCCTTGCTGGCCATCATTCTATACTTGGCATATTGAGGGCCCCAGTTAGAAGGTGAACTCCTCCTGCCTGGAGGTCACAGTCACTTCTGTTTCTTGTAACATCTTCACATAAGGGACCCTCAAAAAATCATTAGATTTAATTACAAATATTATGATTTACTATATTAGGGGGCCACATTAGAAGTCAATATTCCAAAAACGTATGGACCCCGCCTGAACTTTTTTCATGACTCTCCTACTTAATTCTTTAAAGCAAAAGTGACAACCCCAACTTCCTTATACATGAGTAGAAAGTGACAACTCTAATCAACACCAGGCTTCCTCCTGGGCAGGTAATGGCAAGGAACTTTAATCACATTAACTCTCCAGCAGATGGACTGAAAAGGAATACGAGGTAAAAATCGACTAGAAGGCATTGAAGAGCAAACTAAGGCAGGAACTAGATGGGGTTTGATCACTGAAAGACCTCAGGGGGTGACTTTTCCCCTGACACACCCTAGTCAGAAAGCTGCAATATTATTGGCTTGAGATGTGAGAGGATGGAGTTTAGGATGCCAGAGTGGCTAAATTAAGAAGGGAAATCCCAGAAGGGAGGGTCGCAGCGGAGCAAGCCCTGAGTCTGTGTGTCAGTCCCAGGCTGATCTCTGGGCTAGAGCCCAGGGGAGAGCAAGAGCTAGAAGTCTGAAAACGCCAAGGGCCAGCCTCTGCGCTTGGAGTCCTGCCTAGCCAAAGGTGTTTGGAAAGCTCTTTGGACTTTCTATAGACCTTTCTATAAGGAAGGAACCTAAGCCTTCGAAAGTTCCAAGTGATCAGCCAGTAATCTAACTGTCTTCCCCTATTGTGAGAATAAAATAGAGTCATACAGGCTAGTGATGGGTGCTTCAAAAATAGGACTCAGTCTTATTATTTCAAGAAGACTAATCAAGCATAGGATTTGTGGGTGAGAGACAGGGATAATGGCTACTAATCCCGAGTGAAGGAAAGAAAAAGCCACTAGCACCCAGTTCAGAATAAGGGAATGTTAGACATGATACATTATAAAATATTACAAAACATGAATTTATTTACAAATGAAATGAAATCATGCTATTTGAACAAACTTTTCAATAAGGAAAGTCTTTTATTTTTATAAAGAATAGATTAAGTTAAAAATCAAATTGAAACTCCAGGAACCCACAACATAATTTTAGAAGTCAAATAAGCCTCTCTATTTTCCAGAATAGTATCTAACAAAATATACAATGCAAAGATTAAGCTTTTCCAGTTAATTTTTTTAAATTCCAAAATATGTCATATTTAACTGAGAATTCATTTCCAAATAGGAGTCTCTGGAAAAGCTGTTAATTTTCAAACAACCATGCTCCTCCATTTGGTAGCTGGAATCATTCTCAATAAAACAAGGTCCTTATTTCAATGCAAATTAATATAGCTAAAAGCTCAAATCCTGAGTTTTTAGCTATATTATTTATTTTAGCTATAATATTTCTCCCTTATTTCCATATGCACATAAACATCACTTGGAGATGCCATCACAAAGACACAAATGGAAGACACAATGGCAAATGGACAATTACCTGCCTCAGAAGAGCCAGAACTAGTGTAGGCCTCATTTCCTGACCCATGCAAACAGGGAGTGTAACCACATTTTCCAAATCAGATTTCTTCCTAAAATGTTGCAAACTTGAAATTAGACATTGTGCCCATCTCCCCACCCCCAACCTTCCCCCCACCAAACTGACAGAGGTTAACATGGGTTCTGAGTCGGCCTGCCTAGGTTTAAATACCAGCTCTGGCAAAATATTTAATCTCTCTATACTCAGTATCCTCATGTCTACACAGAGTGGAAATATTAACAGTAGTACTGATCCCATAGGGTTGTTATGAAGCATACATAACATGGGTAAAGCAGCCACTTAAAACAGTGGCTGACACAATGCTATATGGGTTTTCAAAATTTGTCATCATCATCATCAGTGTTTGTGGCAAAAGATCTTGACTATTCCATATGAAGTAAAGAATGTCTATGGGAAGATATATTATGTTAAATTACCCAATATATGATTACAAAACACAGAAATTATTTTTTAACATCTACCTTAGCTTCATACAATTCAGAAAACATTTTGAATGATGTTATAATTAAAAAACATGGATGCTATAAATTACTTTATAGTTCAAAACTTAAAACTATGAAAGTTAATTCAGACTAGTAAGAAAGTTTAGCATAAGAACACTTGGTAAAATAGCACAATATCGCCACCTAGTGGATATTGCATTTTAAACAATTTTGTGGATTGTGCTTATGCTATTTTATAGTTAAGGAAAAAAAACCTTTTCAAAAAGAAGCACATTCTCTTCACTAATGTTAAGGAAATTAAAATAATAGGAAAAAATTAAATGCTATATTAGCAGTTCTCTTAAACACTGTAGCTAAAAATACCTTCTAAGTTGTGTATTTCAAAATTGTTTCTAAAACAAGGTTCAGAAATTTCAAGTATGTCGAAAACCGCATAAAAGTCACCAGCTATTTCATCATGACCTCCCAATTAATGCAAAAAAAATATTAGCTATAACAAACATAAATTTAAAATCATAGAACTGTGAAGCATCTAAAAAAAGCTATTTACTTTGCCTACTTGCTACCTGAGTCTCTTCTGAAGCATCCCTGACAAATTAGAAATCTTGCCTTCAGCAACCAAACTTACTCTTCTCTGGTTCATTGCCCTGCAGAGACTACACAATTAGAAAATGTATGTTTTTCATGAGTTGAAATCTGCTGATCCTTGATTTATACTTCAGGGAATACAGAATATTCCAATTCTTCTTCCAAATAATTATTCAATTATGAGAGCATATCAAGTTATAGAATCTCTGCTTCTGAGTTAAACATCCCATATGTTCTTTTAGCCATTTCTCTTGCAACATAATTATAAACACTTATCTGTTCATACTTCCTTAAACAGTTTCTAGCATTTCTAAAAATGACTATAATCAATACAAAGAAAATATGCCATGAATGGCTTGGCTAATGCAAAGATAGGTTATCACCTCTCTCTCCATATTCTACTGCTCTTATAAAAAACTTTCACAGTAGCAGTCAAAAACAGCCTTGGGAATCAGACCAAGCTATGTTCTTCAGGGACAGCGTGGACTTCTAGAGAGCTACCTTTCTGCTTGATCTTCAGTTTCTCCAGCAATTGAACAGAAATCAACATCTGCCTCACAGGAATATGAGTAGGATCAAACATGACAGTTAATTGTAAATCAGCTAGAAGTATTACACTCAGAACATTGTAGGCACTCAATAAACGATAGCAATTATTTTGGGTGTGCCATACACACACATATATGGTTTACTGAACTGATGTTAAGGTTCCTAAACAGTGTGAAAAATCAATACTGGATTTAATATTTTCTCTTGTCAGGAAAATACCATGTGTCTTTTGGTCTGATGGTGAAACACTGATTTCAAATGAACACTAAATTTATAAAATGCTCATTTTTTTAATAAAGCCCAACATAAAGGTATTATTGGATTACTTAATTGCAGCAAAATTTCTTACCCTAGAAATGATTTTCAAACATTAAAGAATTTAGTGTTGGAGTCGTGGGTAAGTTTTTAAAAATGTAACTTCAATATATCCCTTTTTATTAGAATTTTCTAAGCTATACAAGTTTTAGCATATTAAAAATGTTTTTCTTGTCAATACAGAAAACATACCCTAAATAAAAGATAATTAAGTTATCCCTAAAGTAGTAAAATTAAGCCTAATTAAAACACAAAATAGTCCTAATTGATTGAAAATTCTTTTCCCTTAAAGGTCTAATAAACATCAGTTCTACTATTATAATTTAATGGTTGAAAGTTATTTTTCTTTAAATAGTAATAATTTTGAAATATTTACTTACATATATTTATAAGTAAATATAAGTATTAGGCACCATGGTAAAGAAAAAAATTCAAACTAAGTCAGTAAATTTAGGCAGAAAAAGTTTAGGTTGACTCTCATTGTGAAATATGTGATTTATTTCCTAAAATTAACTAATGTTGTAATTTTTTCTAGGATATTCACTTCTTTCTATACTAAAAACTTCATTCAGTTTTAATTTACTCAATATTTATTAAGTAACTTATTTATGAACTTTTTGGATATATGGCAGGAGCTGAATTCTTTTTGAAATAAGGCTAGACATGGGCCAGGCACTGACCAGTTAGGACAAATACTCTACTCATTTGAAATGAGGACCAAAGGTTAAACCACTTGCCTTGATTCCAAAACCACAGTCAAATATAAAAATCTTAACTGCCAAGCTAAATGCTCTTTCTACAAGCCCATAGTCCCTAAATTATGTTTAATTTTCCATTACAAAAAATGTTTCATATTATTTTCATGATACTTTTTGTTTCACTTTTTAATAAAATGCTAATTGTTTTAAAGATAATAAATGCTAATTTAATGAACACGAATTTATTTCTTTATTTGAACATTTTATTTTAGAAGTGAGTCTACACAGATACAGAGAACATTTTGATGGTTGCCAGATGGGAAGGGGGGGTTGGAAGCTGGGTGAAATAGGTGAAGGAATTTAAAATGTACAAATTGTTACAGAACAGTCACAAGGATGTAAATTACAGCACAGGGAACATAGTCAATAACATTGTAACAAGTATATACGTGTTCAGATGGGTACTAGATTTTTTGGAGATCACTTCGTAAGTTACATAAATGTCTAATTAGGGGGTTGTACATCTGAAACTAATATAATATTCTATGTCAACTGTAATTTAAAAATTAAAAAAATAAATAAAAGTACGTCTAATATAATCGTCTATTTGGGGGTATAAATAAAAACTGAGGATCTCTTCTCTTCTCGCGGCAGTTAAACTCAAACTAGAAATGTACTATAGTAAGCTACTTGTTTATAAAAATAGATTGCATTAAACTCTTTGTATTAAGGTACCTTATAATAGACGAAGCACATTTCAGAAATAACTTTAAGAAGAGGAGGAAGAGGCCAGAGAGCTAACAAAATTTCTCTTGCCAAATGACATGCTATGTTTAACCTCAGGAACTACAGTTCCAAAGCATTTAAATACACAGTCAGATGCAATAGAAAAGATTTCTGGGTATCCCCTAAGAGAAAACACATGATATGTGAGGAAACAGCATACTGGAACCTTACTAATGCTATATGCTATATAAACATAATACTCAGCTATGAAATTTCACAGAAGAAAAAAGTTCAAACATTTAATACTGGGGCTACACATATTATGTACTAAATCCGTTTGACATTCTTTAACATAATCCTACTTATATACTTTAATACCAATAATTGCAAGTCTCCACAGGCTTCTTTTTAAAAAAATCACCTTTTAATCAAGAAATTAAATTAAGTCTAATTTTTTTAAACTTCATGTCAAAACATCTATTTGATATCTCTTGAAAAATGTTCAAAACACAAAGATCACTTAGGATATTCCTAAAAGCAATGCTCTATAACACCTTCTAATTCACAGCATTCTTTTCTAAAATGTTAAGTACTATACTTTCTGTACTTTATAGAAAGAAAAAAAAAAGAAACTAAGATTAACCTGTTTTCTCTGAATGTAGATTTTATCCAAAACATCTTTTAACAGAGTAGGAACTTAAAAATTAACTGGGACAGCGATTCCCCCAATTTATGGGGTGGGATGGTTTCCTCATTTTTGCCAGAATAGATTAGAGAGGAAAAGTTTTTCAGTCTCAGAAATATTCCTTAACACATTCATATACAGTATCAGACAAGAAAGCTGTTTTTCCTAAATTACACATTTCTTTTTTAATTTTGACTTCCTGGAATTCAGATTGTCATTATAAATAATAACTTCTTTGAGTGTGCTTTCTTGTCTAGTTAAAAAAAAAAGTTTGGGTAAAAACATCTGTCCTGCAATCACTGTTACAACTAAAAAGTCGATCTACTTTCTAAGTACTGAGCAGAGTACAAGATTGCTCTTTACTTATTGCTCCACCACACTTGTCATTTTCACCTGTACACGATTTTATATTTGCAAACACAGAATACTTTCCCATCCCACTCATTATTTAAAACCCAGAGAAAGCATTAGTCAAGACAAATAGGTTCACAAAGCTACTTAAAAATGTTTACAAACATAAAATGAGTTAAAAGATGAATTCTATTCAGTTCTAAGTATACATGTGAGTTAACATGTCCAAACACTTTTCTGTAATGGAATGATAATCAAATGAATGTACTCAAAATAGCAGACACAGAATCCAAAATCCAACACACAAGATTAGATCAGCTGTTCCCCAATCTACTAAATAAGATTAGGTCAAATGATTTCTAAACTTCTTTCAATTCTAACTTTTCTTGTATAATGGAATCAAATACCAGTTACCTCTAGTTTTATATTTGGCCTTGAAAGTTAGTGTTTTTAACCTCTCAATAACGATTAAAATTTTATTTCAACTATCTCAGCAAAGAAATTATATCCTACACTTTTATGAAATGTATCCTAAAATCTCCTTTGGTAACTTTAGTGGGTTGAAGTGTCCCACAAAAAGACATGTCTGCTTGGAACCTGTAAATGTGATCGTATTTGGAAAAAGGGTCTCCGTTGGTATAAGTGAATTAATACTGTCATCATGAGACCATCGACATTGTCCCTGTAAGATAAAGAAGAGAAGACCGTTGGGAAAGCCATGTCAAGACAAGGGCAGAGAGACTGCAGTGACGCATCTATAACCGAGGCAGCAAGGACTGCAGAGAGCCACCATAAGCCAGGAGAGAGGCAGGGGAGTGGTTCTCCCGGAGCCTCCAGACGGAACCAAGACTGCCGACACCATCTTTTGAGATTTATGGCCCCCAGAACTGTGAGATATATTTTTAAGCCACCGAGTTTGTGGTCATTTGTTATGGCGACCACAGAAAACTAGTACAGTAACATATGTCAAAAAGAAAACCCCTTTTTAAAGGTATTATCATCAACACAATTTATCTGTGGCCATCACATAGTTCACATTAGAAATTAGGGAAAGAGCTTCATCATTCCTAGATTTTTAACCAAAACCAGTAACTTAAATCATAGGTAGACAAAGATGAGCTTGGAATTTCTAACACTTACTATCGATGTGAGTTTATTTTGCCTTATGATTAAAATTATATTTACTGAAATGTTAAGCAACTTTTCAATCAAGAATATTACCTGATCATTTGCAAAGTTTTCAAATATTCTGTCTACTATTGCTTTTTGGGAATTAATACATAAGTTCCAGTATTATAATGCGTGCCCAATTTTCTTAAACTTCTATCTATAAAAAGTTCCCAAGCTTTTTGAGTGGCCAGCAGTACAAAAGTGATATCATGAGATAATTGTAAACAATTTTATTTTCCCAGTATTGCTCAGGCTTATGGAGCAAGTCTTAAATGTTTCTAAGTTTTTTACCACTTAACTCCCTTGGATTTGTTATATATGTTTAAAACACATATAGCCGATGTTTAAAAATAAAACATCTAAAGTGATCTGAGGATCACCACTGTGCCTAAAAGTTCATAATTTTCACCTGTTCAGTTGCTCATGTGGAAATGTGGAAATCTATTTTAGAGTTCAAGATATCTGTGACATTACCACATAAACCTCTGAGTGTCCTGACTATTTGGCCACTGAAAAGTCTTGTTCAGAAAGATATAAAAAGTTATGAAATTAACAACTGCATAGCAACCTAGTTCACAAACAAGTCTAGATATTGGGGGCAGAGGTATGTTAAGCCTATAAATAACATAAGGTAAAATAAAGTAACGAAATTCTAGCAGTTTCTGAGGTACTATAACAGCAAATAAGCATATGAAAAACATTAAGTTCCAGAAAACGGACTTTGACTTCAATGAGTCAGTTATACTCCAACCAGCAAATATATAGACAGGAACTAGCAAATATTTCACAATTTCATATCTTTGAATAACTCTTCTCCACACATAGAATGTATAATGCCTGTTATCTGCTAATAAGTATTTGTGAACGTAAGTGAATTTCCAAACTAAAAATACAGAGACTACAGTGAGCACAAAAAACTGAATTCTACGTTTCCAAACTAAGCAAAGAAAAGCTTTCACTTTGCTAGGAGAGAGTAGGTGAGGAAAGGAAAAAAAGAGAGTGAAAGAGAAAAAATAGAAGAGCTGGGGGAAGTGCAGACAGACTTCATGACTGCTCCGATCGCCAACAACAATCCCCCCATTCACTACCACGAAAGCACCAAACAGAAACAGGAGCAGGATGTATGGCCAAGTCAAGAGGAGAAGCATACTCAAGTTCTTAAAGGACATGGAATAAACCAAAAGAAACTGAAGAATTTTCCTGAATTCTGAAAACGGTCCCTTGATTGGGGGAAGCCTCTCTTCCTTCTTCTTTTGCAGCTCAGTTTTCCAAGCTTCAGTTAACTTTTGTGCGATGACGTTTCCTGCGCAGAAGACAGCCCAGACAATATTTGTCTGACGAAACATGAAGCCACAAAATCCAAGCAACGCTGACGTTTTATGATTCCCATAAAGACACATCAAATAGGCAAAAAGAGTGAAAAACATGGATCCTGCTTCTGTGTAGTAGAGGAAGTTAAAGAAATAGAGTGTAGGAAATACTGCTAGGGTTAATGTTGACAAGATCCTCTGGGCACTTGAGCCAGCCTAGGAGGAAGAGAAATCACAGTTAAACTTATTTTCATGATAAAACAAATACGCTTTTTCTGTGAAGGTAATGAAGAGACTTCTTAAAAAATACAAAACCACATGAGTCGTGCTTAAATAAAATTATTCAATATTATTTCTGGCTAGGCAAAGACACAATAAACATTTAAATACCTTTTTATTGATTTTTAGAAAGAGAGGAACGGAGAAGGGAGAGAGAGATAGAAACACTGATGAGAGAAACTTCAGTAGGTTGCCTCTCATATGTGCACTGACTGGGAATCGAACCTGTAGTCTTGCAGTGCAGGGGACAATGCTCCAACCAACTGACCAACTAGGCCAGCTGGTCAGGGCCTTCATTTACTCTAAATCACAAAATCAAATCATGCCATTGCCTTGATTAAAATTAAGGGCTGTCCATCACCTATTCAAGTTCAAAATCCTTTCCATGACTTTTAAGGACACTCATGACTTCACCCCACCTACTTCTCCAGCCTCACAGGTCCACACTGTTATAATTCTCTAATTCCAAACACCAACTCCCTGCATCTGTCGCTCATGCTCCTCCTGCCAGGATTCACTCCCCACCCTAAAGCCCTATCTGTGTATCAAGATTCAGCTTAGGTACCGTCTTCTCTCTGGAGCCTTACCCAGTGCCACTGCACCCCTCCATCCCAGGGCTGCAGTAGGTCTCCGCTCCTTCTCTGTATCTGGAGAGTGTCTTACACCTATCCCCCGCTCATAACTTACACGACTGAAATAATCATCTTAAGTTAAAATTAACTGTTGTAATTAATATTTATTGAGTCCTTAACATTACATCAGGCACTATTCTAAGCATCTTCCACTATTAATCTCCTTTACTCTTCATAAAAGTCATATAAGGTAGATTGTGTATTATTCCCATTTAACAGATTAAGACTTGGAGTCACTGAGGGGTAACCTGCCTCAATTAACATAATTAGTAAGTAGACAGAATTCAAACCCAGGCATTTTACTTCCAGGGCCTGCATTAAGTCACATAAAAATTCCTCAGGTAAAGTCTGTTTCTCCTAATGAAAATACAGCTTTCTTAAGAAAATTATCACCTCATTTACCTCTGCAGTTTCAATGTTAAGCACATGGAGTAAGTTCAGTAAATAGTAACTGAAATGGTTTGATTGGTGAAAAAAACATTTACTTTAGATTTTATAAGTAAACTAGAGGCCTGATGCATGAAAATTCATGCACTCGGGGGTTGGGGGGGGGGCATCCCTCAGCCCAGCCTGCGCCCTCTCACAGTCTGGGACCCCTCAGGGGTACCCACCTGCCAGCTTAGGCCCGCTCCCTAGGGATCAGGCCTAACCTGGCAGTCAGACATCCCTCTGGCAGCCCGGGAGCCCTCGGGGGATGTCCAGCTAACAGCCTAGGCCTAAGCCACAGCCAGACATCCTTAGCGCTGCCGCGGAGGCAAAAGAGGCTCCCGCCACCGCCGCTAAGCTGACAGCCCTCAGCCCGACTTGTGGCTGAATGGCGCTGCCCTGCCATTCAGGGGAGGGCAGGTACCACCAGGGGGCAGCTTCTGCGTTGAGTGCCTGCCCCTGGTAGTCAGTGCGCATCATAGCAACCGGTCATTCCCGGTTGCTCTGTTAGGGTCAATTTGCATATTACCCTTTTATTATATAGGGCAAGTTATTAAAATATTTAAATATAACCTTATTCTAAAATGGAGGTAGGGGAGGTCTTACTTTATCTTGACAAAATATATACAAATACTAAGTGTTAAAGACATTTTCCACCAAATCTCATAAAACCAATTCATCATAATGGTGGAGCTGAGGGCATATAAACTTAGAGTAAAACATTTTGAAAACATACCTTGTGTCTGGGTTGTACCTTGCGGAAAAGCAAATACAGCAAATAGAAGTTGCCGACGCTGAAGAGCAGATTCACAAATCTGAGCATTCCAATGGAGCAGACAACATGTTCCGACCATCCGAAGATCCAGCGGGCAGGCTTGACCACCCCGACCGACAGCAGGTAGAGGCCAGGCAACGTGGTAATCATGGGGTCCCACTGCAAAAGGAAAGGCCGCCCATGAAGCAGAAGCGAGAGGACAACCACAAAGATGTCAGGCTCGAAAGCAACTTTACCAACAAGCAGGCATGTTTAGAAGTTATCCCGTGACACAATTGCGAAGTCCTCGCGTGCTGCTTACACTCTGCCCCTGCCCCGGCTGTGTGACTGTGAAGCTGTCACCAACCAGTGGACAACAACTTAAAATCAGGGTCTGCTCTTCAGAAAGACCCGCTTACTCTTCCAAAAGCCCGTATGGTGATGATTAAATCGCAAATGCTCCAGTGTTTAAAAGTGTGGAAACATCAGCTGGAACTCTGATGAGTTTGGAGGGAAAGAAGTGTGTTTGTTTGTTTTTTAAATATATTTTTATTGATTTCAGAAAGGAAGGGAGAGAGAGATACAAACATCAATGAGAGAGAATCACTGATTGGCTGCCTCCTGCACGCCCCACACTGGGGACTGAGCCCGCAACCTGGGCATGTGCCCTTGACCGGAATCGAACCTGGGACCCTTCGGTCTGCAGGCCGACGCTCTACCCACTGAGCAACACCAGCCAGGGCCAGAAGTGTTTCAAGAGACTAAACCGCGGACTCCATAAGGAAAGCTAACTAACGTGCATTGCGCTACACCCTCCGTAGCGGACCCTGCAACACGCCACAGTCCTGTCTTTTTCATATAAGTAACCCGAAACTCGGACATTCACAAGGCCACACAACTGGTACATAAACTCCAATTTAAAGCCAGGCCTTTTTCTAACCAGACTTCGTGTTTCTAACCACCGCCCTACATGGTCTCAGCAGCCGCGGGCGAATGACACGCCCACAGCGCGTCCTCCCAGAACAGCTGCCATGAGCGGAACACATAACGAAACCCACCGTCGCTGGGCCCATTGCCATCAACAAGGGGCAAGTTCCTGCCTCATCGGGGAAACTGCGGGCGCAAGGAAGCGGTTCCAGGGCCTGCAGCGCTTTATTCTTGTATCTCTATTATGTGTTTACAGTCAATTATGCACTCAAACAGGATGTCACTCCGCTGGCTGCCACTAACCTGACCCAGTTAACAACAGAGCCTCCACCCCGAACACCGAGGATGGAACTAAGGCAACTCGCAGCTGCTCGGCGGCTGGCGATCCCCGCTCCCCGCCCGTCCCCGTCCCATCCCTAAACCTCGGCGAGGCGCTGGCCGGCGCGCGAGAAAGTGAAGTTTCCTGCCCTTTCCGGGGAGCCGCCCTGGGACCAGGGGGGGGAAAGCGGAGGTAACGGGGCTCCGCGTCGGCTCCTGTCATGACCCTGCTTCCCAGGAGGCAGATCTGCGGCTCGGGCATCACTTAGCGAACAGGTCGCAGCTTTCAGAGGCAGGAACACGGATTACCCAGTTCCCTTCCCGTTGGAGGCTGGGAGGCCGGGGCGGGGGGTTCGGATCG
>NW_005357806.1:2504872-2510235 GCF_000412655.1 Myotis brandtii | reverse complement strand
AAGCTGGGCCGGCTTCCCGCGCCTGGAGAGTCGGGCTGGAAACTCGGGATCGAAATGGGCGCGCAAGGCGGGACTGGCCGGAGGGGATTGAACTTAGCCGGAAAGCAAAGGATGCTGGGAGGGAGCGGACGCTGAGCTTCCGGAAAACACCCGATCATTGTTTCCGGAGTGAAGAATTTAAGTAACGGACCCGGGCTGTTGGCCTGTCAATCACGTCGGGCGGGGCTCGCTGAGTGGTCAGAGCCGCCAGGAGGGGCGGGTCCGGAGCGTCAGGCTTTGAAAGGCAAGAAGCTGCTTTCCCTACGAGTCAGTCCGGCTTGTTTTTCCTGGTCGTTCCCATTTCTCACCAGGAGGGGGCGTCAATTCCCCACGTTTGCAATCCCAAGCGCTAAAAATTTGCTCATTCCCCTTCACCCCTCTTCCCAGTTTTTTCTGTATTCTCTTAAATAATCTGAATAATTAAAACTTGCAATTCCAAGGCACTTTATTTTCATCAACTCTGGAGAATGGGAGGGGAACGTAGGTTGTGGAAGCCAATCTGAGGGTCTGGAGTGACCATTCACTGCTGAATGAACTTCACTAATTAGAGGATTGTTTCAGTTAAAAGAGAAATCTTTCAAAAGGTCCGTACTTTCAAAGGGGATGAGTTAAATCTGCATTCACAGTACACTCTGGCAGCCAGGTTACAGTACTCTATGGGAGTTGGGAAAAACAATTATTTTCGAATTTAGGGTGTTTTAGATAAGGAAGGCTTTTGTGTGTGTGTGTGTGAATGATTGTTCCTGTTAATCTCTATTGAAGCATTCTATTTTCCCTACTATGTAATAAGTGTAAGCATCCTAATGGGTAGCACTATGTATGACTTGCATTTGTAGTCCCCACAATGGCTTTCACATATTATGCACTTTGATTTATAGACCTTTACCGGCCATGTAGACTTCACATATTTCTTGTATTGGAGCTTGGGAGCAGGAAGTACTTGAAGAATGCTGAAGATAAATTATGTCTTGGAATTTTGCCTTGACCATAGTTAGCAAGGTTTTGTAGAAAAATGATCTCTTGGGTCACCTCAGTCAGATCGTGTTTGTCTAGAATACTTCACAAAGGAGTCGGGATTGTTTAGAGTTGCAAACCTCAGCTCTTTGCCTGGGTCAAAGCTAATTCAGACTCTCCCAAATTAGGCAAGTTTGTCAAGTTAAACTGACTGACCCTCTATTCCGTATCTGCTATTTCCTCGTTAATCAGAGGGGTAAGAGGTGAATTGGGGGTGGGATGGGAATTGACTGAAACCATTGGAATAAAATCATATCAGGATCCTACTCTGATGTAATGCTTAGCTTTGTTTTCCCTATTAGCTCCCATTTTATTATTGAGTACATGCTGTCCTGATCTGTTTGAGATTATGTCCAGATGATCCAGTTTTCAAGAGGTTGATACGATCTATGAGTAATTGGCCCCAGATCCCATGACTTATTCAGTTGTGATATATGTATTGGGGGGGGGGGGGAGGGGATATCTTTTTCCTCTCCCCGTCTAAATTTTCAACTGGGATCTCTAGGACAAAAACAGGTCAACAACAGAAAGGTATACACATTTACTTAACATAAGTTTTATGAGACACAGAAGACTTCGTAGGGAGTAAAGTACCAAAGAAATCGTTAAACCTGAGCATTTCCATGCTAGTTTGATGAACGTTGGAAAGTTGTGGAAGAGTATGATAGGACAAAGGGTATGAGGCAAGTGTTGTAAACTGGAGGAAATTTAGCAAGGCCTGTTTATTCATATTCCTCTGTCTCTCCTTGACTGGAAATAAGGATGCATCTTCCCTCTGGGTGTAGGAAGGGCACCTCCTATGTGAAGATTTTGTGGCCTATTTCAGGGGAGGATTAGAAAATCCTTCCTGCACATGCCATTTCCCAAATTCCTTCAGTTTGAAATATTTGATATGCCAATCAAATAGCATGTCCTGAACATCCCCCTCTCCCACCCCGTCAGTCAATGCCCTGCAGGTTACTGGCCTTCTCTAGAAATACTGTGCATTTTCTTAAAGGTAGTAGAACGAGGCCAGACATTTCTACTACACATTTCTCTCAATAATTGCCACCAAGAGCTTACCTTAAACATCTGTCCTCTACATATCACCACGCATTTAAGGTCATTAGAAAGTTTCGAGGAAATATGATGGGGGTTTAGGACTGTCTGAGAACTTCATTAATAATCTACTTGATTTCACTTTTCAGAGGAAGCTGAAGTTAAGGTGTTTTACCTGAAATCACATAGGAAATTAGTGGCAGTGCTATGGGTAAACATTAGAATGTGAGACCAAGAGTAATAAAATAAGCCCACTAGCACTGGCCAGGTGCTCAGTTGGTTGGAGCAATGTCCTGTACACCAAAAGGTTGTGGGTTCAATTTCTGATCAGGGCACATACCTGGGGTGTGGGTTCAATCCCCCATCAGGGCACATACATTGCCCTTGCTTTTCTGGCCACCCATGCTGCTTTGCCCCCTCTCTACAATCTTTTCTTTGAATGTTTTCATCTTTTTTTTTCTTCTTCTTTAATTCCAGGCTTTACACGACTGAAAACACCAAGCTCATCACCAAGCAACATAGAAATTCCTTCCTCCTCAGCAGGTGGAGAGGAGTAATTTAAATATTTACAAGATTAATATTTTTCTGTCATGTATTCATATTCAGACACATATAGTTTTTCTTTTAAATAATATCTATGTGAAAGGAACTGTGCTTTTGGGGAAAAAGAATGAGTAGCTGGAGCAATAGTCCTACAGTTATTGCCGACAGTTAAATGAGAACAATTCTGGGGAAAAGAACCTTCACTAAGACCTTTGCCCTTACACTATGTAAAATTTAAGAGAATCAGAAATTGATTATTAAATGAGTTGGGCTATTATACTGAGAAAATTGCAAGACCCTTAAATCAACCAAAGTAAAAATTTAGAAAGGAAGATAGTGACAATTTTGTTTTGTTTTTGCTGTTGTTATTTTGCTAATCTTCACCTGAGGATATTTTTTTTCCATTGATTGTTTTAGAGAAAGTGCAAGGGAGGGAGGGCTGAGGGGAGGAAGGGAGAGAGAGAGAGAGAGAGAGAGAGAGAGAGAGAGAGAGAGAGAGAAAAATAAGTGGGAGAGGGACACGTGGATTGGTTGCCTCCCTCACTAGCCCTGACAGAGGCCTCAGGCTCCTGCCCTCGACCAGAATCAAACCTGCAACCTTTCAGTGAACGGGCTGATGCTCTAACCACTAAGAACACAGGTCAGAGCTATAATATTAAGTTTTTACTAATTTAAAAATTTCAGAGTTTGGACTGAGATTTATGATACAATTGTTATTACTAAAGAGATGCTCATCCAACTTAGTGTGAAATTGAAGAAGATTTCAGTTTGCTCATTTCCCTTTTGGGTTTTTAGGCAGAGCCAAGGAAGGCCATGAGGACATCCTTGCACTGATCCTGTGGTGCTCTGCACCCGTTGAAAGTTTGGCATGCATTGAAAATATTATTCTCTAATTATTTCTATGGTATTAATTTAGTGAGAACAAAGGTGGTCTGAATTTTCCTTGTTCTTGTTCTGTTTTGTATTGCTTTTCTGGATGAGACTACAAATATAATATTAAATGCCTTGCTATTATTTAATATAATCATATGAAACGCTACATTGTTTATTACTGTCTCAAAACTTTATTTTCTGTAACGGCCAAGTTCAGACGACTGATATTGTATCTTCGCAAAAATATCTGAGATAGATCTGGGTTAAGGAAGTGACTTTTCAAAAACCTATTTCCACTAGAGGGTGCTGACAACTTCAGCAGGGTCAGGACCAATGTGTTCCCTTTCCTAAATCGATTTCAGAAACAGTTTAGCCCCGCTTACTAATCAGCACTCAAATATCTGCTTAACGAGACTCCACTCAGGATGGCTGTGTTTGTGGTTTTAAAAGTTCACTACTTTCAATACTTATAATAATTCATTATTTTTTTTATATCGAAGATGTCTGCTCATAATCATGTCACCATGCAAGAAGTGTTGGGGCAAGTGGGAGACAGGAGAGAGCCTGACCGAGTCGCAGGGTGGCAGAGGGTGACTGGCTGCTACTGGGAGACAAACAAAACACTGCACACTTCCCTGGCCCCTCCAATCAAGTGATGGGAAAGCCTTAGTCACCTGGGAAAGGTGAGGTGTTCTTACCGCAGGACCCTGGACAAGGTCCATTGATGCTGGGGGGTGAGGGGGGGGGGAAATAAAGTCAAATCCTTCTGCCCCTGATGGAGGGACAAGAAAGCTTTTGGGCCCGGTGTCCTGCACGAACTCACAGTAGAGGCCTGCTGCCACTAAGGGAGACGCAGAAACTCCCCGTCTCGCTAGAGCTGCCACAAACTGCAAGGCCGAGTGTGACTCCCTCACAGGCAGGAACAGGAACAATGTGAAAGCCCACCTCTAAGGCCCAGACATGCGGGGCCTCCATAACCCAGAAGATGGACCAGGGGCACTGAGCCTCCCTTCTCACCTCTCACCCTGAGCCTGGAACTGAACGACAAGCCATCTACTGCTGTGATGTGGCAAAAGCAGAGAGAGGAAGCCGCTGCGGTGCAGGCTTATGAGGGCTGCTGGAGGTGGAACAGGTACACTGAGAGAAAACGTTTGGCATGGAAGGCCCATCCTTAAGCCCAAAGTAAAAGCAAACCTCTACTAGAAATTGAAGTCCATGGTGCACCTGGGTGTACATGCATGTATATATGTGTGTCTGTGTGTATCTTGCTTATATAACGTAAGCACAGATTTCTATACAGTATATATCTAGGGTAGTAATTTCTTTTTCATAAATTTATGCATTTTCTAGTTTAAATTGAAAAGAGGTTTTCTGAAGTGGTTGTACCAATTAACACCTCTTCAAGCAGTGAACGGATATATTACTTATTTTGTATTTTTGTCAACACTTGGTATTGTCAGTTTTTTATTTTACCCATTCTGCTGCATATGTAATGGTATCTCATTGTAGCTTTAATTTGTATATCCCTGATGACTAATGGAGGTGAGCATGTTTTCATGCATTTTTTCATGATTTGAATATTCTCATTTCTGAAGCTCTTATTTAAGTCAATTTCCATTTTTCCATAAAGTTGTCTTTTACTTTTTGATTTATAGAAGTTCTTATTATATTCCTGATATGAGCCCTTTGTTGCTTTGAAAATGTCTTTCCTACTCTCTGTGATTTTTAAAAAATATGTGACCACTACTAAATTTATGTATTCTGATTTATCAGTCATTCTCTTTATAGTAAACTAGAGGCCCAGTGCACAAAAATTTGTGCACTGGGGGGGGGGGGGGGCCCAGCCCGGCCCGGGC
>NW_005357806.1:2495116-2503581 GCF_000412655.1 Myotis brandtii | reverse complement strand
TATTATTCTGAGCCAGCTTTAGCTCTGAGGCCTCGCTGCTGAAAACATTGATACAATGTTGCGGTCCGGCTGGCTGAAGCCCGGACTGAAAGCCGCATAGTTGCTTAGAGTTGCAGCTGAGAGGCCAGCAAGTGTGGGGAACGTTGGAGTCCGCCGTCACTGGAGCAAGCAAGCCTCCCTGTTCGCTTCAGTGCATGGCTGACGGCCGCCATCTTGGCTGACAGTTAATTTGCATAAGGATATGCTCATTAGCCAATGAGAAGGGTAGCGGTTGCATGCTAATTACCATGTTTCTCTTTTATTAGTGTAGATTTTGTTTATGAAATCCCTCATACTGAGGCCAGGAAGCTACTCTTCTGTAGTATTTTACAGAATCTCATTTGTTTCCCTTCAAATTTAGACCTGCAATCCACCAATAATAGATGGTAGTGCATCATGTGAGATATAGACCTAGTTAATTGTTTTCCACAAATGTAAGCAACATTTGTTGTTGTTGTTAATTCTTACCCAAAGGATATTTTTCCATTGAATTTTAGAGAGAGTGGGAGGGAGGGGGAGAGACAGATTGAGAGAAACATCGATGTGAGAGAGACACATCAATTGGCTGTCTCCCATATGTGCCCTGACTAAGGCCAGGGATCCAACCTGCAACCGAGGTACATGCTCTTGACCAGAATAGAACCCAGGACCCTTCAGTCCATGGGCCAATGTTCTATCCACTGAGCAAAACCAGCTAGGGCTAAGCAACATCTTATTGCCACTGCTCTGCAGTGCTACTTACGTCAGATGAAGAAATCTAGGGTCCATATTTGCATGTGTCTGTTTCTAAACCTTCTATTCTATTCCATTGCTGTGTTTGTCATTGTTACAATTTCACACTGTTTTACTGTAGAGCATATCTGGTAGAGCATGTCTCTCTATTATGTTCTTCCTCTTTGAGAGTATCTTGGATATTCTTAGATATTGCATATTCATTTATATTTTACTAGAGGCCCCATGCACGAAATCGTGCAAGAGTAGGCCTTCCTTCCCCCGGCTGCCTGCCCAGGCCCCTCTGACACCCGGGACCCAGGCTTCCCTCACAGCCCCGGCTTCGTCCGGAAGGTCATCCAGAAGGACATCCGCAAGGACGTCTGATCTAATTAGCATATTATGCATTTATTATTATAGATTAACTTCCACACACAAAAAATTGCTATTTTAAGTCATATCGAATTGAATATGTGTAATTATTTGGGGAGAGAATTGAAATCTGTACCATAAATATTATTTCAGTTACCCTTTTTGTTTCTGACCTTGGTAAATTGTCATTCCTCTTTTCCAGTGCATCAGTCAGGGTCTTGTACTTAAATGATTCCTTAAATTTAAACAAAAAGTTTAAAGACCTCTACTTGGAGGATGTGAGAATAATGTTTTTTACCATGTGTAATTTGAGAAACTGTATTACCTTGTGATGTAGGCAAATTTAACCCCCAAAACAAGAATAAAACCTTTGTACTATATCCAGAGATGTATAAGGTGACTTTATTTTTAACCTCGTAATTTAAGAAATGTAATATAATAAATATCTAAGCATAGTGCTTCCATCTGGCTAACATCATTTAGTATAATGTTCAACACTCGATTTCAAATTTGCCCATATTCTTGTCGTTTTTGAGTAAAATTTTGCTCTGTGAGTAAAGATTACCCATCCAGCTAGCTTACACTAATTTGGCTTTTTGGTAAGTGGCAGAATTATCTTCTCTTGTGAACATGAGTGCTCTGCAATTACAGGGACAGGCTGGCAAGACGTCCAGTTCTCCACTTTTGCAGACTCATTATCACATGGTTCTTTGCAGTATAAGTAAAGCCTGAGCTAATTCCTCAGAAAATGGACATTTATTAGCTCTAATAAGGCAGAAGCAGCCATAAAATCTGTTCTCAGGTTGGAGGAGTTCCTCTTCTCTGCTGTTTGTTGTGTATCCTGGCCAGGACTTTCATGCATGCCTCCTTTCCAAGCGATGAGGTGACATTCTTATAGTATAATTGGCAAACCTTGAAATCAGCTCTTGAGGCAGGTTTCTTTCCCTTTCTTTCTTTCAAGTGGAGAAAAACTATATTATCATTTCTAGACCCCTACTGTAGTGGATGCGGTTATACTGTTAACTATACACTTAACTTAAAAAGCAATAATATTAGCAATCAAAATAAATGTTTCATAAAACTTAATTAATACAACTTAGAATGTCTATACAGATACAGGACCTTTTAAAAAAATTAATTAGTTTGATTGAGATATAATTTATGCACAATGAAATTCACTCTTTTTAACAGTACAGTTCTATGCATAGTACAAGTTCCCCATATAGTCTTTTCACATGCTAATTAGCCAAACTGAAATGGTTGAATCAACGACAATTAATATGCTAAATATTTGATCAAATATTTTGATTTAATTAACCTATTCATAAATATACAGAATGGGGCAAAAGTAGGTAGACAGTTGTGAGTATGCAAAATTATTTATTAATTATTGAATTATTTTCCTATGAACAACTGTAAACATACTTTTGCCCCACCTTGCATTATTTATCAATCTGATATAAAATATAACAGCTTTACTAAAATATCACATGCTTTCCTTAGTGTAGAATGCTCAATTACCACTAATGCGTTAGCACCAGTTGCTTGCACAACTTTATTTCTTAAAATTTTTATTTTATTTTAATTTATTATTTATTGAATTTATTGGAATGACATTGGCTAATAAAATTATATAGGTTTCAGGTATACAATTCTATAATATATCTGTATTGTATTGTGTGTTCACCACCCCATGTCAAGTCTCCTGCCATCACCATTTCCCTCTTCTACCTCCCCTCATTCCTGTTTTCCTCTTATAATCATCACTAGAGGCCCAGTACATGAAAATTCATGCACTGGGTGGTGGGGGGTGGGAGGTGGTCCCTCAGCAAGGCCTGCCCCCTCAGGAGCCCTCAGGAGATGTCTTACTGATGGCTTAGGCTCGTTCCCCACAGGGAGCAGGCCTAAGCCACAGTCTGGCCTCCCTCTGCAGGAAGTGACCAGGCTGATCAGGAGAAGGCACCGCCCCCATCACCCTGCTGCTGCTGCCACTGCCGGCCACAGCAGCTGAGAGGCCTGAGCCCTGGGCCTTGCAGCCACCAGGGCTTATGGCTGCCTGAGCCCACAGCTGCCTGAGCCCACAGCTGCCACGAGCCCAAAGCCTAGCAGCTGCCGGGGCTCAAGGCTGCCTGAGCCCACGGCTGCCTGAGCCCCAGGCATCACAGCCACTGTGGCTTTGTCTGGATGGATGTCCACCCTAATTAGAATATTACCCTTTTATTAGTATAGATACTATTCTCTTAATCCCTTCAAATTTTTCACCAAGCCCCCCAACCTTTCCTCCCCTCTAACAGATGAACATAAACAAACAAAATAAAAACACAGATACAGACAACAGCTTGCACAGCTTTGTAATTGGCTTACATTCAATTCCACTGACGTAGGCAGGAAGCTCTGGGAATATGAGAACTTCTGAGGAGTGATATTAGTTTTCAAACTTGTTATTCATAACTAGAGCCCCAGTGCACGAAATTTGTGCAAGGGGCTTGGCCCTTGCAGCCCTGGCTGGCCCTCACAGTCCCTCTCAGCCTCAGCTGGCGCTCGCAGCCCTGGCTCTGTCCTGAAGGTCGTCCGGAAGGACGTCTGGAAGGTCGTTCAGCTCTTTGGTCTAATCAGCATATCAGCTCTTTATTATATAGGATTTCACTGTTAGTTGTCTTTTCTTTTACATGTATTTTACAAGTATAAGGCCAAAGTTGACAGACATTTTCTGGAAAGATCCAGAGAGTAAATGTTTTCAGCATTGTGGGCCATATGCTCTTCATTGCAACTACTGAGCTCTGTTGTTGTAGTGTGAAAGCATTTATAGGCAATACATAGAGAAAGAAATATGGCTGCATTCCAATTAAAGTTTATTTACACAATGAGTGGCAGACAGGATTTGCTGCACAGATTACAGTTTGCCAATCCCTGGTATTAGCAATAGTTAATAAACCTCATAGTTTCCACTTTACTATTGGCTTGTATTTAGATCTCAAAAATATTTATCACAGTTATATTAACAAAAAAGAGATTACCAGGGAAGCATTCAAAAGCCCATGTATCTCGTGATTACCAACAGTATTATTTCCACTAAAATTAGCTACCATTTATAACCTGGAATAACATAAACACGTATATTCCTCCCTCCATCCTAGCCAGACCCCTATAGCTGTTATACCTTAGGACAGTGAATCTAGTGGGAGATAATTTAAGGGCACCAGCAATTCATCAATTCATTAATTTCCCAACTACACTTCTGCATTAGAGAGGATGCTTCTCCAGATCACTGAATCTCTGGTTATTTTTACTGAGAGAAAGGCAGAGCTGTTACCTGTAAGAAATAGGGATTTTGGACCACCTTTCCTGGCTCCTTCATCTGTAGGTATACTTTCCCCAACTGGGGACTGCTTGTTAAAAAGCATGTTAACCAGGGTTGGGGAAATGTCCCAGCATGATGCTACCATAGCAAGTTTAGTGGCACAGTCAAGGTTGAGAACTGGAAGCTTGTCATCAATGGAAAACCCATCTCCACCTTCCAGGAGCAAGATCCCACCATCGTCAAATGGCGTGATGCTAGTGCTAAATGTGTTGTTAAGCCCACTGGTGTCTTTGCTACCTTGGAGAAGGCTGGGGCTCACTTGAAGGGTGGAGCCAAAATGGTCATCATCTTTGCCCCTTTAGCAGTTGCACCCATGTTCCTGATGAGTGTGAACCATACAAAGTATGACAACTCCCTCAAGATTGTAAGCAATGGCCCAGTCAGAGTGTCTCTGTGGTTGAGCATAGACCTATAAACCAGGAGGTCATGGTTCAGTTACAGTCAGGGCACATGCCCGGATTGCAGGCTCGATCCCCACTGTGGGTTGTGAAGGAGGCAGCCAACCAATGATTCTCTCTCATCATTGATGCTTCTATCTCTCTCTCCCTCTCCCTTCCTTTTGGAAATCAATAAAAATATATTTTAAAAAGATTGTCATCAATGCCTCCTGGGCCACCAATAACTTGGCCCCTTGGTCAAGGTCATCTGTGATAACTTCAGCATTGTGGATGTGATAACTTCAGCATTGTGGATGTGATAACTTCAGCATTGTGGAGGAACTCATGACCAAAGTCTCTACCACCGCTACCACCTAGAAGATTGTGGATGGACCCTCTAGGAAGCTGTGGCATGTTAGCCATGGAGCTGCCTAGAACATCATCCATGCTTCTACTGCTGCTGCCAAGGCTGTGGCAAGGTCATCCCTGAGATCAAAAAGAAACTCACTGATCTGGCCTTCTGAGTCCCCACCACCAGTATGTCAGTCATGGATCTGAGCTGCTGCCTGGAGGTGAAGCAGGCATGGAGGGCCACCTAAAGGGCATTCTGAGCTACCTGGAGCACCAGGTTGTCTCCTGTGACTTTAACAGTGACACCCACTCCTCCACCTTCAATGTTGGGTTGGCATTGCCCTCAATGACCACTTTGTCAAATTCATTTTCTGGTATGACAACAATGAATGTTGCTATGGTAACAGAGTGGTGAACCTTATGGTCCACATAGCCTCCAAAGAATAAGAGCCCCCGGGACCACCAGCCTTAGAAAAAGCAAGGCAGGAAGAGAGAGGCCCTCAGCTGCTGGGGAATCTTTGCAACTCGATCACCTACCACACTAAGAATTTCACATCCTCAACAGTTTCCATCCCAGACCCCCAGACAAAGGGGAGGGACTTAGGGCGGCCTACCTTATCATGTTCCATAGATAAAGTACACAATCCAGACAAAAAATAAATAAAGTCATCCAGGACTACTTGAGTGATTGGAAAAGATTGGGTCCTAGGAAACATCAAGAAGTCATTTGCCTGCATCTGTGCAATGCCATTTGCCTAAGATTCTGTAACTAATTCAGTCTAGGCAACAGTTTGGTGAAGCCTGAGTAATAAATCTTGTGTTTGACATTCTGCCAGTAAATATTTAATAAATATCTGTTTATTGCAATGCTATTTTAAAAAAACATTTCATGAAAAAAATGTATCCTGCCTTATTAAAATAAGGAAATAAACCAGAACCCAGGGATAATCCATCAAAGATTATAACATTTCTTTGATCAAAAATGAGTGATTAAGAAATTCCATGTGACTAAATCAAGGTCTCAGCAACACAAATTTACTTCATTCATTTGTTTTGAAGAATAAATTTTAGCTTTAAATATTTATGATAGTTTTAAGTATGCTCACAAATTTATTGCCTGGTTTGGAATGTATAATTAAATCTCTGCAGTGGGAGATATTAATGTTATTAATGTGTAAAGATAAATCTGAAAGTACACAGTGAAAATGGAAGCACTAACAGCTTAGTTCAAATAACTGCCTTTCTCTCTTAGCAACTTTAAAAATGATGAGTCATTTACATCCAGAAGAGTTAAAGTTGATGTAAAATCAGACTCCTTGGGACTGCTACCATTTTCTCTTTTTCAGTATTGCAGACAGGTAATATGTCAATTATTTCACACACGAGGTTTTAGAAGAATAATAAAATGTAGCATGACATATTTTATTCATATCTTAGAAGATTGTCTTCGATGCTATAGTTGTCCCAAGCCTAAAATAACTTGTCAGGCTAAACTGGACTATTATTATGAAGAGACCATATAACTGCATTTTGGTCTTCCTAAAAATGTTTTTCTAAGTTTTAGTTTGACCTGCTGAGAAACAAAATTTTAAAACATTGCAGTATTTGCTTTCCAAAACAATAAATTAAGGCAAATATAAAACACAGAGTCCAAGCTTTAATTATTCATTTTATTACTATAGAAATCCACTTTCATACTTTTTTAAAAGCTTCATGCGAATTTTGAGTCTTTGATACATAGTCATTCAATAAAAATAGTTGGTTGATGTATTAACTAAAGAAGATAAAATCATTTGTCTGACATATTTTAGAGAAAATGGACACACCTAAAAAACACTCAGAAACCAGATTCACTTAGTTCTAAAGTTAGAGAAAGCTTCCCAAAGATGCTCAGGAGTACAATAAAGAATATAATTTAGTTAGATGTCAAGAAGGAAAAAGAATAAAGAAAGAGGGAGAGCATTCTATTTAGAGATAGTGGCATGTGACAAAGTAAGGTTGTATGAAAGGTTTGAAGAAATTTACTCAAATTCTATTTTCAGAAGAAAACTATAGAATAAGTAAAGAAATATAAATAAACATTTATTATTTTGTTCTCTCTCTCTCTCTCTCTCTCTCTCTCTCTCTCTCTCTCTCTCTCTCTTCCCATGGCAGTCAGTGCTTCCATATATCATTTTGTGCAAGGACATCAACATTACTTAATGTTCCACAATAAGTGAGAGGCATACCAGCTCTTTAAGGGTCATTGGTTCTCAAAAGTACTTATACATTCCATGTTTATTGTCCACAACTATGCCCACTCTACTGACCTTTCAAGATAATTTACATCAAACTGAAAATGATGTGGTTAAGATAAATATAGCTATTATATACTTTTTTGGAAGTAGTTGCATCCTAAATAAGAAAAGTTGAATCTTTTAAAAGATGTGGACTGAGATCACCTCTAAGTCAACACCTTATTCTGTTTTTGACAGTAAATCTGTGCTAATGGAATAATTTTCCAGCATGAATTAAATTATTGTGCTCTATATTTTTTTGCTGGAGAGAGTAGGTTCCTGGCAGTATGATGTTACATTTGCATTTTGATAGCACACAATTTTAGACTGTTACCTTCAAATTCAGAGAAATACAAATTTATTATATTAGAGTATTCTCAAGAGAAATATAAGTATTCCATTACATCTCACCAGGCACATTCATGGGACTTCCAATAAAATCTGTAATTTTTATAAATCAAAGAACCAAGTAGCAAAATACCTTATTTCCCATAAAGTAGAATGCATGAATATATGTCATCATTGATAAGCTCATTTCATTTCTTCCTACAAGGATATCAATAATTTATCAGAGTTGGATGTGTTACAGGAGGATTTTTTCAGTGCCAGCATGTGAAGCTTATGCAATAAGCTAACAGATGAAATATTTAGAATGTTGTCAATACAGGCTTTTTAAAAAAATGTTATTCTTTTAAATTGATCTTTATTATTGAGAGTATTACATATGCCCTCCCATCCCCCCCATCTAGCCGGTTCCCACCCCACCCCAGGCCTTCACAACACTATTGTCTATGTCTATGGGCTATGCATATATGCATATGTGTTCTTGGGTTAATTTCACCCCCACCTCCCCGCCCCGCTACTTCTTCCCTCTGAGATTTCTTAGTCTGTTCCATGCTTCCATATCTCTTCACCTATTTTGTTCATCAGTTTATTTTGTTCATTAGATTCCACATGAGTGAGATCATGTGATACTTA
>NW_005357806.1:2486650-2495086 GCF_000412655.1 Myotis brandtii | reverse complement strand
AAGGGATCCTTCTTTTTCACAGCTACATAGTATTCCATTGTGTACAGTAAATGTACCACAGTGTGCTGGGCCAGCACAGCCAAGGGTTCCATGAGCCTGAGTGGGGGCAGCGAAGGATGTAGAAAAGACAGACAAAGAGAATAAGCTGGGTCTAGGTGGATCTCCTGTGCCTGGCTGAGGCCACAGAGAGATAGCCAGACAGCAAGCTGAGCCTTTATTTTATAGCCAGAGATAAACAAAGTAGTGGTCACCATAGTTACAATGTTCTTATGAGTTTCACTTGTTTTGGCAGCACTTGCTGCATCTCCCTCAGCCCATTAGCTACCCAGATAAGACCTAGGGAGCATCATAAGGTCAAGCCTAATTATGCTAAGAGGACTGTGCCCTCTAAGCTAGGACTTGTTTGTGGCTTTGCCAACAGGTCAGTCTGAGGCTTAACCCTATAGCCGCTCCCTACACCACAGCTTTTTAAAATCCATTTATTTATGGATAAGCACTATATTTTAGGAATAACAGTCTAGAAAGTATGATTTTACAACACAAACAACGTGGGAATATATTTTTAAATTATATAATGATCTCACTGTGTAAAATCAAAACTACAACAGCAAAATAGAGACAGGTTTTCTTTAGATTGCAGATACCCTGGCTTAATTAAAGAAGTGTTTAAGTTTTAAAATTTCAATTTGTATATAACTTTGCATAAACACATTGATTCAGTGAGGACGGTAGATGTGTAAAGGCATCAGCATTAATAACAAACATGTTTGGAACCCTTCATGTTCTAAATTCCATGAAGTTTGTTACTGTGAAAAAGACCATTCAATAAGAATAGTAAATCAAAATAAACTTAACCTAATAATTGATGTTCATTATTCATAGCATACCAATAATTAAAATTTTATTTCTTTTAAAATTTTACATAGTGATTTCTTGTATGGTCCCTATTTTTTTTCTTTTTCATTAAAAATTTTAATGTTGACATTATTGCATGTGTCCACTTCCTGCCCGCCACCTTTCCCACCTATATCCACCCTATCTCCCACTCCCTTGACCTTCACCAAGCTATTGCCCATGGCCATGGGTATGCATATATGATCTTTAGCTAATGTCTTCACCTTCCTGTACAGTCCCTTTTAACAATAATGTGAGTTGCAATGTCACAAATGAGAAGAATGGAGTTTGGAGAAATTGACTCAGTTACATATTAGGGAAGGTTTTCTAACCTCAAGTTTAGCATTACTTATAACTAAAGGCCCGGTACACGAATTCATGCATGGGTGGGGTCCCTCAGGGTAGCCTGTGGGGATCAGGCTCCAGCTCGTGCCCCCAGGCTCTCAGCCCAGCAGCTCCACCTGGAACCCTGCCTTGGCCTGGCACTGCCCCCACACCGGCTCCACCATCCCGCCTGTGGGGCAGTCAATTGGGGCTGGACCCACCTGACTCCCTCAGCATCTGGGAGCTGGGCAGCAGCCCCACCCCCTGCCACTGCCACTAGTCTGTGGGGCAATCAGCGGGGCGATCATACCCAGCTCGCACCCACCTTGGCCTGGCACCGCTCGCTCACCTGCTCCACCATCCTGCCACAGTTCCGCTCTCGTCAGGGTCCATCAGGGCTGTCAGTGCCTCCACTGCCACCCACTTCCAGTGCCGTGTCGCCGACGCCCACCATGTTCCATGCCGCCCCCTGGTGGTCAGTGAATGTTATAGAGAGTGGTCAAACTCCCAGTCTCCCGGTTGAACTCCTGGAAAAACGACTGCCTAAGGGGACAATTTGCATATTAGGTTTTTATTATATAGGATAAGCATAGTGGTAGAATAATGAACTATGTGAAAATATTTATTTTAAATATGTTAATGTAATGTTTGATAAATAAAGATATAAATCTAATCTCCTACCCCTAGTATGTTTACTCTATCACAAAACTTCTTAGCTTTAAAATGATTTGTATACACAGCTTTCTTTTCAAATCAGCAATTTAATTTTTCAGCAAGTATTTATTAAGCACTAAGACTTGGGGGGAAGCAGTTAACAAGATAGAAATAATTCTTTTATTCATGGCTTGTCATCTACCCTTGTGTCCCTTACCATTTACCATAGTTGTCTATCAACCCCCGAGGCTCATGGATGTCTTCTAAGGGTACAGAATTATATATAAAAACTTTTAAATTTTGGTTTTTTACATTAAGTATAACCTGAAAAGATAAATATAAGTGTATTTTAAACTACTGCTGTACAACAGAACTTCTAATGATAATAAAAAATTTTATGCTGCCCAATATGTAGCCACTAGACACATGTGGCTATTAAATATTGGAATGGGACAAGTGTGACTAATGAACTAAGACTTTTGAAAAAATTTTTTGAAGTAATTTAAATTAAAATTTAAATATTCAAATGTAGCTAGTGGCCACTGGACTGGGAAATGTTGTTCTAGATGCTTTCTGAGTTGAACACTGCTATTTCTGAGTTGAACACTTTTGCTTGTTTTTATGTTTATAATCAGGCTTGACCATGTGAAACCCAAATGATATATGGCCTCCCATCCTAATACTAAAGGCTTCCAAATAGTTTAAATATTGAAAGATGATGGGCGTTTTCATTCTTCACAAAACTATAGTAACTAAGAATGTCTTACTGAAGAGGTCCAATGCATGATAGCAAGAATGCAATTCATGTTATAAGCAATGATTCATTTCTTTCAAAATAAAATTAGCTTCCCAATTAAATTAATATCAATATATTTAATTATAGAAACTTTAATATTGATTATTTAATTTGTAAATTTGCTTTGTATATTTTTAGAACAGCTATAAGCAAAAGGAGTTTACCTAGTTTTATGGTATACCTATTTACCAACAATGTAATTTAAATAACAATGTAATTTAAACATTTTATCAATACTGAAGAAACCATTTCTTCCCTGAAAAGGCTTCATTAATCACTCAAATTTTAGAAACACTAGCCTAGCAAATTATGTAGTCAGAGTGTTCATGAGAGAAAGAAAGGAACACAGGAAGTACAAAATAGAAAATAAAAAAAAAAGAGGATAACAGTAAGTCCTTACCTTACTTTAACTAAAATGGTTAAATTCTCTAGTCAGAAGACATAGAGTGACTGAATGGATAAAAAAAACAACACTCAAAAACTAATGCCGGTGATCTTAATCCAGCATCTAGAAGGGTTCAGGAATCTGGAGAAGCGCTGTGCGTAAATTAAATAAGAGTCCAGAGATGAAACATAATTTCAAAAGGCATTAGGGGGCCAGAGGAGCTTGGCTAAAGAAACCAAGTTCTCCTTGTCTCAGGACCCCTTGCTAATTATTAACACAAATTGTCCTAAGGCAAGGTAGATATACACATCAAAGTGTAGGGTTAGGTGTACAGAATCCATTGTCAGATTGAAAAACTGCTGCCTATGGCTGTTCAGGTGTTTGGCAAGTAGGAGGCAATAACATGTAGATTAAGATGCCCTTAGCTGTCTGGCAGCAAGCAATCAATTTATGCATCCTTTTCAGGTTTGGGGAAATGCCCTCAGCCATCTCCAGATGATTCAGCCCTGCTGACATGCTGGAATTGGCTTCCGGCACAAAAATATGCTGCCTACAGTAGCATGTAGTATGATGGGCATAAACACAGATATGTAGACCAATGGAAGAATTGAGAACCCAGAAATAAAGCCAATTGATTTTGATAAGGCTACCAAGAACACACAATGGAAAAAGGATAGTCACTTTAATAAATGGTGCTAGGAAAACTGGAAATCCACATGTAGAAGAATGAAATTAAACCCTTATCTAACACCAAACATAAAAGTACACTCAAAATGTATTAAAGACTTAAATGTAATACCAAAAACTGCAAAAGTACTAGAAGAAGACATAAGGAAAAGCTTTTTGACATTGGTCTGGTCAGTGATTTTTTGGATATGACCCCAAAAATGCAGGCAACAAAAGCAAAAACAAACAAGTGGGATTGCATCAAACTAAGGAGCTTCCGCAAGGCAGAGGAAATAATCAACAAAATAAAAAGCCAACCTATCGAATAGGAGAAAATGTTTGCAAATTATCTTATATAATAAAAACCTAATATGCTAAGTGTCCAGTCGTCGGGTCATCCATTTAACCAATCAAAGCGTAACATGCTCATGATATGCTAAGGCCACTCAACCGCTCACTATGACGTGCACTGACCACCAGGGGGCAGATGCTCCAACTGGTAGGCTAGCTTGCTGCTGGGGTCTGGCCGATTGGAACTGAGCAAGATGGGCCGGACATGCCCTGGAGCCCTCCCCAGCCGGCCAACCTCCTGTGTCCCTCCCCGGCCCTGATCATGCACCATTGGGGTCCCTCGGCCTGGCCTGCACCCTCTCACTATCCGGGACCCTAAGGGGGATGTCAGAGAGACGGTTTTGGCCCAATCCCACTCGATGCAGGAGCTTCCCCCTGGTGGTCAGTGTGCTCCCACAGGGGGAGTGCCACTCAGCCAGAAGCCTGGCTCATAGCTGGCGAGCACAGTGGCGGTGGCAGGAACCCCTCCCGCCTCCGCAGCAGCACTAAGGATGTCCAACTGATGGCTTAGGCCCGCTCCCCATCAGTCGGACATCCCTCAAGGGCTCCTGGACTGTGAGAGGGTGCAGGCCTGGCTGAGGGACCACCACCCCCCGCCACCACCACCGAGTGCACGAATTTTGTGCACCAGGACTCTAGTTTATATAATAATGGGTTAATACCCAAGATATTTAAGGAACTCAAATAACTCCATAGCGCACCCCCCCCCCCAAAATAACATTATTTTAAAAAATTGGCTAAGGACCTGAATAGATATTTCTCAAGAGAAGATATCCAAATGGCCAACAGGTACATGAAAAGGTGTTAACCTCACTAATCATCAAGGAAAAGCAAATCAAAATCACAGTGGGATACCTACCTCACACCTATTAGAATGGTTATTATAAAAAAGAGAAAAGATAACAAGTGTTGGTGAGGATGGGAAGAATTGGGAACCCTTATACACTGTTGGTGGGAATGTAAAATTGTGCAGCTGCTATGGAAAATAGTATAGAGGTTCCACAAAAAAATATATATATAATAGAACTATCATATGATTCAGCAATATCACTTCTGGGTATATATCCAAAGGAAATAAAATCAGTATGTCAAATATATCTGTACCCCTATGTTTATTGCAGCTTATTTTTAACATAAAAATATAGAAGAAAACCTAAGTGTCAATTCAAAGGTGAATAAAGAAAATGTGGTATACATATTCAGTGGAATATTCTGAAGCTTTAAAAAAGAAAGAAATCTTGACATTTATGAGAACATGCATGAACTTGGAGGACATTATGCTGAGATAAGTCAAACATAGAAAGACAAATAATGAATGATATCACATATGAGGAGTCTAAAAATGTTGAATTCATAAAGATAGAGAGTAGAATGTTGGTGCTAGGGGCTGGGAGGGTAGGGGGAATGTGAAAATGTTGGTTAAAGGATTCAAAGGTTTAGTCATACAGGATAAATAAGTTTCAGAGCAGCGATTTTTGACCTTTTTCACCTCATGGCACACATAAACTAATGACTACAATTCTGCAGCACACCAAAAATATATTATATTTGATGATCTGACAAAAAAAGGTATAATTTTGATTCATTCACATCAGATGGCTACTGTTGTGTTGGCTGTTGTCAGTTTTTTCATTTGACAACCTAAGGGAAAAGAGGTCAGTGCCCCTGACTAAATAGTCAGATAATGCATGTTTTAAAAATTCTTGTAACACACCAGTTTAAAATAGCTCTTCTGGAGACCTAATGTATAGAATGATGACTAAAGTTAATAATACTGTATTTTATACCTGAAATTTTCTAAGAAAATTGATCTTAAATGTTCTCACTTCCCACTATCACAAAAAATTGTAACTATGAGGTGATGGTATACTAATTAGCTTGATTATCCTAATCACTTAACAATGTGTGTATATCAAAACATCACGTTGTGCACTTTAAATATATCCAATAAAAATTATTTGTACCTCTCATAGCTTGCTGGAGAATTTTAATGTTGCTATAAGTACCAAAGATAATAACTCACTTACATATATATGAGATAGTTGAAAAAATATAATACCTTTTAATACCAAAAAAATAATGCTCTGTAAATCAAATTCATTATTTCACACTTTATTGTGGGTGGGGAAGTGAAATATTCACATCGCATACTCTTAGTTCAGCAAATGATGTGATCGCTCCACTTGTCTCATGATGGCGCTGTTTCCTGTTTTTACAGGACCCTGAGTGAAAAGACTGATGACTGCTTTTTCACAGGTTACAAGCTTTCATTTCTCTCTAGGTACAGTTTGTAAGAAAAATAAATCTGGAATACATATACATATACATATACATATACATATACATATACATATACATTTACTTTACTTGAATGTATTCAAATATACTAGGGAAATAATAATAATATCACTTATATTTATAAAAGTCCCAGATTTATAAAGTTGAAGAGTATGGGTTTTTGATCTTTACATAAAACCTGCAAAGATTGGTCAAGCAGTTATAGACTATCATTTTATAGCTGAAAACATTTGGGCTTAGAAAGGTCTACATGCAGACAGAAGTGGTAAATCTACGACTTGAACCCACATTCCTTCACCAAGATTGCTCTTTTGATTTACTGGTGAGCAAGTCAGTAAATGAAATAAGTAATCCTAACACCTAGGAAATGAGAATCGTCCATCTGGAGAAACAGCTGATTTCATTATAGAACCTTGGATAGGATATTAAGGAAGGTTAGGGAAGGACATTAGCTTGAGTTTTAAAGGTTTATATGGGAACTAGTTTCTATCTTTTTCTAGAAATCTAGTTTATTGTGCTGGAATTCAGAGGCCATAGATATAAATAGTAAGTTAGTGAATTGATCATTCATTTCTTAGGTTTTCATCTCCATCATTAAAAAATCTCATATTTGAGCTTTCTTATATATAAGTTGTAATGGGCTATTTATGTGCATGTTTTGGTGTCCTTCCTGGCTATTGGTGATGGATGTATTGGCTATGCAATGCTTGGTTTTAGCTGCTAGGCATTTGCGTATTATCTAATGTAATCTTCACAGCTGCACTGAGTTGCACAGTATTTTCCCACCACAATCCGTCAGAGATCGAGTGCTCTGCCAAGTTTATACACTGAGGAAGTGGCCACCTCACAGCCATTCTTTCCAACATCATACAGACTCGCACTACATTTGAAGTGAGTTACTGACTCTCCTTTTTAGCCTGACTGGCGTGGCTCAGTGGTTGAGAGTCACCCTTGAATCAGGAGGTCATGGTTTGATTCCTGGTCAGGGCACATGCCTGGGTTGCGGGCTCAATCCCCAGTATGATTCTCTCTCATCATTGATGTTTCCACCTCTCTCTTCCTCTCCAAAATCAATAAAAACAAACAAAAAACCCCTGACTCTCCCTTTTGAAGCCAGGTCTCTGCTTGATGACTGCTTGGAGGGGATCCCTTGGAGGGGGCAGGTATTTCTCTTCTATAACAGGTCCCTTTCCCAGTGGTAGCTAGTGACTGAAATGAATGATGCCTCCAAGTGATAAGAAGTGGTAATAACAGTGCCTTAAAGGAAAACTGCCAACGTTCTAGGGAAACCTCTGACCGAAGCCATAACACTGGACAAAGGAAGGACCTTAGGTGACCCAGGTAGAGATGGCCCCAGAGCCAGCCAATGAACAAGAGCACCACTGCAAACAAGCCAGTGGGCGGGTTAGCCGGCTCAAACACTACCAGCACAGGGGAATTGGAAAACAGAGTTTTGTCCCTGAGGAAGGTGCACATTAAGCATGACTTTCCTAATGGTGGCTCTGACTGAAGAAACCCGTTTTCTGAGATAGAATGTTCTAGATACTTTGGGGGGGGGTCTCTCATTTACTTGATATATTTTGATTCTCAAAAGGAATGTACATGGATTCTTATTTCTGTGCACTGCTTGAAAGTAAAGGTTACAGTCCCATAAAGTAAAGCATCAGGTGTCTGTTCTCTGATGTATTCTGATCACATAGTTTCTGGCACGCCGTAGGCTCTCGCTAAATATTTGTTGAGTGAATGGATCAATAAATCACGTATATGGGCAATCTTCAGTATTGCAAACTTACCAGTGCATTTGTTTAGCGCATGAATGTAGCACCTACTTTTAGCACAAATAAGAAAGGCTTTGGGAATGATCTAATCTAACCTCCTAATTTTACAGATGAAAATGAGGGCCAGAGAAAAACAGGTTTAACCAAGGGTACACGGAAGCCAGAAACCTAGGCAGAAATAGAGAAAAACATTCTGGGCTCCAATTCAGGATCCTTCCTTCCTTCCATTCCTCCCTCCCTCTATTCTTTCTTCCTTCCTTCTTTCCTTCCTTCCCTTCCTTCCTCCTTCC
>NW_005357806.1:2481394-2486605 GCF_000412655.1 Myotis brandtii | reverse complement strand
CCTTCCTTCCTTCCTTTCTTCCTTCCTTCCTTCCTTCCTTCCTTCCTTCCTTCCTTCCTTCCTTGTTCTTTTCTCTTTTTTAAAAACTATTCTATATGGGCAACATCTATAAATTAGTTAAAGGAGATTTCTAGAAAAGATAGAAACTAGTTCCCGTATAAACATTTACAGCTCAAGCCAATCTCAATTTGTACTTTCATTCTTCAATTTGTACTTTCATTCTTCTAAAGCTTAAGCTCAAGGCCTGCTAATTCCCTTCTGTTTGTACGTCTTCATTTAGATGTTACATCTTATATATGGGGATGCCCTGAGATTACCCACAGTTGTGCTTACCCTTTCCTCTTTGTAATGGAGGGGAACAATGTAGATGGTTGTTGGGGAGCACACGAGACTCAGTTGGAAAGTTGTAAGGCGGACAGTCTGAGAAAAGGGAAGTGTGTGGGAGGCTGCCTGTCCTGTTAATTGGAATTCTGACTTAGGGAAGACTTAAGGGAGCATTGAAGGCAGTGCCCCTAATTATCCCTTAACCTTTCCAAACAAGTCTGTGCACCTGCAGACCCCCAGGTGTTTACTGGAATCCTTATGCTTAATCTTTTGGGTGTCCTTGCTTAAAAGAGATTACAAACAAATGTGTCCTCCCAAAATTACTTACCCTGTTGATTGTATCTAAAAGATAAACTTTATCTCAAACTGCTGCAACAGTAGAAGAGTAACAAGGCAGGCAATTGAGGCTGCCTGGCCCCTTTGTCCAGGCCGTCCTTTAGCCTCTCTTTCACAGCAAACGTTGCGTCAGAGTAATCCATTCATCCATCGCTCAGGGGCTGCCAGTCAGCCCTAGCAGATGGTCTTGATTTCTGAAATGAAATTGGGATTGACAGGAGGTAAAGTGGACATGCCAAACTGCACTTCCACAGTATGTGACTTTCTGCTGAAGACTGGGAGCTCACTTGTGTGTCTCAGTAGTCAGATACTGTCGAATGGAGCTATAGGCTTTGCCTAGTCCTGCACTGTACTTAGCATGTTTGTTTGATGTTATTTGTGCAAGGACAGTGTTCTGAGTGGAAGGTGGCTACCTCCCCAGAAGAATGCTGGTCTTTGTTAGGTCACTCACAGCATTCATTCAGGCTGATCGCAGGGTTCTATTAAAATATACATTTTTGGAGCTAGAAGAGCATGATGGTTAAGACTGCAGGTTTTGGATGCAACAAATCTGGGCTTGAATCCTATCTCTAGCACTTCTTCAGCATACATGAGTAAAATGGAGACAATAATATGAACTTCTAGAGGTTGTTATACTTTCAAATGAAATAATATGCATAAAGCACCTAGCATAATGCTTCTTATATACTCTACTGCGTTTTAGAATTATTATTGTCCAACTTTCCTATTTTACATGTGAAGAAAATCATGGAGCTGCCTTCTGCCCATGACTAGAGATTCCAGTCTAGGCACTGATTTCTGATTTCTATAGATTTTCAGCCTGTTGTAACTAATCATTGTTCCAGGCTCAAGGTGGGTGCACAATAAATGGAAGTGTGCTGCCAGCTTCTTTTCTTCCTTTTTACTCTCTTCTGTGTGCCTGGTTCTTTAGGGAAAGGGAAAACCTCGCTGACTCTCGCCTGTTAGCATCATCCATCTCTTTATGTTCTGCCTATGCCAAGTCAGAGACAGTCAGCAGGACATTACTGTAGATCACCACCGTTGGTGAAATAGCATGTGGGCAATTTCTGTTACCTTATGATAAATGAAATTGACAAATCCCATGGCACTGGAAAAGAGAGGGGAAAATATTGCCTGTAATAAACAGATGCATGGCTTTATGAGTTTGCCACTTTGAATAGGAGCAGGGGCATTGTGTACAATAGAATGTCCTTCAGGCAATATGCATTCAAGATAAAGCTGAAATCAATGTTACCACCTTCCTGTTACATGGGGAAAACATTGGATATAAAAAAATACTAATTACAGTGCCAAATTCTTGAAAATGTGTGGCACTTCAAAAGCTACATTGTCCTGCATTTGTTTACATGCTCAAAATATTGTGGCAGTGCTGGGAACCCTAGAACTAAACTCTATTTCTGACTATGGCACTAACCAACTAGGAGTTTTAACAAGTCAGCAAACCTCCCAGGCCATGGTGTCCTTCTCTGTGTAATTATACTGCTGCACTACATGATGGCTAAAATTTTTTTCTATTCTACAATGTTTTGTCAACAGTGAACTCAATTCAACTGAAGTTTCTAGTAGGTCCTTCAATTCAATTTAGATTTCCCAAATATTTGAGTACAATATTAGGTACGAAAGTTAAAAAGGTGAAAAGAAATAAGCTATGGTTGCTTACAGATATGTAGACCACCAACTATAATGTAACATAAGAAAAACTCATATGAAGTTACATTATAATCCCAACGAAATGATTAATTTTGGGAGAGAAGCAGGTACTAGGAGGAAGTGATATTTAAACTGGATTTTGAGGGATGAATAGGAGTTCCCTTTGAAAAAATTATGGAGAAAGACATTCCAGGCAGAAGGAATTAGTTGCATAAAAAAGACAGGTATAAAATTGCCTGCAGCATTCAAGGAACAAAAGATAGTTCAATACTGCTGGAACATTCTAGGAGGGGTTAGTATGCATGTCATAAAATGCATAAGCCAGAGTCAGATTCAAAGAGCCATGTAACACAGATTAAAAATGCTGGTATTCATCTTGTAGTTTGTGGATAATTCAATTTCAATGGTATTGAAAGGACAGAACAGGACTGATAGCTGTGTCCCTAACCCCTCTTCCAAGAAAAAGCCATAGAATGTATCAGTTACTCAGTCTGCCCTTATCTCAGCCAATGGGAATGCAAGGGAAAACAAACAGGCCAAGAGGAGTATCCCCCTGTCTTTGTGTAACCAGACCCTAACTGCACCCTGCCCTTGCGTCACTAGCCCTCGGCCCTCACTCAACCAATCGGAATTGGCCAAATCAGTGGTCCAAGTGTGCCTCACCCCCCCCGACCCCAAGCCCTATAAAATCTTTGTTCTTCCAAAACTCTGAGCTCTCTCGCATCCAGTAATGGAGGCAGAGAGGGACCAAGCTAGCTTGAATAAAGGCTCTATGCTTTTGCACCAGACTCGGCGCTCCCTGGTGGTGTCTTTTGGGGGATCTTGAAATCTGGGCATAACAGTATTATGTTTTCCAATACAAAGTGTGCCATACAGAGTCATGTACTTTTATAAATGAATATGGAGACAAAGATTCAGCGTCTTACTCAGCTTCAGACCCTGGTAAACATTCGCTGAGTAGCTGAAAGGGCAGGGAAGGTGTCTAGCAGACACTCTGGGTACTCAGTTAGCTTATTGCTTTTCTCTAGGGCTTTGTACCTGCCAGTGTCTTTGATTTTCCAGGAAGCTCTCTTGGAACTCTTAACGAAGATATTGGGCATGTCTACTTGTGCATTTTAAAAATAGCAAGGCCTGGAATATACTCATCTCTATAGTGATCTTTGTTTGGGGGCAAACATACTGCAGCTCATCAGTTTCGCTAGAAATGAGTGCAAAGTGCCCTCTGAAGAAGGAACGCAGCCTCAGGCCACTCTGAGTACAAATGAAAGGCCACCCAAGCACAACATGTTTCCTTGGGGTCAGAGCCGAAGAGGAAGCGTATCAGGAGCAAACTCAGGTCAGTGGATGAAGGGCATTCTTGAAGCAAAATGATATCCTATCCCTGCGGCTCACTCTCAGTAGGTGGAACTAGTTTTGTTTGTTTTTTACATAAATACCTTATAACATCACAAATGTTTTCCATGCCAAACAGAAGCAGAAAAGGGAAACAATTCATACTTGTTTTAGTTAAAGACCGTCTTGGGCCCACAGCAAAACAGATAACGTAGTTTGTTGTTGTTGTTGTTGTTGCTGTTGTTGTTTTGTTAAACCTCACCTGAGGATATTTTTTCCATTGATTTTTTTTTTTAGAGCGAGTGGAAGTGAGGGAAGGGGAGAGAGAGAAAGAGAGAGAAACATTAATGTAAGAGATACACATTGATTGGTTGCCTCCTGCATATACTGGGGCCAGGGATTGAACCTACAACCCAGGTACATGCTCTTGACCAGGAATCAAACTTTAACCTTTCAGTGTGCGGGATGGCACTCTAATCACTAAGCAAAGTGGTCAGGGCAAAGTAGTTATTTTTTTTAAATATTATTAACTACATGCAAAAGTGCATACATGGACTCATCACAAATGTTCACAAAGTGAACGCTTGTGATGACCATGAAGATGTTTGTTTTTGGAGCTACTCACCCTTTTTTCCTTGCATTTCTCAGATTCCCACAGTGAGGCATCTGTAGGCTCCTTGCTGTCTCTGTGTGCCAACTTTGCCATCCTATTCCCCGGATCCCTCTGATCAAAGTGTGCATATCCCCTTAGTGGCTGCTTTAGTCTTTACTCAATGCCTGGATAGGTAAGTGATTCACCTCTAAACATGATGTAATATGCCATCAGCTGAAGACCAGGGTGTTTGCAAAGGGATAATAATTATGGGATTTTCCAACACAATGTCACACCAGCAGGAAATGTGTTGTAATAGACCAGAACCTTGCTACTTGAATTGTGCTCTGTGGGTCAACACCAAAAACATCACCTGGGAATTCATATGAAAGCCAACTCTCAGCCCCACCACAGATTAAACGTGATTCAGATGCATATAACAATTTCCAAATTACTCCTTTAGATTTGATGCATTTAGAGTACCTGGCCCATAGTAGCCTCTTTACATGTGTTTATTTTCTATCCTGACAGGTTTTCAGGACCTTCTAAGCTAAGCCATTGAAATGCTAGTATGAGGTCCAGGGCTGAGGACACAGCTGCTGCTATCTTTCTAATTAGGAAGAAAGAATAATGAAAGAAAGGAGCTAACACTTAGAAAACCTCTGCTTGGATTCATGACTAGGGTTTATGGCAATCTGGAGATTAAATATTTTCTTAAAATATCTTTCAGGTAATTGTGTTGCATTTGATTGGTGTCTATTTATCCCAGAGGGTAACAGCCATTTACCCAGGACCTGTAAACTACATGCCATGTTCCTTTCAGGCAGCCCGTCAAGGCACAAGACATCAAGTAACATGTTGGGGGCAGGACACTAGTGTGATTCAATAAGCTTGGTGGAAAGTAGAAAAATCAAGGCTGAAAAGAGAGAGAGAGAGAGAGAGAGAGAGGAAGGGAG
>NW_005357806.1:2467323-2481340 GCF_000412655.1 Myotis brandtii | reverse complement strand
GGAAGGAAGGAAGGAAGGAAGGAAGGAAGGAAGGAAGGAAGGAAGGAAGGAAGGAAGGAAAGGAAGGAAAGGACAGTGAAAGGATGAATATGCTATTTAGGGTGTTTGAAATTTGTTCCAGGAACCTTGGGGGTGGGGGGAAGGTCCCGGGGTCAAGGGAATATGTGTCTTTTTGGAAACGATTCTGATAGTACAGTGGAGGATTGCAGGAAGGTAAGATTAGAAACCAGATCAGTTAGCAAAATATTCTAACATTCAAGGTAAAATGTAGTCAATCCCTTTAAACCGGAGTGAAAGAAGTAAGATGGAGGGTAATAGATGTTTTAAGACATAGTAAGAAGAGTGAGTTGAAAGGTATCAGGGACCGATGTGGCTGTGGAGTTGGGGGAGAAGGGAGAGTTAAGATGGCTCCCAGGTTTCAGCCTTGCATAAAAGGATGTTGCCATTTACAAAAATAAGGCCTAAGAGAGAAGGAACAAGTTTTGGAAGATAGTTTCAGTTTTATACATTTTGGGTTCAGCTTGTCTATGACACATTCATATAGGACAATCTAGTGGATAATTGTATACATGATCCCAAGTGCAATATAAAAAATGATTATGTTGTATGTCCTGTAGAATAAGTGAACTAAATTAATCCTTAGTCTTTCCTCTAAATTTTTGGACCACTTCTCTATTCTGGCATCATTTCATTACCTCCTCCAATGTTCTGCTTGTCAAGAGCATGTCACAGTAGGTAAAGCCTGGCTCTTAGAGATAGAAGCAGTAATAACTACACTATTTCTTAGATATATGACATTGGAATAATTACCTTAATTTTGAAGTCCAGGGGTCTTTCATCTTCAAGTGGCATTATGAGTATCAAATATACATATGTGGGAGAGGGAATATAGCACAAGGTCTGAAAATAATCAGTTCTCAATAAAAGCCAGTTTCCTTCACCATCTTTTTGGTTCTTTTGTGGGTTTGTTTTGTTTGTTTTGTTTTGTTGGCTTTTAGTTGAGGTGAGCTAACTATCCTGGCAGAATATTTTAATTAGTTGTTGAGAGTTACGTGTCAATATTTGTTGAGGAATAGGACACTGGAACATTTATGTTAACACATTCTACATTATTATTGCAGGAAAGATGAATTTCTCTTTTAGGTTTGTTGGGTTTTTTTCTTCCTTTTATCCTAAATTTGGTAAACAAAAGCTCTCTTGCCACAGCTATGAATTAATTAGAATTTGGAGACCGTCAAACAAATACATTCATTTCTTTATGTGTGATTGTTTTACCATCTGCATTTAATAATTCTGGTATCTGAAGTCTTTTTGATTCTACTTTTCTTACAGTTTTCAACTGGTTTTAACTTATAGACTCAAGTTCCCTGTGTTTTCTATTATCTTTTAATATACATTAAATATTGCATGTGAAACAGTTTGAGGTGTATTATGAAGGTATTTTCTCCACAGAATATTCTTGGCTTCTGCTAGGTACCACAGAGCATTACCAATCTGCAACTTCTGAAACCAAGTTTAAGTTTTGATATCCCTTGATTCCAAAACAGTCAAACCGGGGCCCTCAAATTTGGGTCCAAATTCCATGGAAGAGCATTCTCACTTCTGACTTTGCAGCACTTTGGGATAATTACCTTTTGCAGTTTATCATAGAGATGGTTCTCTGTTGAACTGGTTCTGCAGCTAAATTATGCCTCTATCACCTCAGCAAATGGGGAAAATTAAGAACCCAATATTACAGTAACCGCAAGTACTCTCAGGGCAAATTATTTAATCCCTTATTTTAGTTTTTTTTGGTTTTGTTTTTTAGCATGAAGCAGCTTGCTGAACTGTTAGTAAACATTCTTGGAGGAAATAACAATGATACAAAAACTTTATTGACATAATAATTTATTTAAAAACTCAGCAAAGTGCCATACATGAATGATTAGAATTATTCTATTTTATCATCTTGAGAACTCAATAGAATAAGTTACTATTATCTATGTTTTATTACTGAAGAAACTAAAACTAAGAGATTATGTAATTTTCCAAATGTCATATCATCAATATATGTAAGAGCTGGGTTTCCAATCAAACTGTTTGATTCTAAAAAGCCACCTCCTTTTGGCCACTCAACATTGTATAACAGTGCTTACTCAGTAATTTTCCAAATGTCATATCATCAATATATGTAAGACTGGGTTTCCAATCAAACTGTTTGACTCTAAAAAATCATCTCCTTTTGGCCACTCAACATTGTATAACAGTGCCTACTCAAATGTCATCTAAATATAAACTAATGTGTAAAGTAGAAAGCTAATTATATGAGCAATAGGCAGAGGTATTCAGGAAATTCATCACTTTTCCTTTTCTTCCCAGTGATATAAGATGCCTTCAGGTGAAAACCTAACTCCGTTAGAAATACACTATCAACCATGAGCAATGGTGACAAAATGGTCTTTCCTGTCAAGTAGGGCTTTTGAATTAGAAGCACAGGGCCTAGTCATTGTTAAATAGCAGGGACTCCAGCTGCCTCACCTCTTTCCTTAGATTTGTAACTATGCACATTCACTGTTACTCACTGAAAGCCAATTAATATTGCAACTCGAAAAAGAGTCCTCTTTGGAGAACAAATTTTTAACTGGATAATTGATCAAAAGAATTCAATGTCATTCCTAAATTTTATGCTGCTTGCTTTGACCAAGAAAGTTAAGTGAATCACTCTTATGAACAACAACTTATATTTTTCTTACACACATCTTAAGGTTTATAATCCAAAAATCTCCAAATAATTGACACTTTAACACTTCTGTCTTTCCAATAAATATCTGTTCTTGTCTTGGCAGTTGTGTGAAAGAATGCTTAAGTGCATACATTTTTTTGATGAAAGACGATCTGCACCCATAGGTAAGGAAAATGGAGAATTAGAAAAAGAAAGAAGCCACTCTTGAAGGTAGAGGCAGAGAGTGACTAAGAATAGAACAGGAAAGCCCGAAGTGGATCATGATTCATTCCCAAAAACGTCAGCAGGATAGTGAATAATGACTTACTGGCTTAGGAAACATAAAGTGTTTAAGATCATAATTTGGGCCTAAAAACATGAAAAACTTAAACATTTTTGTTACTTGAGATCAGTGACTCAGTTGGGAGTAACATACACAATGATGCCCTTTGTCAAGACAAAGCAAATGAAGTGACCAGAGACAGGAAATGATTTATCAATTGGAAAAGGATCAGTCAAACTAAGGTATATTCAATTCTGTACTTCTAAAATGAGCATGAATTAAAAAACATCAGCTATTCCTCAAAAGATATATCCTGCTCATTTGAATAACCTTAGATCTTGATGCTCAAATACATTAAAGGTTAATTCTTGCCTGGTCTTCAAAGTGCTCCTTGTATTCTGAAGAGCTCAGTGATTATGAGAGAGGGTAGCATGACCATTATCTCTTGCCTTGTTGAAGTTAATCATATTCTACCCCTAGGGAAAAGAATTCTGTTGATTCCTCATGGTTTTATAAAAAGTAAATCTATACAAATATGCAGAATTCAATGTAATTGGAAGGTTTAGGTTTTGTTCCCCCCCTTATTCACCTTAAACTTATTAATATAGTAAAAAAAGTTCTAGGAGAGCCCAGCAGGTGTGGCTCAGTGGTTGAGCATCGATCCATGAACCAAGAGGTCACTGTTTTGATTCCCAGTAGGGGCACATGCACTGATTTTGGGCCTAATCCCCAGTGGGGAGTGTATAGGAAGCAGCCAATCGATGTATCCATGTTTCTCTCTCATCAGTGTTTCTATCTCTCTATCCCTCTCCCTTCTTCTCTAAAAAGCAATAAAAACATTTTAAAAAGTTATAGGAGAAATGAATGTAGGAGGTCAGAAGAGTCGAATCTTTTTATTCTATTCTGTAATTGTTATTGTTGTTCTCTATGTTTTATATAGAAAGTTCTTTTCATTCTGTTCAGCAGCTAATAGTTACTTGCATGAACAGCTCATGAATATCCAAGGGCAATGGGGATAATTTCCTGACTTTTTAGGACTCTTAACTAATGACTTAGACACTAAAAGTCATTAGTGACTTAGTTGGTGAATCAGATGATAGTGAATTCTAATCAGATGCTCCTGAGGGTGAAATATCAAACATAGTCTTCTTGTTTGTTGCAAAACATAGACTCAAAGTAAAAAGAAATAAAGATATATACACAATTGGCCTTGTTTATTCCTTTTAGTGACTTGGGAACCTTCAGGGCAGCTACAGAGACAAACTTGTAGGGTAATTTTGGATGATCATTTTAAAAAATCAAGAATGATACATTATCATTCTGAACAGTAGCTGGCCAGCCATTTAATCCAATAAATACTTATTGAGTACTACTCTATGCCATGTACTGTTATATGTTTTGGGGTGATAACATTAATCAAAACAGGCAAGGTCCAAATTCTCATGGAATATACAGTCAAATAGAAGAGACAGAAACTAAAGACAAATAGGCAAGAAAATATTAGACAATTGTAAGTGCTATATAGATAATTAAAAGGGTGGCAGTGATTTGGAGACTACTTGAGACTAGAATAGCAAGGACTCTTGGAGGCGGTAATATCTAAGCTAATATCTGGATGTCATCCAGACCCTGATATACAAAGATTAGGCAGCAATAGTTTCTGACCAGAGAACAGCTAGTAGACTAGTTTTCTCTGATTAAAAACTAAGACCTAAAAGAGAGAGCAAACCTTATGTAGTAGGTGATAGAACAACATGATTAGAACTTATGATACACAAGGAAGATCAGGTAGACAGACACCTGATCATGGTATTCTTTTAAGGTGAGAATAAAGAATTATTGGGCTATCAGGAGCCCAGCACTCACTAAAAGGAAATGTGTGTATCATATTGAGTGGTATTATGGACTAGATGATACCCCCTCAAAATTTATATGTTGAAGTTCTGACCCCAGTATTTCAGAATATGACTGTATTTGGAGATAAGGCCTTTAATGTGGTAATTAAGGGAAAATGAGATCATTAAGGTGAGCCTTAATCTGATATGACTGGTACACTTATAAGAAGAAAAGATTAGGACACAGACAGGTACAGAACAAAGATACAGAAAGAAAGTAGTCATCTGCACCAGGACTGGGAAGATATCAACCCTTCTGACACTTTGCTCATGGACCTCTAGCCTCCAGAACTGTGAGAAAATAAATTTCTGTTGTTTAAGCCATTCAGTCTGTGCTACTTTGTTATGGCAGCCTTAGAAAACTAATACCAATGGCTACCGAATCTCTTCACACATAGGATAACCCAGTAAGGAAAGCTCTGCCAAAGGGTAAATCACAAGTTATGAGCTTAGAATTCCTTCACTCCCCCATTTGTTTTTTCTCTCAGAATGTTCTTCTTTCTAGAATATGCACCTGCAATCCCTAGAGATTTCCTGGGATGTCAAACATATTTATATGGTATTTGATTCTCCTTGTCTACCCATTGGTGTTGCAGGGGAAGTCATACATGAGACCAGTTAGTACACCATTCTTACATTCCTCATATTATTCTACCAGCCTAATATGTTTAATAACATAGAGTTCTTTTCTCTTCATCTGTTTTGTTCTAAAATGTTTGAAAATATAATTTTTCACCAGATTTAGATAGTATGCTTCAAATGGTCTGATTTAAATTTAGGCTCACGAAGAATTCAACCTGCCCTGGTCAATGCGGCTCAGTAGGTTGAGCATGGTCCTGTGTACCAAGAGGTCACTGGTTCAATTCCTGGTCAGTCCACATGCCTGGGTTGTAGGCTCAATTCCCAGTAGGGGGCAGCCAATCTATGTTTCTCTCTCACATCAATGTTTTTCTCTCTATCTCCCTCTCCTTTCCTCCCTCTCTAAAATCAATAATAATAATAATAATAATAATAAAAAGGAATTCAAACTGAGGGATAGGGACCTCAAATAGCTTGACCTCTTTCAGTACAGTGAGAGAAATGTGTGAATGTTGAGAGACACACCACATGTAGTGAGTCCCAATGCACAGAGAAGAAACAAAGTTATTTAAAATATTAGATAAAATATGAGTTAAAAATCCCATGGACAGACATTCTGAATCATATAGGCATTGCTTTTTCTGTCGATCTACTTTTTGTATAGTACAGAACTTTATTGAAAGTGAGTGATATGCCTGAACAATGTATGAACAAATTATTATACTCTATCTTCCATTTGTTTGCAAATATTAGTGCTTTATATAACATCATAAATATTATATTTTATCTAGATCTTTGCAAATCTTACAAAAACCCTGCTTTTCTGTATTCTTTCTTTAACAATTAGTTCCATCTTTACCAAAATTTCATCTTCAGAATGATTTGACCCTCTATACCAGTGATGGCGAACCTATGACACGTGAACTCATTTTTTGGTTGATTTTTCTTTGTTAAATGGCATTTAAATATATAAAATAAATATCAAAAATATAAGTCTTTGTTTTGCTATGGTTGCAAATATCAAAAAATTTCTATATGTGACACGGCACCAGAGTTAAGTTAGGGTTTTTCAAAATGCTGACACGCTGAGCTCAAAAGGTTCGCCATCACTGCTCTATACCTTGGATGATAGTGGAGTCCACAATGTTTTTTACTTTGATTGTAACCACAGAAAATAATTGTGTAATGGAATAGGGTTGGGCAGGATAAAAAGGGCCAAATTGAGGAATAGTGGGAAAAATACAAGAACAGTGCAGAAATAGCACAGTACAATTCTCAATGGTTTGTTACCCATCATTTTTTTTAGTCTCAAATTAATACTTTGTTTTGATACTAAATCTATATGAGACTCAAGAGTTAAGTACTATGACATTTTCCTTAGTTGATGCTGAAATCTGAGAAATTTAAAATCCTTTTGTGATTTATACATTTTTTTCTATTAGATTCTGGGAGTCTCAGAAGGGTCAGCCCAAGAAATTATTAATAAAGCACTTGAAGTTGACAAGCCAGTGTAATCAGCTCTCTTGGAAATAGCTTGTTAATGTACATCTCAGTAGGCTTCAGAGAAAGGTCTAAGTGACTTCCTTGTAATAGAGTAGATGGGATCAATTATAACCTGGTAGATTCTGAGTTTAAAAAGAGACATGGAAACCTTTGGTTTCAGTCCAATTTAACTTGACCTTCTAGTTATAACATTTTTCCCTCCAGAAAAGTCTTTTACTGAAAGAAAAAAGTAAATGATGGCATTTTCTAAAATTAGGATATATTAAAATCATTGAAGCTACATTGACATAACAGTTACAAAATACTGAGATTTTTTTTTGTGCTTCATGATCAAACTTCCTTTTCAATCTACTTTCATCATGGCATATGTGAAGCTTGGGTCTTTTTCTTTCTTTAAAAAACAGCTTTATGGAATATAACTGATAAAGAATAAACTGCACTTACATGAGGTGTAATTTGATAAGTTTTGACATGTCATATGACCCATATAACCATCACTACAATCAAGATAATGAACATCACCCTGCAAATGTTCTCTGGTGCCCCTTTAACATCTCTCCTCCATCCTTTCTTTGCCCTTCCCTCAATTAATCTTCAAACTGTGTTCAGCATCTACACACTAAACAGCTCAATGGAGTGAAAGTGTGCTGGTAGGAAATAAGTATACTGTCTTTAGTCCTGTATATGTTATTATTTGTATGGCTGGGTGATTTTTTTTTAACCAAGTAATTGAATATCTCTGTGATTTAGTTTCCCCATCTTTTGAAAAAGGGAATTGAGTTAAAATAATCTAATCTTTTCCTTTTGATGAAATGTTTTCTGATTCTCTAGTTCTAATACAGCCACAGATGCAGTGCCATATTATCAGCGAAATTATCAGTAGTAAATCTTTTAGGAGGGAAAGATAGTTTTGAAAGGGATGTCCTAACTCATCACTTCTCCCATTAGCCTATATCAATGTCTTACTATTCTGCCCATCTATATGACTGGAATTGCCTGCCAAAATAAATCAAACCTTTCTTAAAGTGAGGGATAGAGATTACAATGGAAGAGAGAAGAGTTTGTTCAAGGTTTCTATTCAAGGCTTTTCAATATTACAATGGATAGAATGAACATAGTGCCAAAGGAAAATATTTCAGAAATGTTCTCTATTTCTCTGAAAATGATTTCATTTGAGCAGTAGCAAGTATGTAAAGAAGTCTGTATTGTGTAATATTTGATATGAAGTTAATGAGCCTTTTATAATCCTTATGATTTATTTAAAGGTGAACTCTGGAATTATTATTTCTAATTATTATTATTTTAGATGTTAATGTGAAGATTGAAGTTGTGAAAGTAAATTCTAATTATTGAATGTTCAACTCAAAAAAACCTTTTATTTAGCAACTTTCTGTTCTGATATATTCTCAGTAAATGTCTGTCACATTTACTGAGAATATATCAGAAAGTTGATACATGAAGAGGTGTCATAAAGGTAGATCCATTGAGTCATAGTGAGTTATCTCTGGATAACTGTCTATTTTAACCGTACATTGTAAATGCAATAAACAATACAATCACTGTTCTATTTAAAGAACTTTGTGCTTAAAAATACCAATTTTGATCCAGCATGGACTCATAAGGTTACTGTGACATTGTTTTTAGTGACATTTTGAAAATAAAATTTACATGTTTAGGATTGAACTAATGATTTTACTTTGGACTGAAAGGAGAAAATGTTATTCATAGTAAGATGGAATTAAGTTATAAACAAGCACTTGCATGTCAGGTAATCCATGAAAATTTATTTTATTCAAACACCATCTATATATATAAAACCCTAAGTGACCGAACGACTGAACGACCAAACGACCGGTCGACCAGTTGCTATGATGCACACTGACCACCAGGGGGAAGACGCTCAATGCAGGAGCTGCCCCCTGGCGATCAGTGCACTCTTACAGCCAACCTCCCGCAGCTAGCCAACCTCCCGTGGTCCCTCCCCCTGGCCGGCCAACCTCCCACGGTTCCTCTCCCCTGCCAGCTGGCCCCCTCGATCGGCCCTGATGGGAGGGTGGCCAGCCAACCTCCTGTAGTCCCTCCCCTCCCCCCCGGCCAGGCCGAGGGACCCCACCTGTGCACAAATTCATGCACCAGGCCTCTAGTTATCTTATATTAAGAATGGATGGTTTGCAATAAGAAACAATGTTCTAGACAAGAAGTGGTTTATTCAGTTCCAAGCCCTTGGAACTTCTGTTTATTTTGCATTGCTCTGTGTTCAGTCCCTCAGTGCAAGGCTACTTGGTGACACTGGTAATCACTATCCTTAACAAAATGTCTCATTGCAGTAGAGTCTACATTCATTTCAGCCATTAAAGAAAGCAAAAATATTGTTTAACCAGAGTCTTCAGAATCTTATTTTAAGCTTCTTTGTTTAGGTGATTATGTCTTAAGTGATGCAATCTTAAAGCAAGTTTATTTGTTTTCCCACTTTACTCATTCAGGCGAGTAATTTCCTTGCTTCTAAGTAAAAATGTATGGCTTTATGGGTCACAAAACCCCTGTATCAATTGAATAATTAGAATATGCAATCTCATGATTGTCTAAACATTGAGGCCTTTTCTCTTTTCCAGCTCAGTCCTCCTGGAGAGGAGAATTCTAGAAAATGTTAAACCTGAATTGCCACTATTGTATGTGCTATAGAGACTTCCCTTTATCCTTGGGAGTCATTCTTCTGAAGTTCCCTTCCCCTGGGTAAATGTATTTCTTTTCTGGAGTGTCACTTTTTTCTTCCTCATCCTTTAAACAAGTGGAAATACACTTCAGCTTCTCTCTGCTGAAGTCTCTGTGCTCTGTTAGCCGAGACCCGAGGCGATCTCACCCTGGCTATGTCTCTTACAGTGGTTCTCATCTCCTTCATGAACTTTCATGTGTTATTGTTGTGACAAGCTCTGGTTGTGCACCTCTCCTTCAGCCATTCTTTTGTCATTTCGATTTTTAAAAAATTTATCTTTATTGTTGAAAGAATTACAGATGTCTCCTTTGTTTGTTGTGTTGTTGTTTTTCTCCAGTGACACCTTCACCCCGCCCCCGCCCCTCCCATGTCTTCACCACTCTATTGTCTGTGTCCATGGGCTATGCATATATGCGTATAAGTTCCCCAGTTAATCTCTTCTCCCCCACCCTGCCTTTCTACTGAAATTTGTCAGTCTGTTCCATGCTTCTATATCTCTGAATCTATTTTGTTTATCGGTTTATTTTGTTCATTAGATTCCACATATGAGTGAGATAATGTGATACTTACCTCTCTCTGACTGGCTTATTTCACTTAGCATAATGCTCTCCAGGTCCATCCAGGCTGTTGCAAATGGTAAGAGTTCCATCTTTTTTACAGCTTCATAGTATTCCATTGTGTAAATGTATCCCATCTTTTTTATCCACTCATTGCTGATGGGCACTTGAGCTGTTTCCAAATCTAAACTATTGTAAATTGCACTGCTATGAACATAGGGGTGCATATGAGGAGTAAGAAGACATCATTCTACTCAAATGCAGGGAATACATTTAGATTTAGTGGTTATTATGGTAATTGTAGACTCCTGGCCTCTATTATTTAGAGACTGTTTATCCCTATGGATGTTAACTTTTTGTTCATGCTTCTAAGATCTATCCCAGCAGTGAGTTTATACCATTTCCTGCTATGATGCCAAGTCCCTTTTCCTAAGAAAGTGCCCCCAAATCAGTGAATTCTTGTGTATTCAGTCTTATATTCTGGTCCCCTTTGATAAAGAACCTTCAAAATCCAATGCCAGGAGTGTTCTGTGATCACTTCTTGGTCAATGCAAACTGGTTCTTGGAACATTTTAGGTGTATATTCTCTTCCCCCCACATCAGGCTTAACACACCTCTAGCCAGGTTATGCTGAGATTTAATGCTAGTTATTAGCCTGGCAGCCAGAAGAGGATGTGGGAGCAGTTCCTGAATGAGGAGCACCTATTACCTTGTGGGAAAGAGATTTCTGTGGGAAGATGTTCCAGCACAGTGGAACTGCTAGCTGTTACTGGGGGAAAGTGAGTTACCTCTGCAAGCCCAGAGGGTCCCAAGAAGTTGCTGTGTCAACATCCTTAAGACATCCATTCAGGTATACCTGATTCATGTTCCACTATCCCAGCCTTTCCTGACCAGGGACCTGAACTTTGCATAGCAGACCTGACTTGGTGAGCATTAAAACATCTCAGAAGTTTTAGAACTCAACAGTTAGTCCTTTGGGCAGCTGCCCAAGTGTGTCTTTTCTTCCACTGCAGGAGACACTCTCTGGCTTTTATATTTAGCCACAAAACTGACTGATAAAATCCCCCAGTCATTATCCTTCTGCAGGGAATCAATACAACTTAATAATAACCATCCAGCTCTGCTGTCTTTGTAGGAATTATCCCCTAACATTTTTCAAGTTTTGAGTCACTTCACTTGCCACAGCATTTTCCTCCACTGTGACATTTTCCCAGGGCATCACTGGTTATTAAAGCTTTAGCAGTTGGACTACCAGCTTGTACCAGGGACTATCCCTGCTCCACAGACCAATCAGAACAGAATCCACTTTACCTGCCAGGCAGTAGGTAAGTCAGTCCCACCATCTGTTACTGCATGATTGCCATTAAGTTATTTTGGGTCCCCCAAGAAGCAGATGACAAGACAGGCTTAAACATCGGGGGAATTGATTCATTAGGAGAGATGCCTATAAGATCAGATGTGGATGGAATCAGAGAAACCTAGGAGAGCTCTGAAATGGCAATGAAAGCCTGACCCCTTCTGAGGGATAGAGGAGGAAAGGCAAGTTGGAAGGGTTATTGACTGCTGTGCTGTCTGAGGAGGGTTAGGCAAGGCTGTTGGGTCATTCTCAAGTCTAAGGTAGCAACAGAGGATGCTCATATCTACCAGGAATGCTCCACCATTGCCTGGAGGTAGCATGATAGATTTCAGCATGCAGAAGCTGAGGCCCTTAGTTTTTCTCCCTGACATTAGAGGTTTGCAATGTTCATCCTCGTGCTTTCACACTAGACTGGGATGACGAAATGAAAACCTCATCCTTCTGCTTCACCCTGGCAGTGGGCAGGTTAGGACTTACGGACATCAATAGCCATTTCTAAAACTCCTCATCATTAAGTGTTCTCATAAACCCTCACCCCCAAATCATTTATATCCTCAATATAAATTATGGAACTAAGAGTTATTTTACTTTTTCTGATTTAATCAACTTTACGACCTCAATATAATGATATCATTTTGCACATTTATGTATTGTCTTTATGCCTTGGTTGAAATGAAGACAAGAAGAGCATCATTTTACTATCCTGTGAGGTTTGCATGGACTAATCTGTAAGAAGGGTTGTTGATTATTGGGTGAAAGGAATTCATTTTGGTGGTAGAAAGGAGATAAATGGAATGGAGGAGGATTATGCAGATGTTATGGAGTCTCCCCAATCCAGTGTTAGAATTGAAATTGAAGGAAATAACTTTTTAAAAAATGAATTAATGAAATTCTTGGCAAGGATTAATATCTAGAGGATGAGTTCATAAGAGTGTCAGAGAGTTTTGTGAAACCCTGGGAACAATATGGACCCAAATGGCAAACTATAGCTCAGACTTAGAGATGAGGCTATGCTACCACCTCTGGGTGAAAATAACAAATGTGTTGGCAGCATGCATGAAAATTTTCCTTAGGCTGGAAAAAACTGGGCAGTGACAGCAGTGGTCAAGCTTTTCAAGTGACTTTACACAGTGTAGAAATAGAATGATGAGTGATGGATGCATCACAGTGACTATATCCAATAAATGATCTTGAGGTTCAGCTTCCCAGAAATAATGGTGTCAAATTTCTCATGAGACTAATTTCTGATAGAATACTGAGGCTTATCTATGTGTATGAGTCAGGTGTCAGACAAAAACGGGAATTATTCGGTGTATTCTGATTATGAAGAATGTTAATACAGGAAATTAGAGGCTTATGTAACCATTGCTGGCTGTCAGATGAAGGCAGGGCCAGCTTCTAGAGCAGCGGTTCTCAATCTGTGGGTCGAGACCCCTTTGGGGGTCGAACGACCCTTTCACAGGGGTCGCCTAAGACCATCGGAAAACACATATAATTACATATTGTTTTTGTGATTAATCACTATGCTTTAATTATGTTCAATTTGTAACAATGAAATTGGGGGTCACCACAACATGAGGAACTGTATTAAAGGGTCACGGCATTAGGAAGGTTGAGAACCACTGTTCTAGAAGCTACCTCATTCCTTGGCTTGTGACCCCTTCATCTTCAGAGCCAGTTCTCAAGTCCAGTGGATCAAGTTTTTCTCACACTTGAATCTCTCCTCTTTCTCAACTTTCTGACACAGGCAGGAAAGGCTCTCCACCTTAAAGGACTCATGGGGTTAGATTGAGCCCACCAGGATAATCAAGGCTATGGTCTCAAGGTCCAGTTGCCTCAATTACATCTGCAAAGTCCATTTTGCCATGTAGTATAACATATTCACAGTTCGTGGAGATTAGTGCATGGCCATCTTCGGGGAGCAATTATTCTGCTGACCATGCTATAGAAATGGTTTTTGAAAAAGAAAAATGAAGGAAATAATGAAACATTTAAATTTAATTATTAGATCATTAATAGTAATTGTGAATAACTTTTATTAATGTAAAGTTAATAAATTTACTCTTAATGATAAGAAAGTCAACATTCTAAAAAGAATTGTGTCTTGGAGCTCTGTGATTTGTGACAATGTAATGTAAACTAATTGAGTGGTTTTTGGGGTTTTGTTCTCCAAAAATGATACTCAGAGGAGAGAGTCTCAGAAAATTTTTTCTGCTCTTTTTATTAGAAAACATGAATTCCAAGTAAAAATTAAAACTGCTTACCTGATATACACCGAGTGGCCAGATTATTATGACCACCTGACGTTTGTAGGCAAATTAGCCGTACACTGCATCATATGGGATATGGAAGCCGAAGGCCTGTTCAAACACCTTTGCTGTCTGCAGTTACCAAGATAAAACATCTCCAATTCGCACAGGAACACAAGG